>NC_046185.1:113003199-113316290 GCF_011004875.1 Balearica regulorum gibbericeps | reverse complement strand
CAATGTAGCTGAGGAATTTAATTTGTGAAGAGTTTGTTGGTAGAAATTTGTTTCACAATTTTTATGGGCTTTCTTCAGTAATACAACAGTGAACAGTAGCACCCAGGAAGAAAACTATGTACTGTTGAATTATGGTTACTTCTTTATTAATGTTAATTTTGAATTTCAATTACATAGTTATGAAGATTTGTATGAGTGCTCTATTAATAACCTGAAGTCTGCTCTCCAACAATTCTGCTGAGACTAAAGAATTATTTGGTATGACCTTTCAAACAATAATGCAATTTGTCTCTTGCTTTAAGTTTTGGTGAAAGAAGCCCAAGAACTGCTCTTTCAGTTAACTTGCCAACTTCTTTGTATTTTTGAAATTTTGTACTTTTTTAGAGGAATCTAGTTGCTCAGATTAATGTAATACCAAAACATTTTTTTTCTAAAAATTTTCTCTAAAAAGATAATATTTTTTTCTTCCTTCATGTCAGGCACCTATTTTATGACAAATGTTTGTAGAATTTTCCTGTATTTTGTCAAGGGTTTAGTAAATTGGAAGAAATGGAGTCTCCCCTCTTTACTGTAGGAATGTGAAAGTTAGGTCTTTGGCTGTAGGACTAGGAGAGAGTGGTGAAATGTGAATTGATTTTTTTTGTGTGTGTGTATGCGTGTGTGAATCAGTAAACAAATGAACTTTTTGTCTTTAATAATAAAGCCTTGCCAGAGTCTAAAGGCTACACGTGTCTATTTACTGATCTATAGACAGAACTAAACCCAGGCATATCAGCTGTTTGAGTCCTTTCTCTTCTTGTGCTGCACACATATCTGTGTGAACAGATAGTTTGTGGGATAGAGCTGTGATTGCGGACAATTACAGAGTAGGGCTGCAAGCAATAAAAGGTTTCCTGTTGCATGGGAATTCCCTTGCTTTTCTTGTGTGCTGTCATCAGGTAGGAATAAGAGTAGCTTTATGCTGCTCTAAAAAAGGATTACATCGTGGCAGTCAAAAGTGCTGACACAGACTTGGAATCATTTCATCTGAGTATGCAAAATATAGAAAAACAGTCTTAATGAGTCATTTGAAGTTAAACCAAACTGTTTTAAGTAATAAAGCTATAATGTGTTTGCTTTCTTTGTTGTCGTTATTTGATAAATATCTTTGTACCTGTAGTTTAATCTTAAACTGAGTTAAATACTTCTTTCTTTTTCATGAAGCACAGTAAAAGATAGTTATTTGCAATTGTCATGAATTTTGCAGGTTTCTAATGTTTTACATAAACCTATGCTGTGATAGTGGCAAAAGCAGGAAAAAACTATCCTTAACCAAAGGCAAAATTCCATTGAATTTTACATTTTTAAAAAGTTCTATAAAATCAAATGTTTTGGATGTTAAGAGTTCTGATTTTTTGGCTGCTGGTGTTTCTCATAAGTTTTTAATTAGCATTAGATAGACAACTGGAATTTGCAGTGGAAAACTTGTCTTCAATGGTTTAATATTTCAAGAATTTAAGAGAAAATTTTCATCAACTCATTATTCACACATGAAAAAATCGAGCTTGTGTTTTCTCAACTATTAGCTTTATGTCAAAAATCATTGCCTTATGTACTTAATTAACTTGATTAAATTTGAGGTAGCATTTAGGGTCTGAAAGTGTGTTTCTTTTTTGGTTGAGGCTGGATAGAAAGTGAAGAAAATACATAGCTGTATCTGCCAATAACCAGGTTTCACAAGCAGTGCAGGAGATGTCACTGGCAAAAAAAATCTCACAAGGGGGGAGATCTCACTACTGTTTGTCCTGCCCATCCCTTTTGCTGGGGCTGGTGTTCGTAGGATCCCAGTACAAGACAATTCATTTCACTAACACAGCAGAAAACTACTTTTTGTTATTGTTGCTGACTTTTGGCTATGGTAGTTATTTAAATTGGCTTACAGCAGATTCTGAACACTGGAGCTGTGTCCAAGGAAGGTGATGGGAGTATAAGGGCTTGAATAGAGAGGTAGGGAAGTCCCTTTTTGATGATGGTGAATGTTTAAGTTAGGTCTTGTGGAACTGTAACCTTAAATTTCTTTCTTACATTTTGTCCAATAATAGATTTGATTTTATGATTGCTGTTGGAAGTAATTTGACTTCTAAGTTATGTTTACTTTTTGAAATAATTTCAAATGATAGCAGAGCCTTTAAATATGACATGAACAGTAGTGGTTTAATATCTCTGTTTTGATTCTTTCTTTTTTGTTTTAGTGTCTTTCTGTGGCCAAAGATTCTGCAGCTGCATACATGCCTGTTAAATACTATGCTGTCGTGGTTTAACCCCAGCCGGTAGTTAGATACCACGCAGCCACTCACTCTCCTCTCCCTGCAGTGGGATGGGGAGGAGAATGGAAAAAAAAAAAACACCAAACAAAACCAAAACTTGAGAGGTTAAGATAAAGACAGTTTAATAGGATAGCAAGGGAAGAGAATAATAATATATATTAAAAACCAAGTGATGCACAAGTGCAATTGCTTACCATGTGCAGAAGGAAAAAACCCAACCTGATGCCCTGTTTCTTTCCAAGCAGCAATCCCACCTCCTGGCTAGCCTCCCCAGTTATATACGGAGCATGACACTATATGGTAGGCAATATCCCTTTGGCCAGCCTGGGTCAGCTGTCCTGGCTGTGCTCTCCCAGCTGCTTGTGCATATGGCAGGGCCTGGGAAGCTGAAAAGTCCTGGACTTAGTGTAGATGCTACAAGTACCAAGCAACAACTAAAAACATCAGTGTGTTACCAATATTATTCTCATTCTAAATCCAAAACACAGCACTATACTGGCTACTAGAAAGAAAAATTAACTCCATCTTAGCTGAAACCAGCACATTTGCATAGGCAAAGCCCTGTTAAAGTCTGCAGGACACAAATTTTTAGATTTAGTAACAGTTTTTCTGAACTCAGTTCTATTATCAACATGTAATTCTTTTGACTAGTAATGATATCTGTAAAGACTTGGGTATATATCCTTTCTGAAATTTCATTCTGAGAACTCTGATTTCTTCACTACTTATGTATTGTGATGTTAGAATCTTAATTTTGTGATGAGATTATTGAGTATTCAAACCATTATACAAAAAAATGTGGTTTTAACTTCCAGTATTTTCAATTTGCTTGTAGGCCGAAGCCAGGCTTGCAGCCAAGCGGGCAGCTCGAGCAGAAGCAAGAGATATACGTATGAGAGAGCTGGAACGACAGCAAAAAGAGGTAATATAAATCATCAGGAATTACTGCAAACCTTTACTAAAGTTCTTAGTGTATTTTATTTCTGTACTTGCATTGCATTTTGTCTTTTGGTGTAATTCAGCTGCATGATAGTATTTTCAGCATCAGGGAACTGTTAGCTTCTCTCTCCTCGTACCCCCTCCTCTTTCCCCTTAGGTTTTATATCTAAAAGGATAACTTGCTTTGTATTTACCTGTGGATAGCACCTCAGAAAATATTAATCTGAACGTTCATTTTGAACTTCTTTAATAGTTATGCTCATATTGTGGAAAAAATCTGCTATACATGTTAGCACTCTTGCTTTCAAATGAAAAATAAAATATTTTTAATGTGACTTAAATTCTAGCTTTATAGGCAAATTCAGATGCTTGGATGCTTTACCTTTAACAAATGCAGTAAATTCAATGCTAGCAATCAAGATTGGACAAAGATTAATCTAAATGTTTATCTTTAGATATTTAAAAGGATAAGGCTTTCTTATTACTGCTCATTTGATTTTTGAATGAGCAGTAGAGAGAACATGATGACAATGTCCAGAATTCAGGCTTGCATAAATAATTTTGCATAGAGAGAAACAGCTTTCAACTTCTAATGTGAAGTTTAATATTGTCTAGATTTGAATTACTAGATTTGTGGCTGAGTCAGCTGGTGACTTTTTTGCTTTTATAAGAACAATTACTTAACACGTGTGGCAGTTTCTTTGCTTCTTGTTGCCATGCAAAAGGTCCATGTAAATACGGATACCTGGCAGCACAGCATAATTAATAAACGTGACTATAACCAAAATGTACGCTGCCTCTGTATAGGATAAATAACTATATGAAAAAGTAGAGAGAATTATTTTGCTCTATTTTTAATGTATTTATAATATACTTAGTAATTGGATGATTTGGATGTGTGACTTTGTATGTGCAGTTTTCAGTCAATTTCTTCTCATGGATTATACAAAAGTGTTCACAATAAATACCTATTTTCAGAGTCTTTTTTTTAAAAAAAATAGAGACATTTCCACATACAGTTGTGTGTTGCTCCACACATTTCTCCTTAAAAAAAAAAAAAGTTTGCATTTCTTGAACTAAAAACCTAGAAATTAGATTCTCTGCAGTCTGATTATTTCAGTGTTATTCCATTTGATTCAGGTTTTGACATAGCATGCAAAAGATTGAGAATTTATTATTTATCATGATTACATTCAAATCCATGTAAATGCTGATATTTGGGGTTTTTTTTTCCTGTGGTAATAACAAGTGCAACTTACAAAACATGGTTTTGCCTCAATTTTACATGGTTCTCATTATTCTGTACTTTCAGTTTTGTAACTGCTATAGGTATCTGATATTATACTGAACATTACATGGCAATTAACTTTTTCCGATTTTTTTTATATAGGAAGCCAGTCTTGTTTGGTGACTGATCTATATTGTAAATGTCTTTCTGGTTTCTGTTTTTACATTCTGTAGTTTTCTCAGCATTCATATGATAGAAAATGGGCTCATATCCAGAAATGGATGGTAGGCTAAAACCACCTGTTGTGCATGTTTTTGCCACTCAGAGCACTAACACAGGATTTGGAGGAAGTAATTTACTAATGGCTTGCTGTGTGTCATGTCAAAGTGTTTTATTATTGAAAACAATTACATATAAACTATGTATGGATGTGGATATGCTGAGTACTTCATGGCAGCAAAAGACAAACTATGAAATGAGGTACTTTTCTTGAAATATTTTTTTTTCCACCATTTGCTTGCTTAAAGTCACGAATCTACTTAAAATGCAATTACATTAGTTTCAATCTGGGTAAAGATTTTTCCAATAGTAAGTGTTATTTCAGTTTCTACAGTTTGGGGTTTTTACTCTTTCTTTATTAGCAGAATTGCATGTTTCCCCTTTAAGTAAGGTGGCAAATGCTAGTCTTTTCACTGATGATTAAGTCACTTCTATGACTTACAAAAACTAGTTGTAAAAGATTTTAAAACAAAACAAAACCAGACACCCCCCCTCCCCAAATCCAAAAGACTCCACCCCATGCATCACTTGCATCCTTTTACCCCTTGCTTTCAATTAATAATGATAAAATATTTGACTGTTCATCTATTAAGATTAAATCCACTAAGCAGGAAGGAGTAGAGATAGTTGAGTTACAATTGGAGAAAGCTGCAGTTCAATTTATACTAATTTAGTGTGATGTTTCTTTAAAGTTCCTTTCACAAACTCTTAAAAAGGCACATGGGAGATACGAGTTCCTTTTTATGTTTTCATAGAAGCATTGACTTTGTGAATGTTTTGAATCAAGATTTAAGTAATTCATACCGAGAGTAACCATCATTTCAAATAGTTAAAACTACCATGGCAGTTAATCAGCATTTTTGTTGAGAAATGCTAGAACTGTGCGCCTTTCACATATAAGTTATTTGTTTTCAATATTTACTGTAGTACTTATTTTAACTGTCATTGTAAAGCAGAATTACCTATAGAACTTCAAATTGATCAATTTGTTTAAGAAGCCTTGTTCCTATAATAGAGGAGAAAATCTGAAACATGTATGAGGAAACTGAGAATGGTCATCTCTATTACAGCTAAAGTAACTTTGTAAAATGTTCACAATCTGACTGTAGTAATTATATAGTAAATTTCTTACTAATGTTCTTGTAATTTTGTAAGGCTTTTACTTTTTTTTGTTTTACTTTAATTTCTTAGTTTAAAAAATCTTTTACTTTTTTCTGTATTAATACAGTAAACAGAAGAAAGATTGACTACTGAACAATAATTATTACTTATATTAACCTTTGTTATTTACATCTCCTAATGTAGTGTGTTGTTATACTTAACCGAATCAGGTGAAATTACAGTTGTTCTGACTTTAAGGAGTTCACTTGCCACAATGGATTATTCAAAATAATATATAGCATTAAAAGCATGTTTCTCACCTTTGCTTGCTCTTACTTTGTCGTCATCTTTTTTTTTTTTTTTCCTTTCTGTGAAATAACTCTGCATTTCTTCTTTCTCAGGAAGATTCAGAGAGGGCCAGGTATTCTCACCGGTCCAGTCGACATTCATATTTGGTTTGTGTTCAAACTGTATATTTTTCCATCATGGCCTTTAAAAAAAAAAAAAAGTTTGTGTTTTGGTTTCATGTTGTTAGGGAGCAGATGATGCTTTAAGTCTTCCAAGTAGTAGCAGTTTTAGAGTCAGTATTTTAAGTCATATATAATGTTAAAGTTCATCTGGTATTTTATTTCCATCAATGTTAACAAGGTAGTTTATTTTTATGTATTTCAATCTTTGCATTTAAAAAGAATCTCAATTGTTGCATTTTAATTCTTTGACTAAGTTTTTACTATAAATACCTCGTACTTTCTTTCCTCTTCTGCATACATTTATTTACAGTCTATTTTCGTTGCTGAAAATAATTGCATATGTGTTTGGAAACTGTTTGGAAATGTATGTAGTTCAACAATCGATTATTTGGAATAACATATTTAATGATGAGTTTTAAGTGTCATCTTTTAGTCTTATTTCAGTCTAATATGATCGATTTCCTTTTTAAAAAACTGAGTAATTGTACTCATTTAGGCTTCAGATATTGCCAACTGTAAGAATTGACTTGTCTTGAAATGGTAGAGTATTAAGATTCCTACATAAGTTGTCAGTTGTCTTATGCTTACTTACTACACATTAAATCTCATGGTCAGTTTTGAAGGTGCTATTAATGATCAAACACCAGTCTAATTTAGGTAATTCCAATGGGGGGGGGGGAAATCTCTTTTCCATTTTCCCTCTCATAAATTCTGCAAAAAGGCAAATTTTATTTAATAAAGTAAATACTACTGCTGACTCAGTCATCCTGAATCAATGCCACTTACTGAAGATGAGTAAATACTGATTTGTAACTTGCGCTTTCATTCCAAACTGATGCTGAAGGTCATCTGCTCACTGTTGTGTCTTTTCTTGCACTTTAAGTATTACTGTGTTTCTATAATATTTGTGGAAGAAAAAGTAGTAGTACCTTAGGATAGCAGAAGAGTTTGGTATGATGCAGGGTTTTATTTCTTTGAGAATGTGGGGCTGTATTATTTGTTAGTGGTGAAGTCTTACCTGAATGATGTAAGATATCCCAAAGACTGCTAATAGATGTTGCTATTAAAAAAAAAAAAAGTTTTATTGAGGGTTTGCAAATACTTTCCTGATTTTAGTAGATTTGCCTAGAAATCAGCTTGTCATTAATCTGGATATATAGGCCAGGAGAGGGACAAATTATTAAAATAAAAGGGTTGGGTTTGTTTATTTTGGAAGGTGGAATAAGCTGTTTCTTTGTGTGACTTCAAAAAAAAAAAAGTGATTGTCACTTACTAAGAGATTTCAGCAATTAAATATAATCTTTGATTAACTGAATTTCGTGTAATGTCTTGCCAGTTCTGGTGTTAAATGTTTCTGCAATTGATTATAGGTATTTTTACCAAATCATTTAAATCAGGTACTGCTGACTACTTTGCAAACAGTAAATGGTTTACAGAAAAAGTATGTAGTGTTATACTATGTGGCAACACTTATAAACTTACGAGCTGGTACAGATTTGCTCAGATCGGCTCTTGCCTTGGTTAACAGACAAAATATGCTAAGGAGGAGATTAAATATTTTACCCTTGACTAAAGAATAGGACTTGATCTCAGCAGATAACTGAGTTCGTTTTGGGGGGTGGGGTGGCTTACCCAGAATTTCTCTGACTGCCTCAGTTTTGTGCCTTTCAGTGAAGTTAGACAGTTACCTTTAGAGCTTTAAAAATATTTTATATATTGATATATTTTTACAATTTCATTCCTAAGACTTCTTTGGATGTCAGTGGGTCTCACAGGAGCAGAGCAAGTACCTCCAGAAGGAGAGATCTTGTGGTGTGTAGCCCGGGATGAGCATGCTTTGATGTGTTCACATTATAACGTTTTCTGTGTCTACTTACCAAAGCAGTAGTTTGGTGAAAGCATGTTTCTCTATGGAAAACAGTATTAATTGGCCTGCTGCAATGACTGATGTAATTGAACACTTTGTGATAGCAAGTTTGAGGGCTTAAAGTGTTTTCTGTCTTGAAGATAACTTCAAGTTTGAAGGCAATTAGTCTGTCCAGTCTCTCTCTTTTAATGTCCTCAAAAGAGAAGTAAAATAGTGGCAAAGGTTGTGCATCAACCTTGATGAGTACAAAGATGTTGCTAAAAGTTATGGCAGGAAACCTTTTTTCTCAGTTGTGTTGCCATGTTAGTCCTACAGTCAAGGCTGGAATACAAACAGAAGTTTTACCTTGTCAGAAATGGGTATTTTTGTACAGTTTGTGGTAGTCCTAGTTTAGGCAACTGAAATATTTGTTAGTAGACTGTTAAGCTGTTACTAGTTAAGGTGTAAGTTAAGTGTTGTGATGATAATTGTTATCTGAGTGATCTATCTCCATTTTCTGATAGCAAGATTACTTATCGGTAGGTAATAATTAAAGATAAAAACTGTTTAAAAAAAATGGTTAAGTTGGTTAAAACAGGTACAGTGTCTTATGGGTCTTGTGTAGTAATACTTTTAGCAACACAAAAAGGTACCATAGTCTGTAAATTACATTAACAATATTAAATTATTATTTAATTTACTATGAATATTGGCTATATTGGAATTATTGAAATAATACGAAAACTATATGAAATAATATGAACTAAACCTGACCTATACTAATTATAAACAAATATAAAATCTAAACCCTGGGAATTTTTGGTGTTGTTTTGATCTCTAGAAGGAGTTTTCAGACATATCAATAGACAAGAATAATTTTTTTCTTGTAATCCTCTCAGTAGTTCTCATGTTGAAAATTACACTGGCTAATACTCTAGTGTACTAATACTATATCATGTAATGTTTTCAAACTACCTTCAATTTCTGTTTTGTTTTTTTAAGAAAGCTTAGAGTGATACTAAATAACACTTTGGATTGTGCATTACCTACAGTCAGAATAGTTAAGTTATACCTGTGAAATTTTAAATGAACTGGAAAAAACAAGCTTGCTTTGAAATTTAAGATTTGTATGTTAAAAAGTATAAACTCCACAAATGTTGTTGTTCTTGAGTGACAAGAAACATGGGGACACTGGCTAAGCTATTATTATAAAGCTGTTTTCATAAGTATATTATTAAGAGTTGTGGAATCTGGTAGACAAGCAGTCTCTTTACACACAGGTGGCACCTTCATCCCACTGTTACTCATTTTTCACATGCTTGCTCCTTTTGAAAACACCGTTATTCCTCCGCTGATCCCAAGATGCATCCTCTGTAGGCAGTAACCTCCCTCAGCCTTTAAGGTGCCCTGGTGAGCCCTCGTATCATGATGGGTTTCACACCTCGACAGTGGGGATGACTGGTGGTCCTCCAGGCTCCTTTGCCTGTGTGGAAATGAGTCCTTTTATCATATAACCTAACAAATACCGTCTCAGTTTAATATAATCTACCGTGCTCTGCTTAATTATTTAAAATTCTGTTGCCAAGACCAGATGAAATATTTCATAAACCTACTGTTCATTTCTTAAACCTACTGCTGTCCAAAATTATCTCACTTATCAGTGTCTCATGTTGTTGAGAAAAGAAACAGTTTTTATGGAAAAGTGTTCCAGCCTCAGAATGCCCTTTAGAGTGGAAAAATGGCATTCCTTCATGTATACATTTTCATAATTACTAGAACACATTCTCTTGTAATTTCCTTTTAAGTCT
This sequence comes from Balearica regulorum gibbericeps, assembly GCF_011004875.1. NCBI lineage: Eukaryota > Metazoa > Chordata > Aves > Gruiformes > Gruidae > Balearica > Balearica regulorum. The sequence goes on along the minus strand of NC_046185.1, from coordinate 113,306,313 downwards.
TAGTCATACTTTGAAGAAAAAACAGCTAATTTTTTTTTTTAACTTCATGATTTTAATTTCATTTTCTTTTACTTCAGTACGACAGTGCTAAGGATAGATCTACAAGATACTCAGTTCCTGTATGTTAAAACTTTGCATGTGTTTGAGTGAAGACTGCTTTTGTGCTTTAAAGTGTAATGACTAACTGGATACTTTAAATTATTGATTTTAAAATATATAAATTTGGACTATGACACTTTCAGACCTAGAATAGTGGTATGATTCTAACACTTTCCATAGAATGCATGTATAAACTTTCTCTGGGAGAAAAATCTAATGAAGTCATATATTACAGACAGCTGTCTTACAGGAAGCACTTTTTTAGTATTTATCTGTTATTTCTAAATTTTGTAGTGAAGTGACATACAGACTAGACTTGGAGGACATACTTTTTTTTTAAAAAAAAAGCGTATATGTGCATGTATTTGTATTCTCAATTTCCATATACAAACTTTTACTTAATCTAATGGAAAACTATTTCAGTCCTGAGAAAAAGCAGGTGGTTTGCATAGTTTTACTTAAAAAAAACCAAAAATTTAAAAAAAATTCCTTCTTATTCTTATGAAGTGCATTACATTCTCATTAGTATTATGCCAAGTAAGATTTGTATGTGTCTTTTAAGCAGAGACAAGCACCAAGTACCACTAAAAGGAATATGTAAGCAACTTAAACTGAATTTGTTTAAACAGCAGTGTTAGCTGAATTAGCCACAGATAGGCAAATGCAGGATAATGCTTAAAATAGTCTGTAATCTTAAGCTTTTTTAGTTTATTTGGTTTACATTTTTTTTGTGAAATGTGAATGCTGGCTTAAGCCAAGACTGTTAATGAGAGATAAGGTTGGTTATGGTTTCACTTAATAGTTCTTTTTTACAGAGAGATAAAAGTATGGCCTGTTAGTTTAATCACGTAGTTAGAATTTTCTGTCATGTTTCCATTGTAGGTGATAAATATCTTAAATCCTTATGTTTGACTTCTTTATATTTAAGATGGAAGATGCTGTTATATGGCGATAATAATTTTCTAAATTTTATTCTTAGAGTCATGCTTACAGTGAATCTCATAGTTCAAAGAAGAAAGCTGCTTATTCCCATAAAGATTTATTGGTTAGTTTTCTGCAATAATATTTGTTATAAATATACTAACTGTGTAGAGTTACATACTAATACAGTTATGGATAAGTTTATTAGCTTGCTGACATATGCATACATGTTTTCAGGGGGAAAAAAGTACTGACCAAATTATGACGTAAAGTTGAGTGTTTGAAACTGCATTTGTGTCAGTGGAATCGCATGAATGGAATCAGCTGAGTAGAAACGATGTTCTGTTGGAGGCCTGGGGAAGGCTCTAGGAAATATTAAAAAGTGGCACTTCTTTGTGTTAAAGTTTATTCAGTCAGGATGGAGATAGGTGTTTTACTTATACTTTGTCCCTTATCAATTAGAGATATTTTAATTGGAGATGTAAAATAGAGTAAGGCTGATTTGATTTAACATAAACCTTGGTGTTAACCCAGTGAACCATTGAGAAAGGCATGTGTATTATTGTGATATTCCAAAAACTATTCTAGAAAGTTCACTGTGTAACTTATGTGCATATAGTGTCCAGAAAGTAAATTTTTTTGATGTCATTTTTTGGAGGGTTTTGGCACTGATGAATTGGCAGTTGCATCAGGCGTTGGGGGAGTTAAAGCAGCAGTGGGTGCCTGTGTTGAGACAAGGCTGAAATAATTTTTATATTTACTTATGTGTGTTACAGCATTTCTCTGTGCGCTTTTGAGGTACTATTTTCCTGTTCCCTCAGTTCTTAAATAAATGAGTAATATGAATCTTTCTGCCTCCTACTGAGATACAAAGTACTACGTTCTGAAAGCACTACTATTTGCCATATCTTCATCTCTCTGTTTTTCCTTCTTTATACGTGTATGTTAATTTTTTCCTCACATATGCAATCTGTAGGCAGTGTCAAAAACCAATAGAAATAAGCCAAAGTATAATCGCTAGGCTTTCAGTGTGCATGCATGGGGTGAAGAACAGCGATAGGGTACAGATTAATGCTGATCACATAAACATCCATCCCCCATTAAAGTCTTAGAAATTTCTGTCCTTCTGTCTCCCCAAACACTCTGATTCAGGATGGTATCTAATTAAAAAAAAAAAAAAGCTAATTATTAGCAAGTTTTGTCAATATGTTTTTCATGTATTTCATGCTGCACTTGTCAGGATTTAGATAAAATTTTCAGAGTTTTCTTATTTATTAGGGACAAAAAAAACCCAAAGTATTTACTACTCTGGGCAGGGCATTTAAAAATACAGATAATGATGATACACAGAGTACATAAGTAGTTTTTGGATTTCTTACGCTTTACTTGCTTCGGAAAGTTGTATGTATTTGGGGTCAACCACAGGGAAAATTTTTACAATGTTCTGTACAAGTTCTAAGTTTGGGAACATTTGAGCAATGTTGAGAGAGAACTTTTATTTACAAGATCTACAGATGTGACCTTTGTTTTCTCTTTCCTTTTTTCACCCCCACAGAGTGGAATTTACTATGATCAAAGAAATTATAGCAGCCTTAGATATAGTAAACCAGTTCCTTCCTACCATACTCGGGTCTGTCTCTTCTTCCTATATTAATTTTGAAAATGTACATAACATACTTGTATTTGTGTTTGCTTACTTATGCTATATGAAGCAAACTTCTTTCTTTCCTTCTGTAACACTGCAAATTATTACAGCTAATAGTTACAATTGTATTTCTTGCTTCTAAGGGATGCCTTTTCTAAAATGAATGGATAACATGCAAGTTACTGTGTTCTGCATATATAGGGTTTAAAATGTAAAATAGCTTCTGTTTCATGGTTGCTGTATGATATAAAGGAAACAACTAGCAGCTATAACACTTGCTTTTTCAAAGTCCTGTTTTTAAAAACCACCACCTACTTTCTTTTACAGTAATATAAATGATAAATCAATGGTCTGTTGTGAGATGGGTGGTATCTTCCAGTACCTGCAGCTACTGTCATGATCAGGTTTAAATAAGTAGCTAGAGGAAATTTATGTGTCTTGAAAACTACTTAATTTCTTATCATTCTCTTCTACAAATCTGATAAAAATGCTAGATTGCTTTCATGTTTTAGATTATGATTTCCAAGATAATGGATTTTCTTGGAATGTTTATCCACACTTTTCTTAAAGTTCCTGTCTATTACAGATGTAAAATTTAGTATTTCCATATTTAGAACTTTTGGGGAATATATAGCAATAGATAAAAAAATTTAATGTACGCAAAAAAGTGTTTCTGACTTTCTATTCTTCACACTACAGTCATCTTCTCTATACAGTGATCCAGTGGCAACAACTAGGAGTTACAGGGTTAGTACAATGTAAAATAATGTCTGCTTATCTTTACATGTTTGAATGGCCCTCAGAAATAAAAAAAAATACACTTTTCTTCATAGGTGTCTCCTTCTGTAAACACTGGTTTGATAAGAAGTATCAGTTTGGTCCGTAAGCGCCATTTGCATGGTTGCCTTAAATTTGTATTGTATGGCCATGAGGCTTGACAGTATTATATGTGCATTTTTTTCATATCTTTAAACAAAGCTGCAGCTTGTGTGTGTCATTTTGCAGAGGCATTCAGCTTAATGTTTTTAACACTGTTAAGTTGCCTCTCTAAAGTATTTTGGTAGTTGCTGTTTTACTGATCTTTTTACAGACAAGCATAAAGTTTATGAATACAACAATGAAGAACACTGGGATTAGAACAAGTTAATCCAAACATACTAAATAACAACTGCATGTATAATACTAAAAAAAGGTATAGCGTTTGAATGGGGAAAATAATTGTCAGGAGATTACAGAAATTTGTGGTAAATGCACTTTAAAGACTTTCAAATAAAATGCCATGTTTAAATTTAGTAATCATAAAAAGTAATAGGATGAAAACCTAATCTGCATCTTTACAAAATAAAAAAGTAGCTAGAAGTGTCATAAGAATGGCTAAGATAGCCCTACAAAAAGTTGCCATCTTTAAAAAGTGACATGCATGCCTGAAACTTTATGCCTTTTGCTGCTGAAGTAGTTCAAATCCAATTTATACTGCCATTTAGAGACATGCTAAACCTATGTAGAAAATCAACAAGTATTTTTATGTAATATTTTTATGTAGTTAGTGAGGTCTTGTTCTGCACTCCTCGCAAACAGGTAATTTACTTTTTTTGGCTTTGTGCATATTCTTGAGAAAACATTAGAAGATCCATTGAAAGAACGAGACCATAATGAGTGCTCTCACATATAATTCTAGTATACGTATAATTCTTAATTTCTGCTAGGAATCCCTTCATAGATAGAGAAAGCAACATGAGACTGTAATTTTCTAAAAATTTCATTTGTATTGCTTAAAGCTGCTTTTATTATCCACTGCATAAATAGATTTTAGCCTTGCACCTTGAAACATTCTCCTTCAAGGAAAGTTGCATGGGTGAGCACAAAGTAAAGCTGATAAGTGTACATACAACATGGCTTCAGTTCACAGGGTGGATTAAAACTTCTGAAGGCTTCAGAACAGTGAAAACCAGATTGCAGTTTAAATATTTAATTTTCTTCTGAAAATATTTAAGTTGATTTTTTTTTAGAACTATTTGGCTATTTTTCAAGGAAATTCTTGAAATTATATTTAGAAGTAGACATCCTTAGTAGTAGGAACGCTGGAAATGTTTTTAAAGTTGTTTGTCCTTTCAAAAAGTCTAATGTTAACTGGAAAATGCACAGAAGGCATAAGACAGAGTACAGTGCGTAAAAATTACAGTGTATGAGTGGCATAATTATTTCTGAGACTGAATATAAATGGTATTTCATTCCCTCTTTCTCAGGCATCTTTGTGTGGTGATGGATTACATAGCTCATATAGTTCTCGCACTGTAAGTGTAACAGGCTTTTGATTGTTTCTTTTATTATCTTTGTTTTCTGGAGTCAAAAATCTACAGAAATTGTGAAAATTTACTTCATAACTTTCCTTTAGCCATCTGAATACAGTTATTCTTCAAGAGCAAGCTCAGTTCGAAGCAGTCCTGTGGTGAGCGTTCCTCTTGCATGATTTGCTGAATGCTTTGATACTAACGCACAAGGATGATGAGTATTTACACTGGGGATCATTTTACTGACCCAACACACAGACTCAGTTCTTTGATTCTGCATCAAAAAAAAGCAGTTTCTCAGAGATGTGATTTTTAGCAAGATGTAAAATTTTAGCAGTAAGACAGTAAAGTATGGAAGCAATAAGGAATTTGCTTTTCTAAACATCTTTTAAATGTTTGTAATGTGAATAATTGGAAGCAGTTGGAAACTGGAGTATAGTACATTGTTGGGGTTACCACAATGTTATGTCGTAACTGGGCAGACACATGAAACTGTTACTACAATACGTGTGGAAAAAGTCTTTCTTTTTGGGAAGAGGACTAATGCAAACTTTGTTACATCATGCAGTAAGAAGTAGCTGAATCATTTTTATGGTGACCAGTATTCAAAACTGACAGAAATTTGTTCCTGGATCTGTACCGTGTTAAAATGGTCATTCAAAAGATGGCTTTTTGTGCTGCAAAGTGATTTTAAGTAGTTCTATGCTGTTCCTGCTGCAGAACAACTCTCTTGGTTTCATTGGTACAACTGCTCCTTTGTCATGGTACGCAAAAAAAGTAGATCAGTGTTCTGGTATGGGTTAAATTGAAACAGTTCTGTTTTCATTTTTCACATATTCTTAGCAATGTTATAAAGACTAAACAAATAAAAACAGGTTTGTCAGAGACTGGATCTTTTTAGCTACAACAGATGGCCAGAGTGAATTTTTAAGCATGTAGGAAAAAGAATTTTGCTGTTGCTTTATGAAGTTCCAAAACCTAAGAGGTAATAACATCCATCTCTGAAGTCTCTTGCACTGTGAAAATACTACTTGTCTCCTTAGATTCTCTTAACATTAAGATTCATTTCTTAAAAGTATGTACTTTATACATATATAGGAATATATAGAAAATCAGATTTGAGTATGTAATGTGATACCAATAATGCCAAGGGACCATTCACTCACACTAGATAAAGTGAAAATCTTAACTTTCATTTTCTACAGTTAATATTTTGCTTGCACTGTGGGTAGTGCACTGGAAGTCAGCTCAGTACTCACTGGAAATCAAAAGAGAAAGTAGGAGAGAAGATGGAAACAGAGTAGAGAAAGCTGGTGAAAAACTGCATGGTGCATCTCCCTCTTAAACTGTATCAGTTTTGATAAACCCATTGGGAAAGCTATTAGAAGTGCAAAAGGTGATTTCCCAGATGTATGGACTTTTCAACAGCAAAGATAAATTGGTTTTGAATGAAAGAGCGCGGTGTTGTCCTAGATTGTGTTCATAGCCCTTGAGTTGTTTGTTCTTTTGCTGTAAACATAATTCATATAAGCAGAATTCTATTCAGCATCTTTATACTTTGTGAAATAAGAAAGTTTAGCCAAATTATTGACTGTGAAAATGTATTTACTTTGTTGGTTTTTTTTTAAATAAAGATATTTAAAATGTGGATATAGTTATAGCCAGAAAATTCTTTGTCAGAGAAATAGAACATAACATAGCAGTGAGGAAAAAATACAAATTTGTAGGCTGACACAGGTGTTCATCAGCAAACTGTTTTGTATGTAACTGGTCACATTTGCATGAAAGACTTCTCACTGTATTTTAATCACAAGATGATGAGGCTACATCACTTTTGTACATCAAGTACAAAGAAATTATTTTTTAAATGGTGAGAATGCAATAAGGACAATATATTTTCAAACTTCATTTAAAGATTTTCTTTCTTATAATCATGTTTAAAACTAAATTTAATGTTCATAGTAACTTTCTGCTTTTTGAAGTAGAATGTTATTAATACAACACTTGATAAACCTTCTCATTAAATATTACGTTTAATGTGCATAATGTTTTCTCAGTTAAATATTTCACTTGAATTCCCAATGGCATTGTAATGATTGCCATGTGGTTAGATGTATTTTGCCTTTTCTTGCCAGTGTTGTGTAGCGTTAGTATTTTTTCCTGACCTTTTTAGATGCCTGTCTGACATACAGCTTTGGGGAGTAGAGCTTGTCTTCTATTGTGAGGCCTCTTAAAATTACAAATTAGATGAAGTCCAGATCTTATGCAAAACTAGTAGTGTTGGGATTGGGTTGATTTGAAGAAAGATAACATTTGTAGAGAAAAATAATTTTTATTTATCAACTTCTGATATTATATAATCTGTTTTTATGATATAGAAATATTTTTTAAAAGTTATTTTTATAGCTTGTTTGGCACTATATTAGTACTAAACCCTTTTGTATCTGTGTTTTTTATATTACTCCAGATGAGGAAAATGAACCGATAATCTTCATTGCTTTTAGGTTTAGATACTGTAAACTATAAGAATAATAAATATATGAAGAGAGTGTTTAAAAACAATGCATATGCTGACTAAAGTACTCATATCAGTGTGGCACATGTTTTATTCATGTAGACACATTTAAAACAGCATAAATCCAGAAAAGTAATTAAGATTTTACAACTGTTGAACTGTTAGAAAAGCAAGAATAAATGGCAATAATGGAGATTTCAGTTAGGATTTCCTGTTTGGTTTTGTTTTTTGGTTTTGTTTTTTTTTTTTTTTAAATAAGCTTTTGTTCATTCTGTGGTATCATCTTCATTTCTCTTTCACACCTCTCCTTATCTTTTGAAGTCCTCTGATTTTTCTGATCAAAGTGAAACTGCTGCTGACTATTTTAGTCGTTCCAACCGCAGAGGAAGCATTGTTTCCGATGCAGATGATGTCCAAGGTTTGAATAGTGTGAGTGTAATATTTGTTGTTATACTGTGGTGAATACAGCAAACTTACTAACCATGGATTTTTTTTTTTTCATACTCTGAAAGATAAATACTGTAAAAGCATTCAGAGTTATTTAATGGCAAATAGCTTTGAAGGGTTGGGGCTGGTTTTTTGCATAAAAATGTCTGGAGTCTGAATTTTTAAAAAGCATGCTGCTTTATTTAGAAAGAATTTTGCCTGTTCCTAGAAGCATGTGACACTTCACGTTTTTTTTGTGTGTGATAAGCTTAAGCATCTCTTAAATGTAAAATGTTTGGGTTTTTTCTTATGGAAATTAACAATATTTAGCGGGGGTTGTGTATTTTTTTTTTTTAATATTACTACTTGGTTTAGTGACAAAAATAAATGCTTACAACAGTGCCCTCTTCAGTGCGTTTTAGTGTTCATTCATCCAAGATGAGATTTTGTCAGGATGCATTACTGGATTACTCATTGTTGACTATGCTCTTGTACTCAATCCCAAGTCAATAGAGTCAAATGTTACAGGAAAATTATCGTGACTGTTTTCCTGTGTGTCCCTTTAGTCTGAACATTGTTCACAACAAAACTAGCTGCCTTCTCTTTATGCTACTGTAAGTTCTAGATATTCTTGTTACTTGCAGACAAAACTTTTAATAGTGGGAAAAAATAGGGAAATTTCTGTTCTTAGGCATCTTAGGTCTTTGAAATAACAGTCAGGGTTAGCACAGGCAGTAGGAGAGGTTGAGAGAACTAGGCTTGCTTAGTTGGGCAAAGGGGATGCTACATGGTGATCAGCAGCCTGCAACTGCTTGATTAGATAAGAGCCAAACTCTTCATACCTGCGCCAAGCTGTGCAACAAGGGGTAGCAGCCTTATGCTGCAGCTTAGGAGGTTCAGATGAGCCACTGCAAGAAGCTCCATAAGGAGGTCAGCGTTGCACTCTGACAGGTTACGGCAAGGCTGGAGAGCCTCCATCCTCAGGAGCTGGTAAAACTTGGCTAGATAAAGCCACAGCTCACCTGGACTGCTGGCAGCAGTTCTGCGTTGCATGGGAGACTGGACTAGGTAACTGCTTAGAGTACCTTCCAACCACTGCTGCTGTGATTCTGCATTTAGATGATTTAATACTCTTACAGTGCTATGTAACTTATATTGTAATAATGCACAGTATATATCATCAGTACATGCTCAAAGCATGACGGAGACCAATCATTTCTCCAGTTTAAATTTTAGCGCTTTATTTCCCTCTCTAAGAAATCTGCTTTTATAAAATTAATGCTCTGCTAAAAGAAAATGTGGAATCTGAGACTGGCAATTATGCTACCTTCTCAGTTGCTTTTATCATCATCATTATTATGTATTATTAGATTCCAAAATTATATTTTCATTTAAGTTATTCTAAATGGATACTTCAGATCAATTGGATTCTTAACATCATTTTACCGTCACAGTGGTAACAAATATCTGCAATTTACAATTTCAGTACATGATTGGAGATGGTGAGTTTGCCATGGAAGTGCAGTGTTGCTTCTGTAGAAACCACAATAGAAGGAAGAAGAGAGATCTCATAAAGTAACATTTATTTCTACTGTGATTCTAGCAGACTTCCAAATCTCTTGTCCCTGGGCTGGGAGAAAAACAGCTGTTTTCAGAGAAGCCAGATATTTGAGATACCACACTCAATGTATCATACTGGTTTTAGGAAATATGGCAACATGTTAATGTCTTCATGTAATTCCACTTATTTTGATTCATAGAAATGTAGAAAATATGGATATCTACAGTATAAGTTTGCAATATCAGAGTTTCTTAAATAAGAAAGAGGGGGAGGAGAGGGTGATAGTTCTTTTCCTTAGGGTTATACACATAAAATATGTATTCAAATTATTTTGTTGATTGCTATTAATTAGTACACTTTAGTTATGGGCTTTTACCCAAACTGTTTTTGTCCTGATGCAATTGCAGATTTCACCAAAGAGATTTAAGGAACAAATGTGTTTTCTAATAACTAGGATGTTCACACTGGTGTCACTGATTGTCTGAAGTGCACTTGCATGAAGCTTCCAGTTTGTTATGCCACTGAGTGTTGTAGTCACTACTCTGTTGAAATTTAAAATAGTGAAACAAGTTTTGTTGTTAAGTAGTTTAATATTGGTAATGCCTTTTAAAAACATTTTTAAAAGTTTCTGGTTTTTTTCCTTTATAAGCGGTCATTTATTTTGCAAACTACTTTTTCAGGCTGAATATTTTTCTTCCTGTCTTGATCTATGCTAACTTCTGGAATTTCTTTTTTTATTGTTTCAGTTTTTGTTCTTAAATATTTCTTAGTGTCTTTGAACAGAAGATGGTGATTCAGTAGACCGTTATTTTAAAGGGTGTATTGTGATCACTTTCACATCTCTCTTTCAGCTGGAAGAAAAGAGTGAAAAATCCCATTCAGAAATATTTTCAAGGGTAAGAGTTTTTAATTTAAAAATTATTGAAACTCAGTATTCATCCATAAATTTACAAGTATAAAAATAGTTCCAAAAGTATAAATGCTGTGTGTGTTTTTAGTAGAGTGTATTTTAGTCATTTTTAAGAGCTTGGAAAGAGATATTTTTAGACATATTCTTTTATCTACAAAATTAATGCTTTGCATCTTTTATTTCCCAAGGAAATAATTTTATGCTTTAGTTTACTTCTAGCAAGCATTAGTTTCTTATAGAATTTATTTTCTGTGTGAGAAATATTTAGCAGAAGAGCTTGAATTTTAAGAGGCTAGGGCTAAAAAAAATCATATAGTAGATTCCGCTGGAGGCTTTCTGAATCCTGGGTGGCAGAAATTATAATTTTTAGAAATATTTTAAACTTCTACAGTTTTTCAGCACTAACAGCCTCCTTATGAAAGTCTTCTGAACAGAAGACTCAAAACCGTAATGTTATGATAACTGATAAGTCATCAAAGACAAACTAACATTTCACCACGATGAAACATAAGTGCTGGAAAATAATCAATGGAAAATTTTGCCTATAATTTAATATTAAGAAACAGCAAAAACAAGAGAGAAAAGAGTTCTATGACTATGAAGCAATTTATAAAGAGTAATGTCAGGTATACCAGAAATGACAGTATGGTTCCTGATACGGTGTTTTTCCCTTTTTAAGCCATCATCTCGCAATTCGACAAGTGCAACTCCTCTGAGTGGCAACTCATCTAGGAGAGGAAGTGGAGACACAAGCAGTTTGGTGGATCCTGATGCCTCCCTCAGTGAATTACGGGTAACTGCATTTTCAGAGAATTTGGAGCTAGTTTAAAATCATACTTGTGGTTAGGAGGAGTTTTTTCTGTGCTACAGAACTTCTGGTTTCTTAATAGTACGAAAAAGTTATGAGGATGTAATTTTTAATCATGAAAGATTTCTGTATCTTGGTAATGGTATTTGTGTTCATAAATATTTATGGTACTGTTTCATTTATATTAAAATATGACTTTATGTCAAATTTGAAACTATTCTGTCCTATTTGAGATGGCTTGGATTCAGGGATATAAACAAAATCTTAACTTCCATCAAGTTATTGTGAATTAATTATAATTTCTGTGAAATATTACAGGCTTTGGCATTTGACAGAAATGCATGTAAACATTTTAATGCTTTTTAAACTATACGTTACGTCCCCATACTTCTTATGCAATGGTTCATTCCTATGTCCTGCAGGATATCTATGATCTTAAGGACCAGATACACGATGTAGAAGGGAGATACATGCAGGGACTTAAAGAACTAAAGGTATCAGGGCTCCTCCCAAGCATGCATTCTGTATGGGTATTTTTGGGTAATGGAGATAGAACTGGTTCTACTAACTTCATATGGCTTTACTAACAAGTTTTTAAATTTTTTAAAGCATGTATCTAACTTCTAATGCATACAGAGTATCAGCTTAAATTTGTCATGTGAATAAATTATTAAGATATACTATCTCATGTACATTTGAATCATATGTCCATTATTTGGTTTATGTTAAAATAGTATTAAACTTCCACATTTTTAGTGGGTCTTTTCTGGTAAGATGAGAGGTTCAGTTTATGTTTTTCAGATTTTTGTTAGCAAATAAATGGATATTCAAAATAATTACTGTGTGTTGAATGGGGAAGAAAGAAATATGATATAGTCATGACAAAGACCTGAAGAAATTAAGAACTGGTCTTCCAAGTTTCAGCAAATACTGTATCCTATAAAGCCAAACCAAAGTAATAATTTTGAAAGAGATACCACAATGAATCTGGGCAGGCGTATTGCTTGTAGAAGATTAATTTTGATTTAATCCTTTGCCATTATGAAAGATTTTTTTTTCTTATGGCTTACATTCCTGTTTTCTTTGTCTAAATTATAGGTTGGTATTTTTAGTATTAGATTAATGAGATTTGTCTGTATTTTCACTTGTTTAAATTAGTATGTTTGCTTTTCTTTTGTAAGTTTTCACACAATTAACAGTTTGCAGTTAAAGTATTATTGTTTTCCCCTCTGCTGTGTTCAAGGGAAAGTGAATACAGCAAATGTATTACAAATCTTTTTCAGGATATTTGTTCGAGTCTTTCCTGTTATCTAATTGTGAATGGTTCCATGTAAAACTAAAGACATCTTTCCATATTTATTTTATATCCATATAGACTGAATTTAATGAATGCTGCTTGTACTAAAGCATGTAACAGTGATACATTTAACAGCTTCTGTGGATTTCCTTGATTAAATGACATATTAGGTGGTATAGTAAAGAGAAAATACGTAATCTGAGCTGTTCAGTGTAGCAAAAATTATTTCCTCTTTAGAGGATAAGTAACTTTGAATCTCATAGCCATATGCTCAGATGAAGTACGTCTTGTTTTAATCATACTGCCATATGAATATTAAAAGGACTTCAAAGAGCAGTAGATTACAAGATGCTCTAGTTGTACTAAATTTAAATAAAACATTAGTTTGCATCATATTTTCAGAACGGATCTAACTCTCACACTTTTGCGTGTTTGCCAGCATCTCATGACTACTGTTCTCAATCATTACTAATGCACTATTATTTATTGTAATCCATTGCAGTTACCAAAGAGCACAGGCGTGCAATAGACAGTAAGATCTTGATCTATGCTTGGCTTACAAAATTAAAATGCATTTTATACTATTGTTAATACTTTTATTGTTAATACTGAATAATATGTTCCTAAGTTAATTTGCCTTCCACAGAGATACTTTCAGGAACCTTTCTTTCTAATTAGGAAGGCATTACCTTTTTCTCAGCTTCTGCTTTAGCAGTTTTGTCCTGTGTACGTTAGAAGAGTTACTAGGATACCTGCTTTTACATGTCTTCTGTGTTTTTTTCAGTGGTTGAGTAAGTGATTTGTAATCATACTACCTTCATATCTCTGTGGCTGCCCATCCCTTGTGTTGCTAAGAGTGTGGTTTTTACCTGGGTACAAATGTGCTGGGTGTGAGCAGAATGTGGATAGTTCTGATTTAGTTAGGTCTTGATTCAGTTTTGTTAATTCTCTCTGTATTCCCTTGCATCAACTAGAAAGGAATTCTCCTTCTTTCTTCAAAATTTTTCTTTTATGTAGTTAACAGAGCACTCTTGATGTCTGCTGGATTTAATCATCCTGTTTTAGCCAAGCAGGCTAATTTGCATAGCCCTTTGGCTTTACTTGATAGAATTGTGGGTGGTATTTCCTCATAGCTTTAGGTTATGTGCAGAGCCTTATTATTCATTTTCATTCCAGCCTGTTCCCGCTCCTTCATCCTTAGGCGTCCCACTGCCTCATTCAAGTGTTTCAGAAATTCTTTCAAATCCATATTTCTCACCAAACTGCAAGATTACTGAAACTACATGGAATTCTTGAATCATAGGGAACATATGTAATAGTTAAAGAAGGAACAAATCGAAAGAAGCCTTAGCAATGTTCCTTTCTGGTTTCTGTTTTTTTAACTGGTTGGAGACTGTTAGGCATAGCTTGGTTTCTTTCTGGGAAACAATTCTTACTTTTCTGTCTCAAAATAAATGTATTCCTCTTCCATAAATGCAAATTTTATCCCCGTGTTGATTAAAGGCAGTTTAATCCAATCATTTAAGCCTCAACCTAGCCTCCTTTTTAAGGCTGGAGCCTTGGAGCACATGGCATAGAATAACAGGCTGAGACAACGGGATTTAATAAGTCTTGGGGGGTGGGCGACAGTATCAGTGCTGTTTTCAGCTGCCAGATAGGAAGCTGTAGAAAAAAACAGGGCAGACTCCTTTCAGAGGAGCACAGTGACAGGGCAAGATGCATCAGACAGAAGTTGCATTGTAAAGGCAGAAATTCCACTTAGACCTCAAGAAAAAGACTTTTCACAAGGAAGGCAGTTCAACACAGGAATGGGCTGTCCAGCCAGGTGCTGCAGCCTACATCCCTGGAGACAGCTCATGTCCAGTTCATTTTGGCTATCAGCAGCCTGATCTTGGTTGGCCCTGTTTAATTAGGAGATTGGACCAGATGGCAGCCAAAGATCTGTGCTGACCTAAATTACTGTGACTCCACACTCACAGAAACAATCAAATCGGAATTTTTTCCTAGTTGTATTTCTCATTAGATTTTGTATCTCCCCATAAAAGGACTACAGCATTCATTTTAATCCTAGTATTTTCCTTTTTTCCTCTAAATTGAATTATTCTTTGGAACATTTGCTATCACTGACATTGTGTTTTATCAATCTTTACAAGATTTATCATGTTTACAACATCACAAAAAATGTTTTCTGCAGTTTTAATCTTAAGAATTACTTGAATGCACTTACATGTATTCTTATTTTTTCCTAATTATTTTCTTCTCTCTTATCCTGAATCTTCTTTGCTGTTTGCTATTTACTGCTTCCCAGATTGATAATGGTACCTTTCTTACATTTTCACTACATATACTTTCTTGTCTCTTCTGATCTGTGGTCTATCAGGGTATGTCTTTATTTTTTTCTGAGGTTTCTAAAATACTGTATTTCTCAGCACAAAATTCCAGAATTCAGTGAATGGAAGAGAGGTATAAGCACATATAATTACGATAAAATTATAGAAGGTAAAATATCTACTTTAAGGACAGCTTTCTCAAAATGGACATTTATAACATGGAATAGTGTTTAGGGGTTGGGCATTTTTGGTTTTCTTAGGAAACTTATGTTGTTACCACCTTCTCACCTAAAATCTTAGTCCTCAGTCCTACTGTACTGTTTTCTGGAAAACCCAAGCCTGGTGCCCTTCCTGTGCTAGTACTTCTGCTGTCTTAATACAAATAATTAAACATGGAGGTTATGCTACTTATGCCTTCACAGAACAAATTACGTTAAATACTCGGGCATTTGTAGGCACAGATATACTTTCGAAAGGGAACAGATTAATAGTTCTTTTTCAATTCTAAATTAGGACTCTATGAAACTCAATTTTTGTATTTTTTTAAAAGAATGCATATTGAAATCACTGCATGTTTAAAAGTGCCTGGAGTGATAGTTGTTCTAGTATTTGAATAGTTGACATTTGTTACAGTATAGAAAAATATAATAGGATAAAATCATTTTGGTAAATGTGAGAATTGCATAAGAGGGTACATAGCAAGGCATATGTGCACCTTCAGGAAGAGAATCAAGCATGTCAATCTTTACATGCTTTTTTTTTTTTAATCTTAGTAAGAAAAAGAAAGATAAGATGTCTTAAACAGAAGTACTATTACTGAAAAAATGTGACTACCTTAAAATTTTGAAGTAATAGAGCACTAATAATGAGCGTTAAGTTAAAGCTACTCTTCGAGATATTCTGTGATATTTTTTAGTCATTTAACTGTCTGTGTTCTGTCAGATTTGTTGCCTCATTCTGAAGTATTTTCTCATGCATGCACTGAAAATACAATAAAGCTGTGATATTACTACTTTATCCCTGTGAGTTGTGAAAGTGGGAGAGTAGAAAATGCAAGTGGAATATTATCTTCTAATTTTCATACTTCTGTAATGATAACTTTTCATTGTTGTGTATGACCTAACCTGAATAATGGAAGTTGAACTGTGACTTGGTATCTGAAGAGAAGACACGAATATAATTCAAAAACAAAAATGGTTGTGTAATTTTACTTTATAATGGATAGCACTCTTCAGTGTTATGGTGGTATTTTAACATTATAACAATGAGTCAAAAATTTAGATTAATGTAAGCCTTTCTAATACATACAGGATTCACTAGCTGAAGTTGAAGAGAAGTACAAGAAAGCTATGGTTTCCAATGCTCAACTAGACAACGAGAAAAACAACTTGGTTTACCAAGTGGATACTCTAAAGGACGTCATTGAGGAGAAAGAAGAACAGATAGCAGAGTACTATAGGGAGAACGAAGAGAAGTCAAAGGTACTGATTTTTTTAAGACTTTTTTTTTTTCTGATGATAAAGATAAATTATAGAAACCTGGACTACTTAGTAAGAACCGTTGAAAACTTTTGGATTAGTAGAAGAGTCTATCTCAGTGGCCAAAGATGTTTTCAGTGTTGTGTTTTTAAAAAACAACCCAACCAACCAAAAAAATTCCCCTCTGCTCCCCCCAAAAAAACCCACCACTCCTACTCCCCCCAAAAAAATTCCCAAACAACCCCCAAAACACGTCCCATCCCACACACACTGACACCATCTTTTAGGAAAAAAATATTTAATGTGATACACTAAAGATAAAATATGCATTTAAATTGAATAGGACATGTTCAGTCCAACTTTCTTGGAAAGGGAAGACCCATGTGGCAGCTTTTTCCAGTAATATTTACGTAAATTCAATATTTGAGCTTTTATCATTAATACTGTGTTTAAGCCTTTATCTTGGTAGGCAGAATTTCTCAAATTGTTGCAGTAATTTCTTAATGTTAAGTGATATTTTAACTGTTTTAAACTTTATATTGAAAATGAGTGTTAAACCCAAAATAAATAAAAATAAATCATTATTTAATACAGGAATTGGAAAGACAGAAACACACATGCAGTATTCTGCAGCATAAGTTGGATGAACTTAAAGAGGGCCTTCGACAGAGAGATGAATTGATAGAGGTATGTTCGTATGAGATAGAGTATGATAGAGCTTGTGCAAATAAATATAGTGTAAGATTTGAATGGGAACAGCCATCATACACAAAATGAGCTTAAATATTATCTTGCACTTTTAAGAAAGAATTTATCTTGGTTTAGTAGGTAGAATTCAAGTTACCAATTTCTCTAAATTTATAAAATTGAAAATGCCTCTACAAATGTTTTAAATGTGTTACATCTTGTAAAATCCTTAATTGCTGTGAGAATCATGGTGTTCTCAAGAATGTTTCTTGCATCTTTTCTTCATTGTGGGGGTAGAACTAATGTTCATATGGTGAAAATCTTTCTATATAGGCAGAAGTTTTGATGCACGGATAATACCAAATGTTATTCTTTGCCTTTCCCAAAAGTTTCCATTTCAGCTATTTCAGATTTTCGTGAGCATCAGCCATTGAAGTTTGCAGTCATGAATGCTTGTTTGCTTACCAGTCAAGCATAAATATAGCAATGCTGGTCAGCATGTTATCGGGTCATAACCATGTTGCTCGGTGTGCGGTCTGTTCTTTCCTCCTCTCACCCTTTTCTTTCCCCCCTCTCACCCTTTTCTTATGGAAACAAATCAACGTGCCCTAAAATCCCAGAGCTGTTATCAATCTTCATTTTAAAATGATCCACAAATTTACATAGTCAACAATATGCAGGTGTCCATTTCCCATTGATTTTAGTTCTAGCATTATAAGTCATAGTTCAATTAGTATGTCATTTTCCCACTGCTTTTTGGTTTCAGTAAAAATTGATGATCTTTAAATGTGTGGGCCAAAGTTTCCACTACCTGATTTTTCAAAAGCTATATAATATTGCATTTCATTGTTCAATTTCTTTCCCCATTAAGGTCTTGTGCTCTCCAGGTAGTAGTACAGTAACTCCAAAAGACCTCTGAAAAGTCCCAGATCTGTTATGGTTACTGAGAAAATAATATGCTTCACTAACTGGAGTTGATATGACTTACTAGCAGAAGAAAAGGAGTAAGATTATCCTAAGTAGTAGCATTTTGTGGCAGATAAATGCTGACAAGCAAAACCCAAATTTCAGAGCAAGCAACAGAGCTACAACCAGATTCTCTTTTTCACTGCAAATTAAAAAAAAAACTTCACACTTTTTCTTCTTTAGTTCTTGTTTTTGTTTGGGTTTTTGTTGGGTTTTTTAAGTATGAAAATCAAGAATATACAGTAGATTCGTCTGGAGTGTTTGCTTTCATAGAATGTATCATATATGTTGAATATTTACCAAATGCATGCAGTCCCTTCAAAGATTTGACCCATATTTACCATTTATTTGAGCAACTTCTCCATCTATTAACACTAACAGAAAATCTAGCTGAAGCCATTTAGCTTTATGCAGAAAGACATGGCTTTCCATTCCCAGATGTAAAATGAAGTTCATTCATTAGGAGGGCAAAAAACTGTCTCTAGCCCTAAAAATTCTTATGTCATCTTAATCCATAATTATATGAGCATAGCAAAGAATTTTAGTTATGTTTGCAGGGCAAGCAACAAAATGCAGTGTTAGATTAAAAAATAGAACCACACTTGATATGTGTTAATATAGTATCAGAAAGCAGTTAGCAGCTGTATCTCATTTCCTGGATGTGTAATTCAAACTTCCTTCTTTATACTTTCAAGAAGATTTTGTATTTTGTAAAACATTAATAAAACTACTTGTTAACATTAGCGTTCACTTCCAAATAGTACTTCAAGGTATCTAGAAATTGCAACAGGGTGATTACTTTCCTATAGAAAGGATGTTATTCTTGATCTGCAGTGGGAACTGTTACTAAAGAAAAGTAGCTCTAGCTGCACTAAATTATCTGATCAACACTGATTAAATAAAATAATTACCATTCTCTTGCATGAATTCATAAGGAATATATTACGTTCAGTTGTAACCTTTTTCTTCATGCTCATAAACTCTTCGTTTGACTTCTATTATTTAATTTCCTTTATGTATTTGAATGGGTTTTTTTCCATTTCCTTATTTCTCTCCTCTTTTATTCTTCCCTCATCCTAATTACTACAGGAGAATCAACGCATGCAGCAGAATATAGACTCCATAACCAAAGAGGTGTTTGATCTCCAGGAGACAATTAATTGGAAAGATAAAAAAATAGGGGTATGAATCAAATATGTGGGGAAAGGTATTTTTTCATTTTAGAAGTAGATGGATGCCCCCCACACCCCAAGGAATGCTGTGTACTCCAAAGAAATGAAGGTCACTCCCAATTTAAATATTCAAAATGTTTTGCAGTCTTTCTCCTATTTAGAAAATGAGCTCCACTTCATCTTTACTTCCATAATGATGAATAATACTAATGAAATCCGTAACATAATAAACTGTTATGCATACAATTTTATAATTCTTACAAAATATTTTTTTTACTTGTATTCAGGGCTTGAAAAAGTCATCGTTACAGTATTCTTAACAAACATAACAATGGCCTGGCTCTATATTGATCTGTAGTGACATAGCAATAATATAATTTTATACAGATTTGAAATTGGTTTTAAAGCTTTTAATCTCCTTAGAGGCAAGTACAATTTTCAAAACTTGAACAGTTCAAACCTTGCTCGCCTTTGACTCCCGCCTCTGTTGTCATCTTAACAATTTGTGTAAGAATTAGTGGATTTTAAAATGGTCAACTTTACATTACCTGGCATGAGAGAGACAAAATACCCCCAAATCATGGAAAACCTCAAGAGCTGCAGGTCAGAATGCGGAGAAGCCCTAGTGAATATTTGTAGATCATGCTTGCATTTGGCACAGCTAGTACTAAAAAAATCTGATCTTGAAATGACTTCTGCAGCCAACTTGTGTTGCACTTCTGATCTTTCTAAGGCTGGTTAGCTTAGAGGCAACACTGAACCAAGCTGATTTTGTGTTACTACACACAAAATACCAGCGTTGCCAACTATTGGAATAGAGGGTTGGAATCAAAACAGTGGTTGTGTGGGACCTTTTGAGGAGCTCCTGCATAGAAATGAAGGTGGTACAGGAAAAACTGTGTTAATGTTCACTACGTCGTTAATGTAGGTCAGGCAGGGTTTGACAGCTTTGCTTCTTGGCAGCACAGAAGTGGTACAACTGTCTGAGTCAGCCTGATCCTCGGTGATAACTACATGGCTCTGAACTTGTGGCTGTTCTGGGCCACAAGCAGATTGCCTGGTGGTGAGAGGGAGATAACTGGATAGCCTTTAGAAAGGAATTGCCTGCTTTTCAGTAACACTGGGATTGTTTCTTTCTAAATTAATTTTACACCAGATTTTAACATACACAGATTTCTTTGAAAATTGCTGTATTTGGAGTTCAAGTCACTTTGAAAAGTTGTCTCTTTACCAGTGGTGCCCAGTTAAAAAAGCCCCGGTTTACTGTCTTTTATCAGTCCATATTTATTTCATGTTTCAGTCCTTCAATCCATATTACAATCCTCTCTTCCATCATAAAATAGTATTTCAACATTTTTAAGTTTTTTCTGAACATTTTTCTGAAAGCTTTTTTATCTTTAACCATATGCTTTCCATACTTAGTCATCACCTTTGTGTACTGAACTGTCCCAATTTGTGCAAATTTTTGTGCAAGCACTTTTTTCTTTCAAATAAACTGCCAGAGTTAGTACAGAGAATACCATCTATCTAATGTTCAAAAGCGTAGCTACCAGCCAGATTGACAAGATATTTTTTCCTTTAGCCAAAAGTTTCCTGCCAGTTTCTGTGTTCTTGTAAACACCATAATTGGATTTTTACTAGTTTTTTTCTCTGAATTGAGATGTCTTCCTTCTTAAAACATAAAAATGCTGCTGTCTTTCCTTTCTCACTTCTGTTATCTAAAAACATTTACATATTTTTCTTAGTGCACAGTTTTGCGTCTTTCTCCCCAGTACTGAGTAGTTTTGCTAATTTTTTACTCTATTCCAGCTTCATAAGTCTCTGAGAAGCTTTACAAAGGAGTATTTTATAACTGGAATTGTAACCTAGTTTTACAATGTATGATGCTGCCTCATGTATGACTTGATGCTGCCTCAGCGGAAGAAAGGGAGGCAAGCAGAACAGAGGTAGCATGAGTTTGGTTTACATCTGCCCTCTTCTATTGTCCTGTTTCTACAAAGTGATTGAAATTTGCAGTTGTATTTGTTCTTAAATTAGATCAATTTGAGGACACTAAACTATAATTTCCACATTAGATTCCTGAAATGTACAGCTATTTAACTGTTTGGTGGCTCCAAATTGTACACGTATTGCCAATTTGAAATTAGCAATGATGTGTCTGAGTTTGGTATAGCTTTCCTGAAAGTTTTTGGTATTTTTAGTAAACAGGACTCCAGACAAATCTGCTTTCTGCCAAGTGACCAGATTTTAATGATATTGATATGTTAAAACATGCCTGCAGAGCTTAGTTGTGTTGATTTTTATTCCCTGCTCCACGACAGAAGAATTGCGGGAGTAGATTTAGTACAAAATCCATGTAATTTATTGTAACTCCTGAGCATACAAACACTAGCAGTTTTAGTAAAGTTTTTCAGAATTGAATGATTATTAATCTCTTCATAGGTAGATATGTGGTTATATCAGTTTCACTTCTATTCCCCATCAAAATTTTCTGACTTCCAACACTTGTGAATAGGGGGTGAGGATAGAAAGGATGTTTTGGGAAGGTCAGCAGCAGCCCAGGGCACTGCCAAGTACACAGGATCTGCATCTGCAGCATGATTCTGGGCCTTTGTGTCTGTTGTTTGAAGTGGGTGAGCCTACTTCCCCCTCCATCTCTGCTGCTATTCTTCAGAAATGGCAAAGGTGTATGTATCTTTCAGTGGAACACAAAATGTTTAAGGTTCTTCACATTGTTTATAGATGTAGTTACAGAGATCTAGTTTGTGCTAGGAACTAAAAGGACATCTTATGAATTATTAAACGATGATGTGACAGCTGATGCTTTCACAACACATTGAATTACCTATATTTTAATTGTTACATTTACATGCTAATAAATCAAGTACAATGGCACTTCTTATTTTTTCTGTTGAAATTGAGTAATGCATTAAAGCATTGCTGTAGTATACAGATTCTAGATAATGATTAAAATTCAGCATACTGCAATTGTTATGTGGAGCAATTACAATACAACGGTATACACCTTCATTTCTTTCTTGATATCAGTCCATTCCTAAACATACATGCATGACGCAAGGTTTAGTTGGATAATTTTCTTGGCAAAATGTGTGAACGCTTTTGCAGTTGCTGTGTGGTCAGGATTAATTGTAATGCATGCAATATTAAATTTGAATTGATTACTGGGATGTTGCCCAGTCAAGTGAAAATGTCTGATTAACTGCCAGGTAACACAGCTCCAGCATAGGTAGGCAAACCCATATATGTCCATATTGTTCTTAGCTGCAATCCTTTCTTGTGCTAAAATAGTGCTGTTAGTGTTTGCTGTTTTTTTTTTTCTCCTCTAAAACTGATTGCTTTGGTTTTAGTAAAGGGTGGTTGTAGTACTTCAGTAGAAAATAAACTAGTATTTGTAAGTGGATGACAGACTTATATATCCAAGGTCTTTTATGAGGTATAATTTCTAATTCTATAGCCTATAAAAGGTAGAGAAATTAGTTCAATGAATGTAATGTTTTAGCATCTTTGCCAGTTGAGTTCCAGCAAATTTTATTTCTGGCCACAGAGTGCCTGTAGTAACACGATTCACTTTCTGTTTTGGTATTCAATTTAGTTTATCAAAACCTACCAAAAATAGAAGCCACTAAATCAAAAGCTTTTACAGAATCTACTAAGACTCACCTGGGAAAAAAAATTATGTCATGAGAAACATGCAGCAATGAGGCTAGATATGTGACTTATAGAAGGTAGTTATCAGAGATGTACGCTTTATATGTTAAATACCCCTTTTAATTCCTTGACTTTTATTGAGCTCTTTGTATTTACTTGTAGAAAATCTCTCTGCTATCTGTCATATGCTTTTTCTCTGTGCCGTTCTTTTTCTTGCTATCTGCCTGAACCCAGGCCCTAGAAAGACAGAAAGATTACTTTGACTGCATTAAGAATGAGCGAGATGAGCTCAGAGAGGAGTTGGCTGACCTGAAGGAAACAATGAAGAGAGGAGAGGTATGTTGGTAGTAGTTACTTTACAGTAACAGAAATCCAGGAATGGGGCATGAAATCAAGGTCAATGAAGAAGAGGAAGAATGGTGACTATTCTTGTGCAGTCTCAAAACCTGACTTTAGACTAGGATAAATGGCGCATTTTGTTATAACTGTTCAACAAACAAACTGTTCAACTTGAAAAGCTTTTTAAAAACTTTTCTATCCAATTACTATATTTTAGCACTGCTCTTGTATGAGTAGCTTTTTTTTCTTTTGTATTTTTAGAAACATGGATTAGTTATAATTCCAGATGGCACGCCAAATGGTGATGTAAACCATGAATCAATGGTTGGTGCAATAACAGTTGTATCGCAGGAAGCTGCTCAAGTCTTGGAATCTGCAGGAGAAGGACCACTAGGTAAAAATATCCTAACATGCTTTATAGAGTGAAGTCTTTCCCTCCTGTTCTCAGTGTGTTGTGATTTACAGCCACAAAAGATACCTGTGATGCTTATGGAATACGTGCTTACACAACTTTCAAGATTGTGAATTTTATTTTTCATTTAATTTTTTTATGCTGAGTAAAAAGATGTATCTTTTGAGTAAAAAACCAACAAAAAACCAACAAAACAACAGTATGTGCTTGGCTGTTTGTAACTGATTAGATCTCTTGGTCCAGTTTCTGTTTTATTACTGTCAGAAAATATCTTGCCTAAAAGTGTAGTCTTTTGGATTAGGATGTTTTCCATTGTGTTTCATGAAAATTCTTTGAAAGTATGTATAATCAATGAAAGAACTTCTGTTATAGAAAACAATGCATGGTATGTTCTTTGCCTTTTCTTAAAATATTTCTGCCTTTATTAGTGTAAAGCAAGTGCAGCCTTTATCACATTCATTAGGAAGAAAAAAGTTTTTAAAAAAATCAAATAATGATACAGACAACAGAAGGATACAGGTTTGGGGGGCTTTTATTTTAACTTGCTTTTATTGTAAAGTTGAACAAGTTGTTATAGTCAATCCACTGTAAAACTTCGTTAGTTAACATGCAAAGAAACATCTCTATACACTTGCATTTTTGTACATATGCTACATTTTTTTTTGACAGAGATTAGTCTTGATACATATTTCTGCTAACTCAGAGGTTTTACTTTTAGAATTCTTATACTAATAATGTAAATTAAATGTTTTTCCCTTTTTTCTGTTGTTAACTAAAGACTGGTATGTTATTAGTGAGATACCAAGGTTTTATGTTTCCAGTGCTATTAGCTTTAAGTTTGAAGAGCATTTTGATTTGAAAATGAACAAAAAATTATGGAAAAATATGTTCTTAGTTACCGATTTTTCTGATTTTTTAATTGGGTTCTTTGCTTTTAGATGTCCGGCTACGAAAACTGGCTGGAGAAAAGGAAGAATTACTGTCCCAGGTAAAATAAGCTATTCTTGTCAGGAATAGACCTTTGTGTATTCTTTTGTAGTAATATATTAGCAATAAACAAATATTAAGCACCAAAGCAAAATAAAATATTCAACTTTTTACCTGACTGGCTACCAGAAATTACCAGCTCCTCTCACTATTGTCCTTAACCACGTGACTGATTTTGATTAGTTAAAGCACCCTCACTTTAGTAACTGGTTAGCTGAAATCTAACTTGCTGCTGGCTTTACTATTAGTGCATGTACTTACAGTTGTTTTATTTTGTCTTATGCAGAAATACTAAAGTCAGTGAAATGACATTCTCATAAGCTCAAGTGGCTTTTTTTTCCAAATTGCTAAGTGGTACTATTTCTTTGATCATTTCAGTTACTCAAATAGAAAATTAATATTATCAAAGTAGCTGTATTTTAATAAAGTTCAGTATTGAGAACAGAGGACTCAAGGCAACATACAGCCATTGAACAATTGTTAAGAATACAAATTGCAAATTTAAAATGATGTCACATTTGGTTTTGCTGGGAATGTACTTTAGATGCTTGGTTTAGAATGCCAATAAATTCTAGTATTAAATCAAGGCTATTAAATATATGTATATAAATGTATATGCATATTTATCCCCATATCGTTGTAAAATTCATGGTTAAAATAATTTATATCATGAATAGGAGTTTTGCAAGTATAGCACCCATACTGCTGATCCATAGGACAATATTTTGGTAAGAGTCAAAAAAGTAGCCCCTACTACTTTAGTCTGAGGATATAGCTGCAGAATCTATGTTCCCTGACTACTGGAAAAATCTGGAGACAGCTGCTGTAGCATAAAATGGAACTGTTTACTGTGCACTACAGACTTGCCTAGGACCTTTCCTTCCAGGTGGAGTAAAAGAGAGGACCCCAAAATAGCTGTGGATTATTCTTTCTGCAAAGTCACTATTATTGTTCAGAGTGTAAAAGGTATACTGTAGAAGTTTAACGCCACCTCCTCCTCTGGAAAGGCAGCTCTGTTAAGAGTTACGGAGCGCCCCCGCATTGCACTGAGATCCCTGCAGCACTGGCCAAACTGGTGGGTTTGGGTTGTGCATTGACATGCAGGGGGCACGTGCCCAGCAATGGGGATGGGGGACTGCAGCCTCAGGCCTCAGGGACTGGCTTCCTTGTCTCCCCTGTGTGGCTCTGCCTACTCCCTCTTACAGAGCTATCGTGACCAGTGGCATCTCAGGACTGCTCTGCTTTTTTTGCATTGAATGCTTATAAATATGCAACTACTGAACTACTTGGAGTCTCTTTTTCACAAGAAAACACTTCTCTTTCAGGTTAGAAAACTGAAGATGCAGTTGGAAGAAGAACGACAGAAATATTCTAAAAGTGATGGCATGAATCCAGATATCTTAAGCTTAGAGAATGGTTCTGACTTGCAGTTAATTGAAATGCAGAGTAGGTATATGGTTAACATTTAAAGGTATTCTTACTGGGGAGAGGAATCGCTCTTCCAACTCCTTTTCCTATATTATTCTGCAATAGTAATATCATGAATTAATATATTGTTGAGCAGCTAGTTTTTTGGCGGTGTATCTCCTTGCAGGAAATTTCTTACTGCAGAATAACTTAATGTCTCTTTCAGTGTTGAATAACAGTATTCTGGGAAGTTATTTTTCAGTTCATGACCTTGCCTAGGATGGGTGCCACTACTTGAACAATTTCAATTTTTAGATGATAGAATTTTAGCTGAGATATTTTGTTAATATATTCTACCTGATTTTTTTTTATTTTGTTGAATCTTTGATACAGAAACTTAATCTAAAATACTGTTATTCTCTGAAGCAAAACATGAAAAATTATTATGGTTTAATACAATATTCAGTGTTGCTTCACAGAAGCACTAAGCTACTTTCCATTTCAAGCAAGCTATTTCTTTAGCTGAAAACTTTACTTGTTTGACAGATTATCATTTAATACACTTGTGGCAATGAATGTGAACAGAGCACTGGCAATGTCAAGGCTAAAACGTAACACCGAAATAATTTGCAAAGCTCCTTGGAGTTTGTCAGGCAGGTTCAAATCGTGCATTCCCTATCGTGCAAATGTTATTCCAGATGTCTACGCTAAATGCTACTGGTATTACATCTATGGTGATGTGACCCATTTTGCAGTGTGTTAGTTATTGTGTTGATTATCTTTTCTAAGAGGTGAGTTTGCTGATCTAAATATACGTGTGTGTTAAAAGGTTTGAATCTCATTTATACATCTGAGATCTAATGCACACTCTTACAGAGACAGTAGTTGTGTTCTCTCAATAACAGGAAAAATATTTCCTTACTCTCAAAGATTTCTGAAAGATCATTTACCTCTTTATAGTCCAGTATACAGGCTTCTCAATAAAATGGTCTTTTTAAATGAGTTTTAATTAAAAAGGAAAACTGCCAGTTTAGAGAGTTGCTTTGAGTAATACATTTATGTTAATTTTTGTCTAGGAGATGCCAACAGACAAATTAGCGAATACAAATTTAAGCTTTCAAAAGCTGAACAAGATATAACTACCTTGGAACAAAATGTAAGTGTATCTTTCTTCATAT
The DNA here is from genome assembly GCF_011004875.1 of Balearica regulorum gibbericeps. Lineage (NCBI taxonomy): Eukaryota > Metazoa > Chordata > Aves > Gruiformes > Gruidae > Balearica > Balearica regulorum. The sequence continues at coordinate 113,279,215 of NC_046185.1, read as the reverse complement.
TTATTTTTATCATTACACTTGTTCTGCAGGCTTTTACAATACTATGAAAACATATTTCATTATTTGATTTACTGTCTGTTTTTTAGTTCGAACAGAATGGCACTACGTTTGTATTTTTTTCCTATTTCCTGCAATTCCATACCAATGCATAGTCATAGAATCATAGAATGGTTTGGGTTGGAAGGGACCCTAAAGCCCATCTAGTTCCAACCCCCTCTACAATGGGCAGGGACACCCTCCACTAAACCATGTTGCCCAAAGCCTCATCCAACCTGGCCTTAAACACTTCCAGGGAGGGGGCATCCACAACCTCTCTGGGCAACCTCTTCCAGTGCCTCACCACTCTCACAGTAAAGAATTTCTTTCTAACATCTAATTTAAATCGACCCTTCTTCAGCTTAAACCCATGACCCCTTGTCCTATCTCCACACTCCCTGATAAACAGTCCCTCACCATCTTTCCTGTAGGCCCCCTTCAGGTACTGGAAGGCCGCAATTAGATCTCCCTGGAGCCGCCTTTTCTCCAGGCTGAACAACCCCAACTCTCTCAGCCTGTCCTCACAGGAGAGGTGCTCCAGCCCTTTGATCAGCTTTGAGGCCCTCCTCTGGACTTCCTCCAACAGCTCCATGTCTTTCTTGTACTGGGGCCCCCAGAGCTGGACGCAGTACTCCAGGTGGAGTAGTAGTCTTACCATAAGAGAAGATAATCTGGAGTTAATTTACTAAGACATGAATGTACAGCAGAATATGAAGATGACTGAAGCTTACTATTTCAAGAAAATCAGTTTATGTAGCTTAATTACTTGTAAAAAAGTTATGGACTATAGAAGGTACATCGCTCTCTGAAATTGAGTAGTTTACGTATAAAATCTGTATCTCACATAATCTCAAAGTGTGAGTAAATCGGTGTAAGTCAGTAACATGATATTATAGTTAGCATCTCTGTAGATCACCTAAAAATCTCTTGAAGGATTATAATCAGAGATGCATAGTTGGTCCCTTGCACAGCAGCAGGCTACTAGCCTGTCCTATGGATTTGGCAGGTAGCAGAGAGCTGTAAACGTAACAATCCAGCAAGTGGGCTTTAATGCCTGCAGATCGCAACCAGGATTTGTCTCGAGCCCCCTCTTTACTGCTGAACTCTGTGCTTTGAGCTCAAGACCTCCTGCATTATGTCTTGCTAACAGTTACAGTCTCCTTTCTACTTTGCACCTTTTCATGTGTTCTCTGCTTTTCAACTTCCCAGCTTTTGTCTTTAATCACATATATTCACCAATTCTTGATTTTTCTTTTTCCAACTCCTCTCTCTGGAGGAGCTCTTTAACCTTCCATACTTTCTCAGCTGTGTCCTATACTATGTTCCATTCTCTACTGTTTCCTGTGACCCTCACCAGGGAAGGACAGGCAGTGAAGGGTATTCCAAGTTTCTGCCCACAATTTATTTTACTGTTTTAACATTTTATTAGTTTTTAAATACTCTCTTTGCAGTTATGGCTGCTGCTAACACAGTTAAACCTCCTTTTTCCAGAGGGAGATATGCATAATTCACAAGATGCCTTCTGTTACAGTGGTTTTTCAGAAAGGTGGCAGGTTAGCTCAGGGTGGAACACCTGGATAATCCTACCTTTTATCTTGTTTGGGTTTGCAGATTGGACGACTTGAGGGGCAGGTTGCAAGGTATAAAAATGCAGCAGAAAATGCAGAAAAAGTAGAAGATGAACTCAAAGCTGAGAAAAGGAAGCTTCAGCGAGAGGTAATTAACTGGATTTCCTTTTCAGCCTTGAACTGCTCTGTCTTTTGTCTCCAAGCTCTTTTTTGTAATCCTCGGTTACAGCTTCTAAGTGGTTTTTGAGAAGGCCTCTGAGTCTATCAGTATTGTGTCCAGAAGACAACTGGACACATAAAAGTAATACTGAATTGCAATTCAATGCTGTATTTCCTTGACAGGAACAATCTAAAGTTGTATTTTCTTGTAAATGTGTTAACTTGTACTATTTTAAACTAATCCCTCCATAAAAATTACCGGGGACCTGAATGCTCCCTATATCAAGTGCCAGCCTGGGAGGTTTCCAGGATGCACATCGCAGGGAGCTGGGAAGAAGCTGTATTTCACTGCACTGTTGATCATGCTTGCTTAAGAGCTGCTGTATGACTAGCATCAGGCCTGCTACCCATGAGAATATATATCCATCAGCAAGTAACAGTGGCGGAGAGGATTTTACCTTTAAATAGCATGTTGTAATAGGGAAGTTGCAGGCACCTGGCTCTTTTGTACATGAGTACATGTTTCATGTTTCAAGTGCTTCCCAATTATTTTTTTAATAGTTGAATTCTGGTTCATCTGGCTGCAATAATGACAGCATTGTCTTAAATTATGTGGCAGTCTTATAAATAATACAATATTTGTATTCCTAATTTTATTTCCTCTGTCAAAGCTTAAAAACAGCAGAAAGTCCAATTAAACTTAAAGCAATCATAACTTTTGCTTTCATTTTATAGTTAAGAACAGCACTGGATAAGATAGAAGAGATGGAGATGACCAATAGCCACTTAATGAAAAGGTTGGAGAAGATGAAGGCAAACAGGACTGCGCTTTTAGCTCAGCAGTGAAGTGGAAATTGAAAATATGATGCACTGCTCCTTGAATAACTAGCCCCTATCTTGTTTTTAAATACAGACTTTCATTGGCACAAACTATTTGAACACTGAGCTGTTCATTGGTGTTTTAGTTTCATAATTAAATGGCATACATCTTTTTGTAACTTATGAGAGAATGAAATGTAGTTTGAATTCCCATGTGAATGACAGCAATTTTTCTGTAGCGTTTGATTCTAGAGTCAGAGCTGGAGCACAATGCTGTATGTTCAACTTAGTGACAGAAAACGTTTTTATAACTGTGGAATCAAGTTTACTCACGATCTCTTTTGGCTGCTTTAATGATGCTTGATGCTCGGAGACAACTGCATGAGTTCAAGACGACACTGTTTTACTGTATTGTAAACTAACATATTTGCTCAAGACATCACACAGCACAAGTGCCTTTTATCTGGTGCAATTTAGACTTCATTGTTCAAATAACCTTTGAAATCAGATAACATTTTATTTTAAGATACATTTGGGGTATTCACTAAACTTTATACATTTTGAAAATGCATTTTTGTAAAATATTTAAATTTATAAGAAAAACTAAGGCCTGTATATAAAAATCTGCTTTTTTTTGCATGGGCACATCTGAGCTCCTAGGTAATTTTGTTGAATACTAGCTCTGATACTCTTAGTATTAAGAGTGTGGATTTAAAAACTTCTGTTGTACACCATCAAATTATGTCATCTGCTGCTTAAGTGTGAATTGAAATTTAAGGGTGGGAGGAAGGGGTGGGAAATGTGGCTAAGGAGTTTATTAAATGGACACATTACTGACCAAACCCAGATGTTTTGTGTTTTCTTTTAAATACTGAGATACCAACAGGACAGAGGAAAAGTTTTGCAGAATAGTAAATTCTGATCTTCGTATTCTTGAGAAGTATCTTTTTGTCTTTGAAATAGTGAGTTTGACAATTTTTTTTCTGATTTCTTAACCTGGTCTGCTACTCTGACAGTACTGCCATGGAGGGGGCAGCAGTACAAGGAAGAAGGTGCTTTCTGGAACCATGGAGTTTTGTCTGTAGCCCACTTTCTATGGACAGTGAATGCTATTAGGAACTTCCACTCTTTTCAAGCTGGCACATCTCAAGTGGGAAATAAGCAGCACTTGCATTGGCAATTCCGAAGTATTTAAAGTGGTGCTGCTCCTGTGTTAGACTTTGAGGCCAGTAGGAGCCCAACATTTGATCTGAGAGGAATCATTCTTTCGGACTCGTTATCCGATGCTTTGCTGTTGCAAACTGCTAGCCTTCAGGAGTGTTTCTCAAAGCAATGTAGGCTTCAGGACCTTTGCAATCCAGAGGTTTAGAGCTGCTTGTACCAGACCTGCTTTCCAAAGGAACAGCTGTCTTTACAGTGCAAAACTGAAGTTTTCTGTCTTTTTCTGTTTGGATGCTGGATGCCTCTTGGACTTGGAGAACATGCCTTCCCTGTTGAGAAACCTCCTTCTGAGTAGCAAATCTCCCTAGGCTCACTAAATAGGAGCCTACAAATGTAGTTTGGTGATCACAGATCCTTGTTAGTGCTGTTAACTCTTTGCATTCCTTTGTGTACTTGTTCAGAAGAAACTATCAGGGTCTTTATTAATTGTTCTTAATGGTGTGTATTCTGAAGATAAAGGGGATCCTTTGGGGGTTTCGAGAGTGTTCACATGTACAAAACTCTGCTAAAACCTTACATAGCATACAGCAGGGAGCACAGCTCCTTCTGGTTCACTTCCCCTAAACCACCCCCAGGTGGCGCAGGGAAAACTGTGATTGTAATATTGAACTGTGACACTTGTGTGAACTGTGTTACCAGCTCAGAATTACCAGCCTACTGCAAAACTTTTTCTGGAGCAGAGATAAAGCATCACTATATCCTTTCTAAAGATCAAGATTTTTAGTACTTTTTTTTTTAAAAAGCTGTTTATTACAGATGTCTGTTAGTGTAGTCATTTTAGTTGCAGAGTTTCCCCAATTCTTAATACCAGAAAAGCAAAACAAATTCAACAAAAACCCCAGAATATGAGACTCTCAACTTTTAGACTAACTAAATAATACTGGATTATGTGACTCAATATGATTCTTAAGGCAATTTAAAGAGCCAAGAGGGAACAGCCCTAGGAAGAGCTAATTGCAAACCTTTCATCTTTTTCCAAAACAACTCTTGCCACAAGTAAGAACAGTGTTTCACCAGACTCCTTTCATGTAAGTGGGACAGATCCAATAAAAATGACAAGAAAAAGCAGTAAATTAAAACCATTATTATCAAGCCTGTCCCATTATTAAGTTTTCCTTATAAGGAATTTTATTTCAGAATCATATGACTAAACAAAATTGACCACATTGTAACTGATACTTCTGTTTGAAAATTAGTGACTTTGTTTTTCAAGCTGTGATTTTTAGTTATGATGCAAGTTAATGTTGCAAACTACTTGGAATGTATAAAAGGTCTGTCTACTAACAAGGTACACTGAAGTTTTAAAAACAGTACTCCAGTATGGCTCATGTTGCCTGCTCAAAATTTGGCCCTTGACATTTAACAAACTTTTTTGTTCAAAGCTCACGTCATAAGCACGGTGAGCTTATTGGCCACCTTTTTAACAATTCCCCCCCAGCAGTCTCAGCAATCATATTTAGTTGGTGGAATAACAAAATCTTGAAGCAAAATGCTTGTTTAGTTACATGTGCCTGCTTTTTAATTTCCTGCTGAAGAGTCAATACACTGGACAAGTTAATTCTTCTACGGATGCAGGCAGCAGTTGTTTCCTTTCCGGTGTCATCCTTCATTTGTATGTTAATGTCTTCCCATGGCCTCTTTCTGCAGTACGGAAACAGAACCGAAGTATGTTTCTGTTCTCCTATCAGGCAAAACACACGTGCAGCAGATGGGATGCTCTATTCATGTGCTCTGTGTTAATGCTGAAAATGCAGAATGTTTCACAAAGCATCTCAGAAAGTTTTGGTTTTACTTCCTATACATGATTTGTTAGAAAAGGGTAGTTAATAAGGCAATTTAAGATTTACTGATCACAGCCGGATTCTAATCTTTAAGCACCAAGTCAATTGGGCTCTAAAGGACACATCACAAAATACTGGTATTTCTAAGGATTTTTTCATTACCATTTTCCTCTAATACCAAGGAGAGGGAGAAGACTTTCAAAAGATTTTCACCTCTCCTAACAGCTCCCTGGAGGAGCTATAAAAGATTACAGTGCTTTTATCTTTACTAGGGTAATGTCTGCAAAATTCAGTAGTGGAGTTTATCTTTCTTTCCCCCACAAAAAGGGGACCTTCAAATAAGAGAGAGAGCAGCATGATCTCACTAAAGTCCAAAGAGATCAGGGCCATGCCATGCCATAAATAGGTAGCACTGCATGACCTCAGGAAAGATCAGACTTGCTGAGGAGGCACCATCTCAGGAAACAAGTGTGTGTTCTCACTCAGCCCCCCTGAACATCAGCCATTTCAACCAGACCACCATCATCTTCCATTCTGGCATCCTGTGGCCTGACCACCTTCTGGAGGTCTTGCATTAATCTCTGTCATCCCTTCGGTGGGGCCTGTACCTAGAGGTTGTTCACTGGCTAGACAAAAGCATCCAATTTCTGCTCTCAGGAACCAGTGTGGACTGGAAGTTAGACATTTACAAACAAAACAAAAAAAAATTGTACCTCAAAGTGTTCCTGAGACTGTTAAGATGACCTGGGAGGTACCATGAAAAGCAGTAACAAGAAAAAAAAAATAGATGAGGTTATCTTGTCTTGATGCAAGTATAGGCATATCACTTAAGATACAAGGAAAAAATTCTTCCCTGTGAGAGTGGTGAGGCACTGGAACAGGTTGCCCAGAGAGGTTGCGGATGCCCCATCCCTGGAAGTGTTCAAGGCCAGGCTGGATGGGGCTTTGGGCAACCTGGTGTTGTGGAAGGTGTCCCTGCCCATTGTAGAGGGGGTTGGAACTAGATGGGCTTTAGGGTCCCTTCCAACCCAAACCATTCTGTGATTCTATGAAAAAAAGTTGTAACTAATAATGACTGATACTTGGACAGCAATAGAGAAAACTTTTTTTTTTTAATCACAGTTCATTTAATCATAAATAGTGTATCTGTGACAGGCACGTGGATAGTGGCTACATGACCTTACCAGCATTGCTGGAGACCACAAATTGCTTGTTGGCCAATTGAAAAACAAGTGCTAGCCATAATTACAGAAAGCTTATAGGGAGAGTTGTTATTTCTGGTGAGACCAACTGAGGTTTGGTTGAGGGGAAAAAAAAAAAAATTGAGTTTAATTTTATTAATTGGATAATTTTAGAGAAACTTGCTTGCAAGGGGACAGAGGTGGCTTTTAGTGCCTCTTGAATGCAGGTTTATGCCCAATTTCTGCCCATAAAAAGGCACAAAGCTAGTAGGAAGTGGGCGTAAGGATAATTGTAACATGGTGTAATACCAGCATTTTTGTCGAGGGCATGAATTTTAACACCCAGCAGTTTGTTCTTTCCTCAAGCTTGCAGGGGGTTTTGTGTGGTCTGGGGGGGGGTTATTGGGGTCAGGTGGAAAGGGTGGGTGAGAGTTTGCTAGGGGACAGACAGCAGCACCAAAAAGGTGAAGAGCAACTTGTCTTTTGTGGGACATCGCACACCAAAAAGCAGCGTTCAGGGTGTCTTAACACGCTTGTGGCTTTTTCCACCAAACTCCACCAAGACGGTGAATCTCCACGACCTCCCCTCATGCTTCTGACTGAAAACCAGGAGTCCAGTAATTGCAAGCTGTTGATTTACCCCCCTATGAAAGCTACAGAGGTGAGGCCTGTCAGGTTGAGCAGCAGAAACACCAATATAACCCACTCACGGTCTTGCGGGCGGAGGGTTGAGACGCCCGCGGCAACGGCTGAACCCTGCTGGCCGCGGGGCCCGGCGGGAGCCGGGACGGTTGCGGGGGGTTGCAGCGTCCCGACGCGAAGCCCCGCCTGGCTTTGGGCGGGTGTAGGCCCCGCGGCGGCCAGAGCGCTGAGAGCCCTCTCACCAGGGCGGTCAGAGCCCTGCGGCCGGCTGGGGAGCTCCCGGGTCTGCCCCGCCTCCCTGCGGCGCTCCGACCCCTTTCGCAGCCGGTCTGCCTGCTCCCCGGTTCCCTGTCCGCGGCCGTTGCCCGGGACTTTTTTGCTCGTGTTGTTTGCGAAGGTGGGAGATGGCCAAGTCCTTGCGAAAGCCGTCCAGAAGGAGTCAGGCTAACTTGAAAGAACGAATAAAAGAGAGAAATAAGAAATGGACAGGGCTGGGGAAAGCCTACGAACCCGCTTCTACAAGTGCCAGCGGCACGAGTAAGATACTTTGGTTGCCTGTGTCACAATTTGTCTGGTGCACGTTCTTGTTAATTTCCTGTGTGTAATCAGGGATGGTTCTCTTGCAGCCAGCGGCCCTCTACGACTGAAGAGCGTCCAAGCCAACAACAGAGCTCTAGCTCTGGCTTTGCAGGAGGAGAAGCTCAAAGTGAGAGAAGCCCGAGATGCCTTCCTGTGTTTAAAGGGAGAGAATCAATGCCTGAAGTTTCAGATCTTTTATTTACAAACACTGCTTCAATCACAGCAAGTGCAGGCACATGCTGAGGTATTTTGAACCCTGTCCTTGTCTAGCAGTAATGGGGAGTGTCAGAATTGGCTCCAGGTAATCCTGAGGTCTCTTTCTGAACTTCAGTGACTCCTGATGAGTCAGTTAGCTACACAGGAGAATTCTTGTTGGGTTTCCCCTGGTTCTAGTCATTAATACTTCCCTTTTTTTTCCCTTCTCCTCCTTCTGTAAGGAGAGTGAGTGCTGTTCTTTTAGTGGACAGTCTGGGAGACCTAATTTACACAAAGTTCAGTTTTCTCATACCATAATTGTGAGATGCGTATAGGTGTAGCTGAATATAACGGCAACAACGTGGTTTGCACTGTCCCTCCATTAGACAAGCGTGTCAGCCTTTTATGGGCTCCCATCTTCAGAAGTGCCTTGGAAATTACTGTAGTCAGTTGGTGGGCCAGAAAGGTCAGGGGGTTTGTGATGTGGCATCCTACCTTCCCATCTTTGGTCTGGATCTTTACTTCTTTCTGCCAGTGAGGCTTCTGGTTTCTGAGTTTTCACCTCCAAAAATCTCCATTGCTTTCTTCCTGTAGACATCCACACAATTCTCCTGTGGAGGCAAAGGAGAGGGCTGGCTCTCAGTGTGGCAGGATTTGTGTTTCTCTTCTCTATTCTGCTGCCAGTCATCTGAAGCCTTGCTCTCCTGGGGACTGTCTTGTTCCAGCTGCTCAATCACAGTGAAACCTTTCTTGTTGGCAGAATGTGGGAATGTTTTCTTCAGTGCCTGTAATGATTCCTGTTGTTGCTGGACAAGAACATTGTGTGTAAGTAGCTGATTAATTTGTCTTGTCACTTCTGTTACAGTTCTCTTACAATGAAGGCGTGGGAGGGGTGGGGAAATGTAATGCAAGGAAAATCATTCTTTGTCCTAGAAGTGATGTATTTTTTCCTTCCCTAGAGGAGTTCCACAGTGTGTTGTGGAACTTGAAGGAATCCCTGAGAGAGAGATGAAGGCCAGAACAGATGACAGTAAGCCAGCTGGCTTTGTTTCAGAGGACCGCTGTGAATCTACCAGTACTGCTGCCATAAAGGAAGCAGAACCAGAGTGTGGTAAGGAAATCTGTTGAGTATTTCTCCCTCCTTAAGTAAGGAGGAGGGCTGAATGCCTATAACTGCATCATGAATACTCCTTTGTAGCAAAGGTGAGATAATATATGAGAATGGAAAAATTCGATATAGTGGTAGCTGTGGCTGTACTAGCTGTGGTGAGGAGCAGACTTGAGTATCAGCAAAGGCTAAAGGTTTCAAGTGAAGATGCCTGGCAGAATGGGGAATGAATTTGAAAGGTCTGACTCATATCCCTACCTCCTAGTGACCTTATCTACTGAAAAGCTGACTAGAGAAATCTCCTTTTTCTGTGGCCTGTTAGTGTTTATGATGAGGCACTTTTTCAAAACCCAATATTTGAAAAGCCTAACTGGAAGAATAGGTATGAGCTGCAGCTCAAATTTCCTGGAATCCTGCTGTTAGAATTGATGTTTTCGTGTAAGACAAATACCTAAACTGTAGTCTATTTCAGGATGCTTTCTGGAGACTGTATTCCCCAGAGCTTATCTTGGTGACCACACACTGGGTCTTGCAAATCTTTTTAGAAAACTTGCAGTTGGTCTGACTGATAGATTGAGAAAGTAAGCAAATCTTCTCTGGGCTGTTAATGTGTAGTTTAGTAGGACTCTTTGATCTGAGTTGGAGTTGAATATTTTTATTTCCCTGCCCTTTACTCCTTGTTAACATAGTGCCAGAGCTGGAGGCTGTTTCTTCCAGTGAAGAGCATGGGCTATCTGGCAATGTGTTCCACAAAATTATGTCCATCAGGCAGTGCTATTTAGAGATGAGGGCTTATGCAGTGTGTTCATAGGGTTTTGTCCGTCCAGAAACACCTCATTCAACAAGAGCCAAAGGAAGTTAGACTTGGGGAAAGCCTAGAAGAACATAATGTTGAAAACAGAAATCCCAGTATTTCTCAAGAACATAAGAGGGTGGGAGAACCTGGAGCTGGTGTTGAGGCATCTGCAGGTCCTCAGCTGAATTCAGCAGAATGTGCCTGACCTGAGGGAAGTTGTGTGTAAAGGCTGTTAGTACAGAGGGAGCAGTATCAGGAAAGAAAGCTAGAGGGTGCTGGAGAAGCCTGCAGACCAGATGTAGCACACATGAACACTTTGCAAGGAAAGCAAGAGGTGCTGGCTGAGTCCTGTCATGGTAAGGGCCACACTTCTCAGAATGTATGTCAGGTGACAGCTTTTTGATGGAAGAAGATGACCGACCAGCTACCAGCGGGGCTGACACAGAAGGTGTATCTGAGTTCCATCCACAAGTTGGGCAGTGTTGATGAGGATTCAGAAGATGGCCTCCATGCGCCTTATCACCATAAATCGCCCAGCATGAGCAGCTCAGTGACCAGAATGGGTGCATGGAGAGAACATGCAAGACCTGGACCTGAGAGGTGTCTGGTAGAGCCTGAGCAGGAACTCCAGAATGAGAGAGAGGTGGAGCATCCTACACCATGGGCAAAGCCATTTCGTAAGGAGAGTTTGGAAAGGGTTGTGCCCCAATCAATTTCTGTGCTTCCTAGACTGTTGTTGTAAGGAAGTAGACTGTTTCAAGCTAGCGTCTCTTACAAATGAACATGAAATGGTGCTGGAAACCTGATATGACAGTGTCATTTATCCGCTTGTTTTGTCAGCAAAGAGGTAACTGAAGCTGGATACTGTTTGAAAAACTGCTTAAAACCAAACTATACTGTGGTGTTTGCATTTCGCAGTGTTTTAAGGATGAAGGGAAACAGGAAATCAGAGCTACTAATAAAGAGCATTTTGCCAAAGGTGGATATTCTTTTTTTACTGGCAGACCAGGGCTTGAAAAAGATCACCTTAAGATCTTACTCTTTCTTGAATGGAGAGATGAATGTCATAGGTACAGCTGGCAGCTGCTTAATGTCTACTGCTTCATTTGTAGATATTGTACCTTAAGATCCACGTTTTCCTGAAGTGTTGGGTGTATAATGAACTAACATGCCTTGAAACTCTTTGAACAGGGGAATCTTTTGAGCCTTCTCGTCGATGTCTTCAGAATGATACCAGCATAGCATGCTCCCGCCTCAGCACTGGGTTAACAGTTGTTCATCCAGCATGTGAAAGGCCGCTTCCTCTGAAACGCAGACAACATGATCCCAGGAACCATGTATGTGTCCTGCTTCTTGGCTTAATGCACTGAAGTACTGTGGCCTTTCTTAAAAGGCAGGATATGGCAGGGGTTATTTTGGGCAGGAAGTTCCAGGATGACCTTTGAAGAAGAGTCTGATATTAGTCGTACAAAACAGTTCAAAGCAGGATCTAATGTAGTAATTGGGAATTGAACTGTTGTAAATAGAGGAGGGAGTGGGAGATGAAGTAGAATCCAAACTTAGTTTTTCTGCATTATTTTCACAGCAATCTTAGAGGAGATGCACTTGCAGATGAGTGTTGTCTGACAGCTCCAATATTCCAGCAGAAAAAAAGAAGAATCTCTTGAAATAAACGAGAAATGTTTTAGTTATCCGTGAGTTTTCCTGTCATTCTTAACACCTAGGCAGTTCGTGATGCATGAGAACATCTCCTACAAATACAGTCACATCTGGCCATCTGATACTATGGACACAAGCAAAAGGTTCTCTATTTTAGTCCAAGGAGTGAGTTGCTTTTAAGGAGGTGGCTTTTTTGTGTAACACCTAAGATGGCTTTAGAACAGAGGTGATTCTATTCAAACTGTTTCTGAGAAAATAATGTTCATTATTTCCCATTTTAGAAATGTCCCACACAAAGGCAGTTGAACATTAGAGGTTGAATTTCCTATCATGTTTGAATTAGGACTTCGGTTGATGTGGGTGGATTTGGAGTGCCTGGGATCACTTCGTTCTGAATGTTTGTGTCTCTCTAGGTCTAGTTTATGCCAGGGTTGGTATTTTATATCGATGCTTATAGTAAATGCATTAGGAACTACAGTGGAGATCTGGGTACTGACTGGCATCTGTTGCATGGCTTCAGGGGTTGCTTTAAGTGTCATCTACTAGTTAGTACAGTCCGGTCTGGGCATATGCCAGCCAGTGCACTCTTCCTCCCTTGTTGTATCCATATAAGCACCCATGTTAACCAGTCTGTCAGCTCTGCTTTGACTGCCCAGCTGGAGCTGAAAACCATCTAAATCAGCTACAGATGTGGCACAGCTACAGATGTGGCTTGAGAAACAGAATCTGGGTTCTGCCTTGGTTTGGTGCCTGTCTGGCTTGCTGGGAAGACTGAGAGAGGTGCTCTGCTTAGGGTCATGGAAAGGGGGATATTGTAAGGGTAGAGAGAGCTGTTGGCAGCAGAGACCTTCCCTGCTTTGTTCTCATGGACTTGATGCTTTTGTCCCTCATAGAACATAACCTCAAACCACCAGAGAAGAGCCCTCCATTTGTGAACTGACACTCTCAGTACTGCAAAGGGTGTTAGAGGAACCTCTGAAAACCATCAAACCATTGTAAAGCTATCTAGCACTGGCTGCTTTTTCTTTGCCTATCTGCCACTTTGTGAAGTGGCTGTTTCTGTTGTAAGGACACAAAGAAGGCAAGTGCATCCCAGGTTTCTGGTGGCAGCGGGCAAGTGTACAGCTTCTGTCTCTATTGGAGAGATTCCCAGCCTCACCTGTCCCATGTGAAGAGGCACAAGACATCTCTCCTTCTGTGGTTTATAAAGAGCAATCACTCTTACGCTTGCTTTGTCCGTGATCGTCTCAGCAGTTCAGATGAAGGCGGTGCCTGCTGAATGTTTTCTAGTGTTCTGCCATAATACAGTGATATGACTGTGACCTAAAGCTTACAGGCTTGCCATGGGAGTCAGTAATTCCAGGAGGAGTGTAAATTTGATGTTGCTGTCCCCTTCTGTAGTCTCAGAAAGATGTAAGCAGAGTCACCCTGCTTATGCAAGTGCCTCTCTAACACTGGGCAGATGCAGCCCTACCATTTAGAGGGTTTTCTTCCAGTGTGCCAAAAATAACTTGCATACCAGTGGATGATGGTAGGCAAGTTCAAACTCCAAAGGGAAAGGTTATTGCTTCTGTTCATTGTATACTATTACAAAGGGGCATTTAGTGAGCAAAATACACACCTAGCAAAGAGCATGTGTTTTCAGAGGACAACTCAAGACCTCTGACCAGATAAATCGGAGTTGCTTGAGGTGTTAAGGTTGCCAGGATTTAGTAGAATTTATGACAAGGTATGGATGTTATGTAGGGTCTTCCCTGCTTTTCTAGTAGAATTGCTGGTTGGGCCCTGCTTGGGCTCAGTGGACCTATCCCAGGGATTTTGTAGTCTTTCTGGATACTTCTTGGAGCCACTGGAAGGGGAAGTAACTGCCTTCTTGCAGATTCTGTTCTCAGTTGTGACATAGCAGCACAACTATACGCTGAAGGCAGACCTAGAGAAGTGGAAGTCCAAAGTAAGTCAGCTTTAGTTATACCTGAGTTAAACTGCTTCTGTACCAGTGTAATATATGGATTTGACAAATGCAGAATTGGTCAGCTGTTGAAGCATTTGCTAAACCATATATGTTACTGTGACTTCACTGTACAGTACCTCTAAAACTTTTAGTTTTAAAATTGGGGAAACAGTGCATCTCTTTGAAACTGAAAAGGTGGACGCTCAGTATGCTTTCTTAAAATAAGCAATTTGCACAGGCTCTAAAGCTAAACAGGTACATCCAGCCAGTTGCAAGATGATTGTAGTATCCAAACTGGCTATAAACCAGTTCTGTTTGTAGTTTCGTCAGACTTGTTACAGATTTTGCTCTGAGCTAATTCTAACACAGGCATTTTGAATGCCATTTTTGTGACTGAGACTGCTTCCACCTAGTCTCTGATACGTTCTTACTGAATAGAACCCTGCTTTAATGCTCCATGATCCTCCCACAAAGCCACATTCTTTGTCATAAGGCTGGCAGTTTTCAATCTGGTACCTCCTAAACTTTACCTGTGGAGCAAGTATCAGACACAAAAAACAAAATGTGTGTTTTAGTCTTCATTAGAGCAGTTTATGAATTTTAACTAGAAAATGTTAAGTGATGAGGTTTTTTGTCCCACTGTAGAGTTAGGGTTACCTCTGGGATGTAGTGGAAACAGGAATATATATGTTTGTGTATTCAATTTCATGCTGTATGATGTTTTATACAGTAGTCCTCTCTCTCCAGGGAGAGTTAAAGCATGTATCAGTGAAGATTAGGTTATCTGGCATATCAGGAAGTACATCAAAACCTTATATTGTGGAAGCCACTTAAATACAAATCTAATATGCCAAAGACATTCTCAAAGATATTTTGGGTTCTCATGTCCTGCATAAACCAGATCAATGCAGCATGAAATATCTAGCTAGACACTTGTCGTCATATACTGGTTATAAGACTGCAATTTTCATACGGAATGTTTGTCAGGCTCTCAAGTAAGGCAAGTTTTACTTATATTGGGTTAGGATTTGATAGAAGATCCATGAAATTGGTTTTTTGGAAGTTGTTCCTCTTCTTTCACCTGAGTATTTCTTGAAAAACTCTGTATTAAAAAAGATAAAACCCTCAAAGTTTAAACTCTTCAACCCCTCATTTCATCAGACCATTTTATAGTAAAAAAGAATTTTGGAGGAAGCTTTTTCAGCCTGATACTTCATGAAAACTTAATGAATAAACTTCAGGCATGAAACTGCCTGAACAGTCTTCATCCAAACATGCAGTTTACCATGTTCTGAGGGATTTTGCGCTGTAGCTAACAAAATTTTACATGCACACTGTAACTGGTCTGAAAAAAATCTTCAGACACCAAGTGCAATATAAAGCATCACTTTAATAAAATAAAATTCCTATGTCTTCAGTATAATAGGTTTTCAAAGCTGAAAGAGTTTTTAGAAGTGCTAGTGAACAGGAAAGTTTCCTGAAACATTAACTTGTGAGAAACAAAACTGCATTCCTAGCTATATAACAGGCACACTGGTTTCAAGAAAGGCAGCCTCACTTGTCAATCACACTTGTTTAAATTATGTATAGAAAAAATTCTTCATTGCACCAGCACATTTGTAGAATTTATTCTCAGGGTAGTTTGTGAAAAGTCACTGAAGGTATGCTATAAACAAATTCAGACACATAATAGCTACAGTTGATTAAAAATTAACTGATGCTCTGTTGATGATGTGCTTCGGGATGTGGTGAGGATAAGTGAAAGGCAGGAGGTGTAATTTGAGAGAAGTAGAATAAATAACACTTCCCTGTGACAGGGAATGGTTGCTTTTTTGTTTTGTTTAGGTTTTTGTTGTCGATTTGTTTTGTTTTAATTGCTAATTAAACCATGGGGAGAATCAAATACTTACTTACATTTTCTTGAATGCAAGATGTATGGCAAGAGGTACAGCTGGGAGTGAGTTCATGTGCAGCCCAGTGACGTGGTTTAGCCCCAGCCGGTAGCTAAGCGCCACGCGCCACTCGCTCACCTCTCCCCCAGCGGGATGGGGAGGAGAACGGAAAAACAACGGCAAAGCCTCGAGGGTTGGGATAAGGGCAGGTTACTGGAACAGCAAGGGAGAGGGAAACAATCAACAACAGTGCTGATAACAGATATTCACAATGGGTGATAACAGAGAACGATTTTACCGATCCGACAACCGACCGGACGCTCGACCCGTCCCGGAGCCACGCCGACACACCGAACCCGCCCCTGCCCGACTGGCCCCCTTTTATGGTGAGCATGATGTCACATGGTATGGAATAGCCCCTGGCCAGCTTGGCTCACCTGTCCTGGCTCCTTGGGAAAATTAACTCTATCCTTGCCAGAACCAGGACATTATCCACCCCTTATTCCATACCATCTACGTCATGCCCAGATTATTTTACAGATCTCATTGCCTTACTCTATGGGCTATCGCTCTAAAATATCTGTCGAGTTCATTTAGACAATGGTTTTGGGTTCCATCTGTCATTACAGTCTCTCAGAGCAGGAACAATGGTGCATGCTGCTGGATTGTTGCACGCTGCATCTGGGGTTTTCACAGCCAGTGTATCTGGTATGGTCCATGCTCACAGTCTGGATGTCAAAGATGTGATTTTTCGATAAAGTTTCTGGGCACCAGTTGAAGGCAGTTCTAGTTCCATCATCGTAGCACTTTGTTCAGTTTCAAAGTCCATCCTTCATTAGTTTTGGGTGATTCTTATGGTCATACCATTGATACAGTATATCGCTATTAATATCATGCAATTTAATTTATTGGCTATTTTCACCCAAAATCAAATCCCCTTGGGGTACACACCAGACTTCCCCTTCTTTTCTCATCACCCACCAAGTGCACCCTGGTCCCTGAGCAAAAGCAATCCCACAGATGGGCTTGCCTTTGCCTGAAGCAGGGATAACCCAAACTGTTTTACCCAACATATTTTTCATGTGCACTACAGGAACTTTATCCCCTTCTACTGGGCGTGGAAATTTTGACTGGGCAGGGCCAGCTCGATTGGCAGATCCCCTAGTGTTAACTAACCAGGTGGCCTTTGCTAAATGTGTATCCCAGTGTTTGAGGGTCCCACCACCCATTGCCCTCAGGGTGGTTTTTAGCAGCCCATTGCATCTTTCAACTTTCCCAGAGGCTGGCGCATGATAGGGGATGTGATACACCCACTCAATACCATGCTCTTTGGCCCAGGTGTCTATGAGGTTGTTGCGAAAACGAGTCCCGTTGTCTGACTCAGTTCTCTCTGGGGTGCCATGTCGCCACAGGACTTGCTTTTCAAGACCCAGAATAGCGTTCCGGGCAGTGGCATGGGGCACAGGATATGTTTCTAGCCACCCAGTGGTTGCTTCCACCATTGTAAGGACATAACGCTTGCCTTGGTGGGTTTGTGGGAGCGTGATGTAGTCGATTTGCCATGCTTCCCCATATTTATATTTCAACCATCGGCCTCCATACCACAGAGGCTTTACCCACTTGGCTTGCTTGATTGTGGCACATGTTTCACATTGATGGATGACCTGTGAGATGGCGTCCATGCTCAAGTCCACCCCTCGATCACAGGCCCATCTATATGTCGCATTGCTTCCTTGATGACCTGAAGTGTCATGGGCCCACCGAGCTATAAATAATTCACCCTTACGCTGCCAGTCCAAATCCACCTCAGCCACTTCAATCTTGGCAGCCTGATCCACCTGCTGGTTGTTCTGATGTTCCTCAGTGGCCCGACTCTTGGGTACATGGGCATCTGCATGACGTACCTTTACAACCAGCTTCTCTAGCCGGGCAGCAATATCTTGCCACAGTGGGGCAGCCCAGATGGGTTTGCCTCTGCGTTGCCAGTTGCTCCGCTTCCACTGCTGTAACCACCCCCACAGGGCATTGGCCACCATCCATGAGTCAGTGTAGAGGTACAGCGTTGGCCACTTCTCTCTTTCAGCAATATCTAAAGCCAGCTGGATGGCTTTCACCTCTGCAAACTGGCTCGATTCACCTTCTCCTTCAGCAGCTTCTGCAACTCGCCGTGTAGGACTCCATACAGCGGCCTTCCACCTTCGATGCTTTCCCACGATGTGATCATCAGTGAAGAGGGCATATGGTTTCTCATCTTCTGTTAGTTTATGATATGGTGGGGCTTCTTCAGCACGTCACCTCCTCCTCTGGCAACATTCCGAAATCTTTCCCTTCTGGCCAGTCTGTGATCACTTGCAGAATTCCTGGATGATTGGGGCTTCCTATTCTAGCCCGTTGTGTGATCAGTGCAACCCACTTACTCCACGTAGCATCGGTTGCATGATATGTAGAAGGAGCCCTCTCTTTGAACATCCAACCCAGCACTGGCAGTTGGGGTGCCAAGAGGAGCTGTGCTTCAGTGCCAATCACCTCTGACGCAGCTCGAACCCCTTCGTAGGCTGCCAATCTCTCCTTTTCCGTTGGATTGTAGCGGGCCTCGGATGCTCTGTATCCCCAGCTCCAAAATCCCAGGCGTCGACCTCGAGTCTCCCCTGGTGCTTACTGCCAGAGACTCCCCGGCTGCGGTGTACAGCACATTTTTTACATTTGGTCCTGCCCGGACTGGCCCAAGAGCTACGGCATGAACTATTTCTTGTTTAATTTGTTCAAAAGCTTGTCGTTGCTCAGGGCCCCATATGAAATCATTCTTCTTCCGGGTTACATGGTAGAGAGGGCTTACTATCAGACTGTAATTCGGAATGTGCATTCTCCAGAAACCCACAACGCCTCAGAAGGCCTGTGTCTCCTTTTTGTTGGTTGGGGGGGGACATGGCTGCTATTTTGTTGATAATATCCATAGGGATCTGACGCCGCCCATCATGCCACCTTATTCCTAAAAATTGGATTTCCTGCACAGGCCCCTTCACCTTACTTTGTTTTATGGCGAAGCCAGCCTGCAGCAGGATTTGAATTATTTTCTTCCCTTTCTCAGAAACTTCCTCTGCTGAGTTGCCCCATACAATGATGTCATCAATGTATTGCAGGTGCTCTGGGGCTTCACCCTGTTCCAGTGCAGTCTGGATCAGTCCGTGGCAAATGGTGGGGCTGTGTTTCCACCCCTGGGGCAGTCAATTCCAGGTGTACTGGACGCCCCTCCAAGTGAACGCAAACTGTGGCCTGCACTCTGCTGCCAAACGGATCGAGAAAAATGCATTAGTGATATCAATTCTGGCATACCATTTGGCTGCCTTTGCCTCCAGTTCATATTGAAGTTCCAGCATATCTGGCATGGCAGCACTCATCGGCAGTGTGACTTCATTCAGGCCACGATAGTCTACCGTCAGCCTCCACTCTCCATTGGACTTCTGCACTGGCCATATGGGACTGTTAAAGGGTGAGTGGGTTCTGCTGATCACTCCCTGACCCTCCAGTTGATGAACTAGCTTGTGGATGGGAACCAGGGAGTCTCTATTGGTGCAGTATTGCTGCTGGTGCACAGTTGTGGTAGCAATCGGCACCTGTTGCTCTTCAACCTTCAGCAACCCTACAACAGAAGGGTCCTCCGAGAGACCGGGCAAACTAGACAATGCTTCAATTTCCTCCACTTCTAAGGCAGCTATTCCAAAAGCCCACCGGTAGCCTTTTGGGTCCTTGAAATACCCTTTCCAGAGGTAGTCTATGCCCAGGATGCACGGAGCCTCTGGCCCAGTCACAATGGGGTGCTTTTGCCACTCATTCCCAGTTAGACTTACTTCAGCCTCCAACAGAGTCAACTGTTGGGATCCCCCCATCACACCAGAAATAGAGATGGGTTCCACCCCTTCATAGTTTGATGGCATTAGGGTACACTGTGCACCTGTGTCCACTAAGGCTTTGTACTCCTGCGGGTCCGATGTGTCAGGCCATCAGATCCACACAGTCCAATACACCCTATTGTCCCTTTCCTCCACCTGGCTGGAGGCACGGCCCCTCTAATCCTGCTCATCATAGTCACTACTCACCTCTTGCAAAAAGGACTTAGAAGTCCCTTCAAGAGGATCATAAGTGCGATCTGGCCTTTCACTTGATCTGGGGGGCTGCCCGGTGGAAACTGGAGCAGCATCCTTTCTGGAAGAGTCCCTTTGTACAGCTGTCTTGCCTTGTAGCTCATGTACGCGTGCCCGTAGGGTTGAGGTGGGCTTCCCATCCCATTTCCTCGTGTCTTCTCCGTGGTCACGCAGGTAAAACCACAGGATACCTCGTGGTGTGTATGCTCTATATCCCCTCTCTGGAGCAGAAAAACGCTTACTCCTAACAGCTGAAATGCGGGTCTGTACAGGTGGGGAGTAAGATATATCCTCTTTGAGTTGCCGGACGTCCTGAGACAGTTTCTCCACAGCTGAGACTAGAGAGGAAGAAAGGCTCTCTTCATACTGCTGGAGTCGGCCAGCCACTTCATCCACCGTGGGTGCCTCTTCACTCTTCCAGTCAATTACTGCCAGTGAGTTGGCGTACGATGATGGTGCACTTCGCACAAATTTTTGTCACATGGGTCGGGTACACTGGACTTCATCGGGGTCTGTGGGCAACTGTGTGTTGTCTGGATCATAATAAACCATTTCCCGCACAGCTAATTCCCTCAGATATTGGATACCTCTCTCCATAGTGGTCCGCTTGCCTGGCCGACATACGACATCTTCACTGAAAGGATACCTTTCCCTCACACTTGACAGGAGTCGCTTCCAGAGGCTAACGGCCTGTGCCTTCTTCCCAATTGCCTTGTCAATGCACCCTTCCCTAGACAAGGATCCCAGCTGCTTGGCCTCCCTGCCCTCCAGTTCCAGGCTACTGGCCCCGTTATCCTAGCAGCAGAGCAACCAGGTAATAATGTGCTCCCCTAGAAGGCGGCTGAAATCTTTCTGCATATCTCGCAGCTCACTCAGGGACAGAGATCGGGTGATCACTTCTGGTTCTGGCTCTTCTTCTCGTGATGGCCCCGGTTCATCATCATCTTTCACTAAGCGAACCGATTTCCTTGTGTATTTCTTTTTGTGTATAGGGGCGACTGATACTGGTATGGGTTGATCTTTTGGCTCGGATACAGTGCCTGTTGCAGGGGCCTGGGCAGCTGCAGTGCCTGTTGCGGGGGCCTGGGCAGCTGCAGTGCCTGTGGGTCCGCTCTCTCCCTCTGGGTGGTGCTGTGTACGGTCAAGCAGTGTTTGATAGATTGTGGCCAGGGCCCAGCACAGCGCAGTAAGTTGTGTCTCCTTAGAATCCCCACAGCATTTTCCTTTCAAATATTCTACCATTTTATCAGGGTCTTGCAATTGTTCAGGGGTGAAGCTCCAAACCATTGGGGGTGAAAAGGTCTCTAGATACCCACCCATACTCTCCCACATGCCATGCCAGCCCTGACCATTCAGTCTTGGGGAATATCCCTGGGTAATATTCTTGAAACAATTTTTGCTAACCCTGAACAGGAGTGGGAAAACATTCAGGAGACCTAACAATAGGAATATACTGGCCTGAACATTCCAAGGGTATTCAAAATTCTCAAAAATTGTTGTAACCAAAAGGGAAAAGAGGAGGTGAAAGAGTGGGAGAAGGTATCCCCCCCTGTCTTCCCCATAGATTGGGTCCAATTATTAATCAATTCTGAAAGATATTGACCGAGGTACGGGCATGACCAAAATGCTACATACACATACCAGCTCAGACTCATGACTGTCAATGATATCTTATCATAAGTCATTATCACACAATACAACAATATGAGAACAGGAACCCCTCTCCCAGAGGTGATAAACAGCACTGCAGGGATTGCATAGAGTAAACACGGGTTTACAAACCAGAGCCATGTGACCAAACAGAACATCATTATGACCAGCGACTGTTTCAATAATATTATAAATGCTTATAACAACTTTGTTTTAACACACTTGGGTCAGACTTGTCTTCATCACAACCCCTCGAGCCCCACGTTGTGCACCAAAAAGGACTGACGTGGTTTAGGCCCAGCCGGTAGCTAAGTGCCACGTGCCGCTCGCTCACCCCTCCCCCAGCGGGATGGGGAGGAGAACGGAAAAACAACGGCAAAGCCTCGAGGGTTGGGATAAGGGCAGGTTACTGGGACAGCAAGGGAGAGGGAAACAATCAACAACAGTGCTGATAACAGATAGTAACGATGGGTGATAACAGAGAACGATTTACCGATCCGAGGACCGATCGGACACTCGACCCATCCCGGAGCCACGCCGCAGACACGCCAAACCCGCCCCTGCCCGCCTAGCCCTCTTTTATGGTGAGCATGACGTCACATGGTATGGAATAGCCCCCGGCCAGCTTGGCTCACCTGTCCTGGATCCTTGTGAAATTAACTCTATCCTTGCCAGAACCAGGACACCCAGTTGTAGACATTATCTTTTAAAAAGCCATATTTTCCTGAATTATCTTCAATGAGTAACGACCCAGTGAGCATTAAAGCTCTCTGAAGAAGGGAAGGAAGCTTTTGAGCCATCTGGTGGCTGGCTGTGGGATGTTTCCATGAGGGCTTACTCGCTAGCACCGGGAGTAAACTTCTGCGAGATGAAGGAGCAACAGCTCCAAAAGGTGGGCAGAGCTGCCTTCTTCCTTTGAGCTCTAAAGAGCCAGGTATTGAAGGGCAGGTGTCTCTGTTTCATCTAACAGAACACCAAGAGTGTTCTTTCAGTGTCTGGTGTGTGTATCGGGGGAATACTTAAATAACAGGCAATAAGCTCTCACTTTTTCAAGAAGTGCTGATATTAGTACAAAAAAGTCTAGGTAGCGATCATCTGCTTTGTCCGGACACTGTTTCAGTCCCTTACCTGTTGGCAAAGGAGGTCTTTCACATTTTCCCTATTTATACGTTGCTTTGTATTTCTGTTTTCTCTAGTGCTTTTGTCAAGCTTGGGAAGAGAAGGAAGACCTGGACCTACAAGGGCTGCTGTGCCTGGAGGTGCAGAGGGAAAATCTAAACTAGGGTGTTGTTATTTCTAAGGTGTTTTATTAGCCAGCTTGGAGGCAATGTCCTTGGCTGTCCTGGGAGTGAGGTGCTGGGAATGTCCTGTTAAATGGTGAGCTTGCTGACCTCCCAAGGGAAAGCACTAAAATTCACATAAAGCACTGAATTTCCCTGCAACCCTCCTAGGGAATTTGGGAAAAACCTTTCTAACTAACTCAGATGCCTGAAATTAACAATAGTGAGGGCTGCTTAGTCCTTCCAGGGTAGCTCTTGAGGAATGAATTAATTTCTTGCACCATGAGGTGTTTACATGAGTTTGAAAACAGTTATGCTCCTGAGCAGTTCCTTTTAATGTTTGTGATGTTTTCCTCAACTTCAGGCTTTGCTTTTTAATGAATGAAGTTGTCTCATCATTCTTGGTGGGCTTTTTTTAAGAATATATGGTCTTTAAGGCAGGAGAGTTGTGAATCGCAAATATCTTTTCGTTTCAGAGTATGTCAAGGGGGGGGGGTTTGGGGTTTTTTTTTTGCTATGTCAGGAGATCACTGATGGTTTGGGAGGGTGTATTGGGAACCTTGCAGAAGATGCTGTATTTGAGGAGCTAGTGATCTTGAATAGTGATCTGTATTGTACCTCATACTTAAGGCTTGAGGAGCTCATATGTTCTTAATACAATCTCTAATATCTCTGGGAAAGGTAAACTACATGTGGATGAAGGGGTAGAATGTAATGATCCTGACCAGAGACCACTGCACGTTGTGGGGTTAGCGATCCACGCAACACTTGCCCTGAGCAGGTGCAGGCCTGTACTGTACTGCACATGCAAAGTGGCCTTCAGGCTCTGTGTGCGGCACAGGTTCCTCGGCTGCAGGATTCACATGATATCTTGCATTGAATTTAAAAGTTAATCATGATTCTGTAGCTAAGAAGTTACAGATAGTTTTTCATAGTTCCATAGTTAAGAATGTTACAGATAGTTTTTCATAGTTAAGGATGTTACAGATAGCTTTGTAGATAGTTGCTAGGTGCTACTAAGGATGGCTGTTCTACAGTCCTACCCCTATGTTAGTTAATATTTATCCAAACAATGTATCAACTAAGATGTGATTGTCAAGAGGTAGAAGCGTAACTAATAAATCGTTAGTTTGATCAGCAGACCCTGAAGAACCGTTTGGAATGGCCAGAAGTATTGAGAAACTAGGGGAAAGGTAATTTGGGCCAGGGTCTCTGTGACCACTGACCCATGAGCCCCCTACCCAAATTATACCACCTACCCAAAAGATAAAGGTGGAGAAAAGAACTGAGCATGTGTTCTAGTTTGCATGCTAGACAAAGAAATATGAACCATAACATGGTGTATTAAGGTAACCAGATGGTATTTTCCCCAGAGCTCTGTGGCAGGAACTGTCCTGGAATTGGCTGTGGGGTAAATCAAAGCAAAGCCCACATTGCAGGAAGGAGCAGCTGGCCTTAACACTTCTGTGTTTGGCACACACATGTCTTGAACAGTTTTCAGTGAAGTATTGTAGAGGTTTGTAACAGAAATGACTGGTGTGGATGCAGTACAAAAGGAAATTTGCAGTGAGAGGAGGAGAGCTGGCCTTGTGCTTGCGGCTGTGACAAATGAAAGGTGGCACCTTTCAAACATGCAGCAGCTATTGGTCTCATACTGCACGACCTCTATGGTCCTGTCCTTAGTTGGAGATGATTACATGGGACCAGATTTCCCTCCTTTGGGTGGGAGTGACTGGTGAGTGCCAGTCAGGAATGCTGTGCTGTCTCATCTTTGGAGCAACCACCAAACACTAAAGGTATCCTTTGCCATCTTGTATTATAAAGTTATAAATATTGGTGATATTTTTCACAGCTTAATTGCTGTCTTAACAGTTTCTGAGTGATTTTTTTTTTTTTTTTTTTGACAACACTGTCTCATGCCTTAACTGATGTTCACCAGGGGTTCTTCCCACCCTTTATGATGTTGGGTGGGAAGAAAACCAGAACTATTGGCCCTGTGTCCTGTGGAGAGCTGATGCGCTGGGAGTCTGAGCTGCCTCTCTTGCTACAGTGTTGGAGATGCTAGTTACCTGGCTTCTGAAGCTTGGCTGTCCCTTGCTTTTTGACCTGGCATTTCACTGTGATGAGCTAGGCTGGAAGACTCTTTGCTGAAGAAGGGATTTTTGTTCCTGCCAGACCTTTGTTTTGAAAAGCACCTTCAGAGTGGAGTGGGAGTGCTGTCTAGCTGGTACTCTGCCCTTGAGCTTGTCTAAAGAAGTGTGTCAGAGCTCAGCTGTCACCCCTTCCTAAAGCTTTCTGAAGGAAGAGGATTCTTTGCTCAAGGATTAGAGGGCAGCAGAAGCAGGAGAGCCAGCCCTGGGGTGGAAGTATTGATAATCTTTCATGGTCTTTGTAAGCCTATATGCACGTTCTGTGTGTTCTTCCTTGCATTAAGGAGTTTGCTAGCATTTATTTTGCAAGCTTTTATGAAGGTGAGGAGATATGCTTTGTACCTACTGGAACTGGACAAGACATGTTAAAAGCTCTGTAAGAGGAGTTAGAGCTTGATAAAACAGAAACCTTGCAGTATCTTGGCATAAGTGATTTACAGCTCCATCTAGGGGTGGTGAAGCATCAGGGCAACGATGTACCAGTGCACTGCAAATTAAGGACTGCTTTTTGGCACAGGAGATACTTAGGAGGGTGAAAACTTCGGTTACAGTAATATAGATCACAAATTAAATACCCTGCTTACCAGGCAGGCTGCTGGGGATGCGGGTACAGTCAGTCTTTCCTGCGTGGAGATTCTTGAAACCTTATGCAGTGGCATGATTCCTGGGTGTACTGTGGACTAAAAACACACTAATGAGTCAAAAGGAAAAAGTATTTTAGTTAAATGAAACAGAGACTCAGTGATCTAGTTTTGGTTGCTGGTGGATTGAGGAGTGTTGGTGCAAACGGTGCTTTCACCAAAAAAGCAGATTGAAACTGCAGAACATAACCTGTTAATATTTTTAAGAGGAGGTGCAGCCTTTTGCTGTGGGTATAAGTCGAAGATTCAGAAAGTTTTGAAAGACTGTATACTCACTCTGAAAATGTTCTCTTTTGTTCATGTGTGTGTAACTGTACTTGAAGATAGAAATGGTTGATGTTTCTGACTCCCCCTCCTTCTATTCCTCCTTGTCTTCCCTGCCCACGTGCATGAGTTGAACGAGCTAATGCGTTGTCTGTCGCAGTTTAGCCAGGTTAATGCCTCATGTTGCAAGTGGTGGCGAGGGGCCTTGACTGGCATTGCTCTGAGCTCAGTGAGCTGCCCCTTGAGCCCCAGTAACAGCTCGTGCATTTTCTTTGTGCTATTCTGCCCCAACTGTGAAGCAAATAGTGTTGGTTCAAGCACCCTTTATGGCTATGAGGTATGAAATTATATTAAATGATGTGAAAATGGTTAGAGACTTCATATTAAAGGTGAAGGGACTAGATATGAAGTCTTGGTTGCTGAGTAATCATTCTGCTAGTAGCATGTAGTAGCATGTAGAAAATCAGCCTGGAAACAGTTTATTCCTATTGTTATTTTAGACTTTGAGCCTCAAAATGATCAGCAGTTATGCTATTCCAGGAAAGGAAAAGTCTCACTTTCTTGCAATGCAGTGCCTCCTGCAGGAGCTGTCTCTGGACACGTAGCCCTACACTTTCTTTTGGGGGCCTTTGAGCACTTTGTCACAGCAGAGAAGACCTGTAGTGTACTTTTTGTAGCATGCTTTGTCTGAATATGAGAGATGATTTCCTCATTTGGGGAATTATTTTCAGGATTATCTTGCCCCATGCATTCACTTTGCCACAAATGGCAAAGCTCCAGCTGGGGGAGGAATGAAATCTTCTTGAGAAAGTGAAGCTTCTGATTTGAAATCTTCTAGTGCTTATTGGGAACAGTGGGTGGCCTTTTCTTTTGAGCCTCCCTGTTTTCAGTATCAGTTGACTTGACTCTCATTGTCATTCATCCTGACTTCTGTGAAAGAAAATTGCTGGGGGAAATTGTTGGAATTTGGAAACTGTGACAACAGATCCTCTGGCTGACTTGCAGGTGGAGCTGCTGACAGGAGAGTTTATTCATTAAAAAACAAAAGGAATGGTTCCCATGTGCTGTAAAATTTCACCAAGATGTATCTTCTTGGCATGTGTGTATTAGGTTGCCTCCCAGGTGGTATTAAAATATTTGTCCGAGATATACTCAGTAGTTCCTGAGGTTAATCTTCCAAGAACTAGGTAATTACTGGAAAATGTTGTCTTGTGTGCCTTATCAAGAGACTGGTAGTACAATGAAGTAAAATTTATCTATGGTAGAACTGCATTTAATGTTTGTTTGTGCTCAGTAGGTAAAACTTGGCAATTACTTGCTGTTAATTGTCATTTGATCTATTTCCCTGTAAATATCTATAGGTACAGAGGAACAAATTCTCAAACTATTCCTCTGAGATTTTTTATTTCCTTGGCATTTTCTAAGTGTGTGCTGGTGCCCCAGCAGTTTCAGAATCTCAAACGGAATAGTCCACTATATGAATCTCTCTTAGCATTTATTAGTGTCGGTAGTTAGTATCAACAGAAGTTAGCTGTTGGCAGACTGCTATAATCCTTGTGCAGATCTTTCTCATTTACAGCTGCATGTGAGAAGAATCCACAAATAGTTTTCCATATCACCTATTGTAGGTTATTTTGATAGTTGACAAATCAATATTCTCAAGCATGTAAGTTGTTGTACAGTATAGGACAAACAATTATTCTAGCAAGGTAAAGAATACATTGCAAATCCTTTTCTACAAATAAATTTGTGCTGATTACTCCTTTGTGCTTTCATGGCTAAAGCTGATCCCATTCTGTCTTCTTTTCATTAGAAGCACTAGATTGCTGGTAACCATTTCTGTAGTATTTGCATTAATTCTGCAACAGGAGTAGAGCAGCTGTAATGCTCATACTCGCTGAAGCTTGAAATCACTGAAAATCAGTTTTGGTAAAATATGTACTTGAGAAGACATGTCTTTCAAGTGTTAACAAAGTCCTGACAACAGAAGTTTACACTTAATAGGTAACCTCTGGTGTGCACTTAGGATAAATAAGACTGCAAGTCCTGCAGACATCCTGCAGCACCCGTGTTTTTGTGGTAGCCGTAGCCCCTACACATACATATCGCAATCATGCAGTTAGACCAACATGCACAGCGAACAGCGAGTTTCGCTGTGTTATTTACATGTAACTTAGGCATGTGGTTTTTATCACTTTGTATTTCCATTAGAAGGAAATGGTTTAGAAGTATACTGTGGTAAAAGACAGGACGGCTGTGGTCTAACTGTCCTCAGCTTATCACCGATTCTCATCGTAGCCCACCTCTTCTGAACCAGTTGTGACTGGTTCAGTTTACAGGGGTTTTCCACTAAATAACCAAACCTTCCTGCAAACAAACACCCCAGCCCCCAGAAGCCTTAAAAATCCTCTTATCCTCTTATTCGGTCTAAATAAATAAAAATTAAAAACTTAGTATGAACAATGTATGTTTGTATAAATAAACTTCACGGACATGTGAGCTGTTGCAGATTGAAAAGCTGCAACCGTGTACTTGAGAAACCCCAGAAACTGTGGGGTGATAGCTATGCTTAGCATAGTTTAGGGTTGCATGTAGGCAGGGGGGTTTGTGCAAAAAGCTTAAAAAGCTCTGTTTTCTCTCTGTTTTCCTGGGCTGCATGAACTGCATCTTTCAGTTTCATGTACGAGACACGACAAGTGGATTTGGAGATCATTTTAGTGAAGGAGATCTTGGTTCATTAATGCAATCAAGCATTTCTCTAGCAGGGGATAAAGGTAGGGGGACTGGGACAGTGATATCGATGATGTCACTGAAATCTACAGTAACTGCATTCCAAAAAATACCTTTGTAGCTATTTTATTTCACTTTGATTAGAACTGAACATTAACAAAGAATAGCATGGGATATCAGCTGCTTCTCAACGAGAGTTTGACTAAAGACTAGACATCACGTCTTTCTTCACATTGAAGACTAACATGACATTGAAGGCAGTAATTAGTTGCATTGGCTTCAGTATGCAGATTGTAAAAGAGCTTGTAAGATATGCTGTTAGTAAAATAGCTGTGGTTGTTAGAACTGAGCCTGACTTATGTTCTCCTTCGCTTGCGATAGCGTGAGCCCTAGAAAGCAGTCCTGTTGTAACACCACTGCATTTCCTCCTTGCTTGTCTTAGCTCTTCAACAGAAAAGATGTAGTGAGCTAGATTTTATTGTTCTGTGTAAAAGTGTTCCAGTTTAACACATTGAAAAGCAGAAAACTGATGGTTTTAAGGATCTTTGATTTCCTGAGGAATTTATGCGAACAGATAAATGAATCAGCTTTTCTAGCCATCTTGGTGCGTAGTGTGGAAATGCTGGAGAACAAACACAGGCCTCACAAATGCGCCTGGAGGAAAGCTTTTATTGCCTTCTACATCATTACAGATACAGTGAGATACAGTGAGTGTAAATGCTGCAGGCACTTATCTTTAAACTTATGGCCCCAAACTGAGCAATCGCTTTACCCCAATATGTCTACTTCTGATTTTTCCAAAGAAATTTGAAAGAAACTGATTTGTGGAACCTGGACATGAAGTGTTCAAAGTTCAACATCTGAGAATTTTTTCCTCCATTGTGAAAATACTTTCTCTATCAAGGCTTCAGATTTAAGGTTTTGCTCAGCTTAAAAAAGGTATCTCTAAACAAGATTATGCTCATGATCATTACAGTTGTTTCCTTTCTTGGAAACTACAACGTGCAGGTTTTCAGTCTGTGTCACAGCGCTGGTGTGGGGCTTGGGGGATTTCTTCCATCTGTACATGTGGACCTTAGAATTGCTTTTATGCTCATCTAACTTCTTAATTCAAAAATATTATGTTCACTTTTAAAAATTGCATTTAATTGACTCTTAAAGCACACATCTCTAGAATATTTAAGTCCTGATTTTGTGGGTAAATGACAGTTGCAATAAATCATTGAAGTTACAGTGCAGGAATGCTCCTAATTAAGCCTTAAGCGCAGTGACAAAATGCGTCTGTGCTCTCAAAGCCCTGTTAACGTAAGTACCTTCCTGATTTTGCAACACAGACTTTGGATTAAAATCCAAGGTATGTAGCCTTACTCCTATTGCCCATCTCCATTCAATACTCAGAAAAATTAAGAAAACCAGACTGATACAAAAACACTAGCAGTAAAGCAAAACAAGACCTATGCACTAATGCCAGAAAATTATTCTGGGATTTTGTTGTTGTTGTTACATTTAACGCTGAGAGCAGGGGAGTCTATGTGGATAAGTATATAGCAAAGCAAATTGAATACAATTTTGTAAGCCTTTCCAAAACCAACGTTTATGCTTTCTTTCCTTGGTGCTTGCTTGGAGACCACATTCTGTAGATGAAGAAGAGTACGATGAGATAGTACATGGAGCTCTTCAGAAGAAGGACAATGTACACTAAATATGCTGTCCTGTGCATTAAGTGATCTGTAACAAACATAAGACAGAAATGTCTTGTTTAGTGTCAGTATTGCACAACCGCCTAAAAGACTGGTAGAACCAGGACTATGTAGTCTGTTTACTGCTGCAATTGTATTGATTCTAGTGGACAGTATAAAGTATGACTGGCCCTTGAGCAGGTTTGCACTGCTAATAAATTCTGGAACAAACAGGTTCCTTAGCACTAGACTGCCTCTCAGTGCCGCTAAGCTATTATTCCCTGCAAAGGCAAGAATATAATTGTAGTGCTTCTAGTACTGATTACCAGTAGCACCGTGTTTGCTTGAATCATTTTGCGCTGGATTTTTTGAGCACAAGTGCTTATGATTTTGCCTAAATCCCCACTCAAGCTATAAGAAAATTTCTTTGCCCTGGCAATTGCTAGGCTGATGGAGCATCAGCTGAAGCCTTGGGCATTTAACTACTTCAGGTATTTTAAAAAAGTGGCACTTAATGCAGGCTAATAATCTAGTAACCCAAACAGCATCTGTAGCATCCTGGTAAAGCTCCTAATAAAGGTGGGAGAGGCCCTTTTTATAATCCTCAACAGAAGTTGATTCAGAGTAGCACCAAAGCATTTTTAAGTTGCAGACCCCAGACTTAAAAGATTTCCTGTACGCTATTTAGAAAGATTATTTTCATGATGTTCTGAGCATATGTAGCAATACCTAACTCATGCATGACATGCATTGCTTTCCCACATTTTAATACGTTTTTAGTTACCTCTATTAAAATCCGTGCCATTTCCAGGATATGTGATGCAGTTCTCTTCTGGAGCTTTAGGCTTTGTAGGTTCTGCTGGAAAGAGAGTTTAAATGCCCCAATTAGGCTTTTCTTTAATTTTAACAAATGTGAATTGAGAAATAGGGAAAAAAAGAGGCAGTACAGCAACAGTGAGATGGGAAGTTAGTATTAAGTAACAACAAAAAAGATGTTTAAGATCTGTCTGCAGAGATGTTCACAGGTAGGATTCACTTGCAGAGAGAATTTGAAGGGGAAATATGCTTGTAGAAAAGTGACTGGGTATTTGTTGCCCTAAGCGGGAGGTTTGCCTTTGCCCTTTTAGGGATGTGTCCGTTAGGCTGTTCCTTGGCAGTGTCTCTTTTATTTGGAACTGAATTCAATTTGACCACCTGATCTCATCTCTGAAGTAGCTGGAGTCTGTTTGCCTTCACAAAGTACTGTTATTAGAAATACAGAATAATTTACATCGTCAGGGACCTCAGTTAGTCTGTTACTTAATGGTTGCTCAACACTAAAGAATAATCTTGAAGAGAGCATGATCTAAAGTTCCCCTGTTGGGAATTTGCTATTTTGGTGGTGGTTTGTTCTCTAAAATAAACCCTTTTTGTGCCTGAAGCAGCGAATTTGTTTGTTCTTGGTTATGGTGTTTGTATGCATTGATATACGGGCTTAAAGACATCTGTATTACCTCCCTAAATACATCATCCATCTAAATAAACTTAACACATATTTTTTTCAAAATATATTTTGAAGGTTGAAATGTAATGGTTATTTATGGCTATGCTCTCACTCATTGGAGTTACATTAATTGATAATAAGTTAAAGAGAAATAGGTACTGAAAAAAGATTAATCTAAACCAACATAGGCAGCTTTTCTTAAAGATATTACCATGATTTCAAAAAATTGCATTGATTATAAGTTACTTTTTTCTTTAAAATTGCATTTCCTTTCAGAATTTGCTTTGCATAATTTATTTTTCCACAAATAAATGAGATCTTATTTTCATACATGGTTATTACCTCACAATTGCTGGACTATGAGTAAATAATATATTTAAACTTTGCTCTACATTCCCAGCAACCTCGTTTTTAACTCCTTCGTTTTTTATAGCTGTGGCTAATGTCAGGGGGGTCTCAGAGGGACTTACACCTGTATGCCATGGGTAACAGAGAAGTAATACTGTTCTCAGAAACTTCTGTGGAGACTGTAAAGTAACCAACATGGCTCAGTGGAGACCTTTTGGACCTATGCTAGTTTACACGTGATGAGGTTCGAGAGAGCTGCTCTTTGCCTCTTACAAAGGGACTTTCATTTGCGGACTGTAGCACAGGCTGGGTTGCTTTTCCTGGGAAAACTTTGGTAGTTTCTCCAGATATGCATTTTAGCTATTGTTGTGCCAAGGAGCACGTGCTTCCAGGAACAGTAATAGCATTATTTCTATAATTTTATTGCAAAAACCAAAATTAATATGTAGAATGAAAATTTAAAAATTTAGTATATACCATATGCCTGCTTTGAATCCTGTTTCCCTTCATGTTCGTATTTGCAGAGATACTTCTTGTCTTTGTTCTCTGCTGGTACAGTTAACCAGCTGCTGATTGAGTATTTGTCATCTTCTGTAGCCTTCCAAGCATCTCCTTTTACTACGTTGTCTGTTACCTCTTTTTCTCCATCGTTCCATGTCACCCGAATAACTTCTGGGTAGAATTTTTCGATGAGGCAAACATACGTTATCTGATCTCCATGTTGTTTCCTCAGGACTTCAGCATTTTCTGGTGGAGAATTTCCTTTGTCTGGATTGGTTATTGGAGGAAAAAAATTAACAAAATAGAGAGTTGGAAGATCAATAGTGTACAGCAAATAAATATGCAGCCAAAA
Organism: Balearica regulorum gibbericeps; assembly: GCF_011004875.1. NCBI lineage: Eukaryota > Metazoa > Chordata > Aves > Gruiformes > Gruidae > Balearica > Balearica regulorum. The sequence goes on along the minus strand of NC_046185.1, from coordinate 113,246,408 downwards.
AATACAAATTCTGAAGAGCAACAACCTAAATGTCTTATTAACAAATGTTTTAGATCTCTAATTTGTTGTGAAATACTTAGGATGGGAATAGAAATGTCTCACGTATTAAAGGAATTTTAGGTAATAAGATGGATGAGTTGCGGCTGTTTCCATTCTTCAAGTAAAAATAAGTTTTTGGCTGAGCTGGACGAACCTGGCATTCAAACAAAATTTATATTAAATATTATTTTAATGGACCCAAATGGCAAGTTTTAATCTTCAGTCAAAACCAGTTACAATACTATATAGAATAGTTGGGAATATAAAATATGACTTTTAACCTTATTTTAAAATGTGTTATTTTATAGAGAACTAAAATGAAGAGGCTTTTATGAGTATGGTACAGAAAATCAAGCTCAAAATGAGAAGACAAGACTCAATTCAAATATTCTAAATTCATTTTTAGACAATATGAAGTCTTTTTAGATAGTTGCTAGGTACTACTAAGGATGGCTGTTGTACTCCTACTGTGAGTCTGGACAATATTTGATCTAAGCTTTGATACTGTGCCATGTGCATGGAGAAACATTATTTAAGTCCTAAATTGTTTGGTGAACACTCATTCATGCTTCTTGTCAAGCAGCACATCCAATAGAGGAAGACTAGAGCAGACTAGATCTACCTTTTAAAACTCTTAATACTGGACTAGATAAAAAGTATCTCACAAAAGATTTATTGAGTATTGTATTAGAAAAATAAATTTAAGTCTGGTTACTTAAAACCTTAGAAATCTACTCAAAAATATTTGAAAAATTACTTTTGAGAAATATTAAGAAACTGAAATATTGTTGAAGATATTCATAATCTCCTTTGAAAGTAAGTTTAAAAACTTCAGGCAATTACGTGAAAGCCTATACCCCACAGCCTTCCATGCAGTACGGCTGTCTGCAGAAGTTTTGACAATTATTAAATAATAGTAATAGTTCTTGAGAGAGCTTTGTTCATTTAGTTGGTAAGAGGAATTTAATATTGCTTTATAATGTTTATGCAAAAACAACTACATGAAAATTTTGTCTGAAGAATGTTAAAGGTATACCAGTTACTTTTCAAATCTTTGCAGTTTTATGTCTCCAGTACATATCTCCACTGCTAATTAATGAACATCTACTATATCTAAAAGCTTTTTTAAAAGCTGATATTAATTTTATAATTTTTTTTAAAGGCAACAAAAATTTATTGTTGCCACTTTTTCAAAGACATCCTATGTATTTGTGAGGTGAAGATCTTGATAAAGACAGAAAAATGGAATCACAAAATGCTCTGGACCCCAAAGGTTGGCAGTGCTGTTCCTTTAATACTAGATTTGTTTAAATGTTTGAATTAACACATCTGAAAAGGAAAAACCGAAACTAAACTAAAGCAGAAGAACGTGCTATATATAGTTAACATTTCTATATCCAAATACAGAGTATATCTATCCATACCGGGGTTGTCGTAGGTGATGTGCTCTGTGAAACATGCTGAGTGTGAATATACATGAATATATTTTAAAGGAAAAGTGAGCCATTTCCACAAGCTAACTGTAGGTAATCTCCATTTCATTCTCCTCTCTGGATTAACGCATACATTATTAGGAGGAGTCCAAATCATTCAGATTTTGTCCCTACAGAGAAAACATTTTGATATTATAAAAGTGGATAGTATATTTAAGTCTGTTTTAGTTAAACGGGAACTTCTGCAGTGCGTGCATAGCCATTTTTTGTGGGCAATCGTTTTTGTCTATGCTTAACTGCAAGCAAAGACTAGATACAGTTTTCAAAATTGACTTTTGTTATATAGAAGGGGCTGCTTAAGACTATTTTGTTAAGGCAGCAGAGAGATTTTAGGTGTTCATTTCCTTACACCAGTCTTTCTTTTTAGATTCCTATGTAAATCTCTGCTACTGAATTTGAGCAGTTAGACACACAGGGTTTAAAGTGTGGTCTGGCTGAAGGGTAGTTTTCATGCATTGTGAGAAAACACATTAATATAAATATTTATTTTTTTCAAAAAGCTTCCACCTTTCTTTAAATGATCTGGCTGTTCTAGAGCAATCTTCTATATTGCATCCCCCCTAAAACAACTCAGTGATTCTTTGAAGTATTTTGTACTCAGTGTTTAAAAACAAAGGTGACCAAAGCATAAGGCTGTCTACCATCAAAATGATAACCCTTATATTATGAATTTCCTTAACTTTGCAGATTTGTCATTGAAATGAAGATGTGGACTGAGTTCTGTTGTACTAGAAATAAAATTCCTAACAATTTTATGGTTCTCTAACATTAATATAGGGGTTAATTTTATCTTCTTCATGTATCAGTCCTCCCAGGGATGCAAGATTAAACTAATTTCTAAAATTATTTTTTCCAGACCTGTATACTTGCAGAAGACCATGATGTAGCACTTGCCCCAGTGCACTCTGCAAAGCCTCATGACTGTTTTTAGATGTTTCTTTTAGATTTTTAAAGCTTAGTAAATTAACCTGACTAATTTCAGTAGGCCAAAATGTAATTGTCTAGTTTGATGTTATTCTCTTGGATTATTAAATCTAAATAGAGAGACAGAGAGAGATGCTTCCAACTACTAGTTCATCCTGCCCATTTTAGAGACTTCTATTAAGACAGAATAGTTTCCACCTCTGGAATTGCCAATGTCTTTCCATTTACCATAAATAAAAATTTAGCTTAAATGGAACACCTAAATCACATCACAATACTGAGAGAACATATTGCCTGAATAACTGCAACTGTGTGCGTGCATGGGAGAGTCTCATGTACACACACAGGCAAATGGATGACAGTGGAGAACTGAACAGATTAAGCTTTGCACATATACATACATATATATATATTTCAATGTGAAAAATACCAAAACCTTCCATAAACTCTAGGTACATTTATGGAAAAAAGGGTGAAAACTTGTAGAACTGTCTGTAGATTTTGATGTATTTTCAGGCTGATCTGTAAAGTTGTGGAAGTCAAGAAGACAGTTGATAAGTCAACTGGCTTTTCTGGGCAAATGCTCTGATCCTTTCTGAAGAATTTCAAAGTCATGAACTTCCACTCCATTGTCTTGTTGTTGTTGTTTTAGTTAATATTTCAAAATTATTTCTTTTTACTTTGTTAAACAGTTTTCTAAGGCAAGTTTTAAAAGGTGCATAGTCCTTAATTTTAAAATTATATATATAAGCACGTACAGATATTTCTTAAGCTAAAAATCTGTCTTTGCTGTCTTGTAATGATGCAGTGAGTCTGCAGAACCCTGAGGAAATAAAATTCTAGAGTTAGGCTCAGAATCAATGACCTGTTAACAAATTTGGGTTCAAAACACATATTTACAGATTAACTGGCAAAAGTTTCTTTAGTGAACCCCCTTCCCTACAGTTTCTTTATAAGTATCTATAAATAAGATTTATAAATAAGGTCAATGTGAAAGCTGAAATTTGAATTCTTATTACTTGGATGATGCCACAAAATTAAGTAATTAATTAAGTAATTAAGCCCCGACTCCTCTCAAGCCCAGTGGAGGGTACATACAGCCCTTTTATTCTATTAATTGGTCGGGAGCCTTGGCCCACATAAAGACAAAATCCTGCAGAAGTAGAACGATGACTGAAAATCATTTGTTTTAAACTGTAGATACTAAAAGCATGGCGACTACCTGATTATCAAGGTAAGGATTTTCACTAAAAACAACACACTCATCCTGACACGCATACTTCTATTGAATGCTAGTTATGATTTACTTTTAGTCTTTCTGACGTAAATCATTAAAAGCAATGTTTGCTTGATATAAGTTTATGTATTTAACCAGGCTTAAAACATTTGGTAGCAATAGTTCCTTACTCCACGATTATGGCATTTAAAGCACGTTTAATGGGAAGAAGAAGATTTTTGTCCCTTAAAACAAATGACTGCAGGAAAAGGCAAGAAATGGATTGCTTCTTCATATACATATTATTAAGCAATAAGAACCCCCCCCCTACAGTTTCTTTGTAAGTATCTATAAATAAGATTTATAAATAAGGTCAATGTGAAAGCTGAAATTTGAATTCTCATTACTTGGATGATGCCACAAAATTAAGTAATTTTGTCTGATACTCAAAGCCCATCAGTTCCCCTTCAAGGCAGTGGGAGCTGAGAGCGCTCAGCACACTCAGCTCATGAACAGCGTTCTCAGCCTGCTTGCCAGTGACTTCAGGCATTATCATTGATAATAACATAGTATAGTCCTGAGCTACTGTGAGCCTCCCCAAATACCTTAGAGAGCTGTAGACCTTCACTCCACAGCATTCCCACTACAAAACTTAAAAAAAAAAAAAACAAAAAAAACTTTCAAAACACTTACTGGAGACGATGAGTTTTGTGCCAGAACCAAATATCTTGTGAACCTCACACTGGTACATTCCCTTATAGAAACTGCTTGGGACGTTTTGGCCAGACAAGGACAACTATTTAACATTTACAACTTGAACAACTATCGTGTGAACAATAGGAGTCTATACATTAGGCTACATGAATGTAGAAAATTTGAATTCAATCTCAGCTAATGCTGTTATTCCCAAAGAGCCTTTAGTGATACGCACTTTAAATTCAGTTTCAAGTTATTCTTTGCCATCATTTGTTTAGAAAAATATCAAAATAAACCAAAACTGTCGTTGTCCAAGGCATTCATTGAGGTACCATATTTCCTCTAGATTGTTTTTTCTAGGAAGAAATAATTTTTTTCTGGGTTGGTGAGTGTTTTTGACCGCACAATTGAAAAATACACGCATGCTAGACCACCACTTAACTGAATGAATGCAAGGCAGTCCTGAACAGCCCCGACTCCTCTCAAGCCTAGTGGAGGGGCATTTACTAATTTTGGGCCTAATCCTCTGCCTGTTGAGGTTACTGTAATCTGCTCAAATGGATGCGGGATTGAGACTGTCCACCCTCAAATCCTGCCGTTGCCTGCACAGTACCGTTGCAGGTAGTCGGTACCAAAAGGCAACATCACAGGTACATCTGCGTTTGCTGTAGAGAATCATCACTTTCCATCATTCCTGTCCATGTCCTTCCCCAGGGCCTTCCGGCTTCTCCCCAGGGAAAACCACGTGCACCTGGCATGAAATCCTGCCGACACTGAAACCAATGGAAGGTTTCCAACGGTCCAGGATTTCCCTCCATGTTTTAATCTTCTGATTATTTATTGTCTGCCTGCAGCTAACTGGCGCTGCGGTGCATCCCAGAGATCTCAGTTCCTCTTGGCTGGAATAAATCAGCTTTGTTAGGACAAATCCATGGGGAAAGACCTTCCCCTTGACCAAACAGAGAGACGCAGAGCTTCAGCTATGATTTAGGGGATCTGTTGGCACTCACAATGTTTTCCTGTATAGCACCTCTATCCCCCCTGCTCTGAGGCCAAGGGGTGATCTACAGCCGCGTTTCTGAGTTACCCTGACCCTGCTGCTCTGGGCAGTAAGCTTTGCACGAGGGAATGACCCGATGTAGCCCTGAGTATCCAAAAGGAGTTACATTTCAGCAATTTATGGTTTGTGCGAAGTTCTGTAGTTTACCCTGACCCCTCTTATACAAGCATTTGGGTGCTAAAGAAATTAATTCTGCTACTGCAAAGTCCATGTCACTTTTCTCTATTACAGTTTTAAATCTGCATTTTAATCTGTATTATAATTTTAAAATAGCATATCACTTTCCCTCTCCTCTAGATTTTGGATTGTCAGAATAAGCATATTTTCTTAAAAACTTACCAGAGACAATAAGCTTTGTGCCAGTTCCGAAGACTTTGTAGTATTCACTGTATACAAGTCCTTTGCAAAAAGCCACCTAGTCTCAATGTTCTTAAAACCTCATTTTGTGTCCCAGCCTAGCCTAATTTTCTTATTAGAAATGCACCTGTTTCTTTTGATACATTGATTTCTATAATTAAAACTTTCCTTACGAATTGGTGTATGGATGAACCTGTGTTTGCTCATAGAACAGACTTCGCTTACGTTCGTCTTTCAGGTTTAAATAAATTAACTTGCATGTACACAAAAACGAAGGATTATAATGCTTTTCTGTATAAGTGCATGTACATCTGTGTATGAATATACATCCTGCAACAAGAACCTAGCCCTGCATGCTATCACCAATTGAAGCTGGTCTTTTTGGGCCATGGCTTTAGGATAACAGAGACCATTACGGAACAGGGGAATGCTCACACTGAAACCTGTTGGTGAATATTGCCTTAAAAGAATGGGAGAGTGAATTCATCTTCATGCCCGTGAAATCCTTGATATTTTAAAGCTGTTGGCAAATGTTCCTATTAATATTAGTCATGGGCTTTCAAGTGGGGGGCTTTTCATTAGTCAAGAGGCTTTCACTCAACAGATTTCTTTTGAGTGGCCACATCTCCCCTTATTTATGCCTTACAGCTCCGTCCTTCTGCCCTTATACTCATTTAGACTTTCAAGTCTACTGGGTTTTGATTCAGGGCTTTGTGTTTTTCCCCGTTAAAAAAACCGCATACATTAATCTTCACCGTTTTGACTTAAAAGGGCAGAGAGTCAGTTTAATCCAACTTCAGGTAATGTATAAATGAATTTAAGTATAGTCTATCTTTAGGCAACGTATGTTTTATAACACATAATTACAGAAAATAATTGTAGCTTTCCGAACTCTGAACTTCAATGCATTTGCTGAAAACAAGGTAGATACTTCAGTAATATTTGAGATAGCATTTAAAGAAATCAAATACTGCTGCTATAATTGCTGCTATGAAATGATTTCCTAGAATGTAAGTAGACTGTTCTTTTTATCACTTCAAAATAAGTTAGCAATATGCTTGTGAGCTGCCAGGGAGACCCAGCTGCAGCTGCAGCAGAAGAGATGGCAGAGGGAAACCAGCCCCGTGCTGGCTGAGCTGCTTCTGTGCTGATGGAAGAAAAACGAATTTTTTTTTTAAGAGGTTGGTTCAGTCTTTGATTGAGTCTCAGCTTCCCTGTTGTGACCTTGTGAGTGCCTAAATTCCCTGGAAAGGTACTTCCAGGAGAATCCTCTACTGCCAGTTTATGTTGGATTAGTAGTCGTGTTCTGCTGTAAGCTGCTAAAAACTCATCTATTCCACCAAATGCCAATGCCAAACCAGTCTCTCAAACCCCAGCCCTGTTCCTGTTACCTGCGTTACTGTAAGTCTCGAGCAACTTTCTTTTGGTCAGAACTAGTTGAAAGAGACCAACCAGAGCAAAATCCAGTTCATTCAAAGTTGACGGGGCTTTGGCTCTTCATATATGTGACTCTTTCAGTAGAGATCTGGGAAAAGATTCTGTTCAAGCTCAAACCCTGATGATTCAATTGAATTAATGCCACTTATCCCAAGTCCTGTTTTTCTCCATTTCTTTTCATTAGGAGTAACTTACTGAGCTAATATTGGAAATCACCTCTGAAAAGTCAAGCTGTGATGAAATGCCTGATCTTAAGCAAGAGGTACATACAGCCCTTTTATTCTATTAATTGGTCGGGAGCCTTGGCCCACATAAAGACAAAATCCTGCAGAAGTAGAACGATGACTGAAAATCATTTGTTTTAAACTGTAGATACTAAAAGCATGGCGACTACCTGATTATCAAGGTAAGGATTTTCACTAAAAACAACACACTCATCCTGACATGCATACTTCTATTGAATGCTAGTTATGATTTACTTTTAGTCTTTCTGACGTAAATCATTAAAAGCAATGTTTGCTTGATATAAGTTTATGTATTTAACCAGGCTTAAAACATTTGGTAGCAATAGTTCCTTACTCCACGATTATGGCATTTAAAGCACGTTTAATGGGAAGAAGAAGATTTTTGTCCCTTAAAACAAATGACTGCAGGAAAAGGCAAGAAATGGATTGCTTCTTCATATACATATTATTAAGCAATAAGAAGCACATTTGCAAGTACTAGTTTATTTCTACAGCTAAACAGCTTGTGTGCATGACAGAAATGATTAGGTACAAGTTATTTCACTTTCACTAGCCTAATTTGAAAAGGATTTTGGAAATGGCTGTTGCATATTGCTCTTTCTGTCTGTATGGGGAAGAGGTTTTCTATATTTATACTTAATTCACAGCTGCTTGAGTCTGTGCTGATTCCTTCAGTATAGGTGGAGGAATGTACAAAGGCTCTGGAAACTACTACATGCCTCTTGCCTCCACATTTCCAAGTGGCTCGGAAGAGCTCCTTTTCAGAAATGTTTGTGATCCTAATCCCCTGCATTATAAATACAAGGCTCACTGTAGGAATGCCAAGCTGGGGATGGGAATCCCGCACAAGGATGGTGCCAACTGAGGCTTTAAGCAGGCTGAGTACCCTCTGTGACAATAGGACACTTACCTATATGATGACCCCAAGCTCCTATAGCTTATTTTATAGAAAATATCATGTGACTTACCTGACACAATTAGTTTTGTACCGGAGCCAAACACCTTGTTGTAATAACCAATCACAGTGAATAAAGTCTTTGCAATAACAGTGCAGCTCTGTTATATTTAAATGGGTAAACAGTTTTCTTTAAAGAAAAACAGATTTGCTGTATAATCAATTTTTAGGCACTAGAGAATTAAAAAAGGAGCAGTTTCCTAAACTAGGAAAAAAAAAAAAAAAGTATGGAGGTTTTGGAGGGCATGCTTGTTATTAAAGGATCAGGATTCCTCTCAACTAATTTTAATATTCTGAAAGTTTAGATGAATGGTGCAGATTGAGCACTGTGGCTCTATCTCTGCTTTCTGGAGACAGGCAGCACCAGAAGATCTATTTGATCAAATATTGGCCAAGTAATTTGTTCCTTATATACCCCATAAAAGCAAACCTACAATTGGTGAACATTATGCTGAGATCCGAGCAGCACAAGACCCCCAACCAATAATTTGTTGTCAGTAACATGAAGGAAAACCATATCAGATGCTTAGTTGAACCAAATCACAGGCAAGCACCTGAAGTTTCCTTGAAGCAAAATAATTTTGATAAGTATGTCAAAACATTTTTAGTTTGGTATTCTTCCTTAGTAAGAGTAATAAGTGATAATTAGCAGTTTCTGCAAAAGCTAGGGAGAGAGAATCGCCTTTCAACTATCATCTCTTCAGGCAGTTCTGGGCAGGTCTCAGATAACTGCTTTCATTTGGTATAGTCAGGCTTAGTCCTAAAGCAAAATGTTTTGCTTTTCAAAGAATTTGAGTAACCGAAAGGTTTGATGCTTTTCTCTCAGAATGAATTAGAAATATCACAAAGGTCGAATATGCATATTTAAAGACCAAAATATCTTTCAGTTCTCCAAATGCTATCTTTGCCGTATTTAAATTAATCTTTAAAAAGAAAATAATAATGGTGTTAGTTATACATCTGTGCTGTTTTGTTTCCCCCATTTCATACATATATACAAAAAACCTATGTTGTGCTTTGCCTACAGAAATGCTGTTTCAGAGGAAAATCCTGCAAATCTAACTGTATTGAGAAGCATTTCAGAAGTAGTTGAGTTTTACATTTCATACTTACTTGAAACAATAAGCTTAGTTCCACTTCCAAATATTTTGACATCAACATCCCACAGTCTGATAATGCTTAGCAGTATCTCCAGCACTGCCCTTTTCTTGCACAGGCTACAGAAAAAGTCTCTCTGATTTAGAGGCTGATGATACATCAGAACCAGTGCAATAGCTGAATTTTCAACATGGACTAGAGTGCCATTTTTAGAACGATTTTGATTTTTGTAGCGAGTAAAAACTCAGGTTTTAAACAGAGCATTTTCTGAGAAGAAAGCAGTGCTGTGCCTGTTTTATAACTATGTTCTAACCCTTTTAGCTCTGGGATTTCTCTAACAAAGATCTGTTGCCTCTGCTCTGCTAGGTTTTCTCTGAAGCCACCTCTTTTTTCTGTTTTGAAAAGAAATGCGGTTACGTTATGCTTCCCAAAGGAAATTAAGAAAGTTTACTGGTTATTTGTTGGTTTAAATATACAGGCAAACAATTTTTCCCCAAAGTGTCCTATCTGGCAAATTACTTATTGTGTGAAAGTACCTTAACTAAAGTTTCATACAACTCATATTTTGAAGCCCATATTTTAAATGCAAAGTCCATATCCTCAACTGACGGCCATGACTAAGTTCATGCCTTTGGTAAGTGGTTACGCTGCCATCATCTTGGCAAAAGCAGCTGCTTCTACGCAGGCAGAGTTTAATTGCACATTGCAGCAGAGAACATTTTTGGTCAGAGGCATGGACAGCATTTTAAATTTCTCTGGAACTCTCCTCTGCTTGTTACGATTTGACTTTTAGTCACAAGTCACCTTGTATTTTCTGAGCAACATATTATAGGCAGCGCTATGTACTTTATACTGAAAACAACGTTCATCCTATTGATTGCATAGCCTCACTACAATCAAGAAGAATACAAATGCAAAAGTAAACCAGTTACTTTATAGTAGGGCCAGGAACGAGAAAGTGATGACATTCCAGGCAATTTTCCTTCCCAATCAACTTTGAACCATCTCTACCAACATGAAATTTTTTGCATTTCTCCTTTGCTGTTCTGAGAGTAAACTGTCAAGCAGTTCACTTTTCTTTTCCCAGAACAGGAATGAATCCATCCCAACACTTAAATTTTTACCTCTCCTCATTTTTTCATTCCCCTGTCCTTAATAAGTATTGAGGACTTGTTCTAGAGGCGATCTCTCCATTCACAAGGTCAATATGTTTATTGGCCATCAACCCACCCAACTGGGGCACCACGCACAGTTCATGGCTAAAACATAATTTATCAGGCAGAAATTAGTTATCCTGCAGTCTTTCATTCTTAATTATCTGAGAACCTGAATGACACTGTGAAAATCAGATCAATAATAACAGTACTTACTAGAGACAATTAGCTTGGTTCCTGTGCCAAAGTATTTGATCCAGGTCGTCCACACTATGTTTTGCCTTTACAATAAGCTAACGTGGTCTCTTGCTGTGCCACTGATGAAGAAAATCCCATTTTTTTTCCCAACCAGCCACAGGAGATTGAGCGAAGGGCTGGCCGTTGGGAGGATGTCAGGAATTTCAGACTTGCACCTGTTGTTCAGCTGATGTCTAATGCTCTTCGATATCTAATGCCCTTTGGAGCAAATCTCTTTCCTGAAGAGTTGCAAATTGGTTAGATAACCCCTCTGCTTAATGCCTAAGAATTAGGCGAAGGTTTCTCTTCAATTTGAGACAGACAAATAGTTTGTGCATGTTAAAACCCACATACCTTCAGGTGACGATCCTGCTCTTTCCCAAAGGGGTACACCCCCTCTCATCTGCAATAAAGTGACATCAAGTGCTACTAGCATGTAGTTTATTTTTAGTTGTCTTAATACAATTTGGCAGAGGGAAAGGAGGGAGAGCCAGCACCGTAAGGATCGTGAAGGTGTCTGTGTGCTGCGGGTTGCATTTTCTGCCCCGGTACGTGGTTATTATCTGCACATCTCCTGGAATGACTCCAGGCTCTGCAACAGCAGCTCACCAGCATCTTTTTGTATACTAGCTGATGGGAGAAGGAGGCTTTTCCCCTTTGCACACGGGTTTCTTACAAAACAGGAAAAGATAACATCAGAGGAGTCACCACTACTGTCAATCAAACAGCCTCCATTGCTTAGTTTGCCCTTTAAAAGAAACCGAGTTTGAGTGCTCCTGGGATCTCACGTGGCATACCGACTGCAAACCAACATTGATAAATTACAATTTATGGCTGGAGGGAGGAACTAGACTGAGGGTGAAGGTCTTTCAATTGAAGTAGGTGTAACAAAAGCGGTTGTCTACTCTGAAGGCTCCTGGGCAGGAATCATCGTAATCGCAACCACAAAGCGATGGCAGGAGTGATATAGACAGAGAACGGTACCAACCAGTGCTTTTCCTGTCGCGTCCTTAGACACACAGCGAAGGATGCCACCACCATCTCATCTGCAGTTGCTGGGCTCCTTGCACGATGGTCACGACAGTGAGTAGCTGAGAGGTCTCCTTGGAAGAAACAAACTGAAATACTGCATGTTGCAGACAGCTTGTCTCATTGAGCCCTGTATGATCTGGGCTTGCAAGTAGGAGGAGGACAAAACTGAACTGTAGCCATGTGGACACGTAATACATATTTGAAATCGTTGTGTCACTTTTTCATCCAATCAGACTAATAGTCTGTAATGAGTTACACTTCGGTTAACCAAGCGAGGAGAGCATCAGGGTAACACAGTAAAGGCCAATATTAAGGAGAAGTTTGATGGTAGAGAAAAACCTCTGTGGATTAATTTCTCAGGCATGAGGGTCAGCATGCATTTTGAGGCAGTAGCTAGGAGGGATGCATTGTGAATGAGACATAAGTATGAAAGTTGTTCTTAACTATGGAAAGCTGTTTTGTCTGATAGTAACTTTGGTAACTCTGTCTCCAACTTCTTGGGTGATTCCGCTGCATCACTGCTCTGATGAACACCAGTGAAACACAGACAGTGATAAGCAAGAAGATGGGGAAAGGGACTGATACAGCTAAAAATAAATAAAAATAAAAATTTCCCACCTCCAGATCTCTGGAGGAATACATAGAAAAATCGTCCCCCAACAGCTGCTAACTTTTAAGTGAAAAGAAGACTCTTTTTCCTTTGCTTAGAATGTTACGAACCTTCAGGCTAAAGGTCTCCATTTCAGTTTTCTTTGTCAGGCCAAAGGCTTTGAAGAGCTCCAGTAGAACGGACTGACCTATTTCCATGAAAAACAAGATGGAAAAGTGCCCCTTTTCCATCCCATAAATCCTTGCAACCGGTTTGCTGACATGCTTGAGTGAAAAGGAGACGGTGGAATGGAGAGGCTGGGTTAGGTGTTGGACGTTCACAATCCCCTTTGCACTTTGCACTTGCTCAGTCAAAATCTCTCTTTGAACAGGACAGTTGTGTGGGTTAGCTGCTCTTTTTGGGCAGCAGAGAAAGGTTTGGCCTTTCAGCACCTCCTGTCAGATGGAGTGAAGAAGACGGGGCGGTGGCACAGTTACAACCTTGTGGTTCAGACGTTAAGGGAGGGGCTTTTAATTATTGCCTGGATGATCTTAGAGTTTCTGTAACAGTGAGGTTCCCAGTAGGCGCAGTAGTAAGTAGCAGCATCGTCTGGAATTACATCTTTTATTGTAAAAACACACCGTTTCTGGCCAGAAACTTTTTCAACCATGTACCTGTATGCTTGAAAGCCACTTTCAACTGAAGCTGTCCCTGATGAAAAGAACAGTAGCCTCTGTGGAGCTTTACCCTCCTTCTGTTGATACCAGTGTATGACAAGGCCACCAAAATTTTGAGAGACTTCTTTAAAGTCACATTCCAGGCGTACACTTCCTTTAGCCTTGGTGATGGATATAGGGCTCTGCATGGGAATTTCTTGTGCATATCCGTCTAGGGGAAAAAAAAGAAAAGAGGTGAAAAGATGTAATTAGGTGTAATGGAGGGATTTGGGGAAGGTGCCTGTCAGCAGAGCCATGGGTGTCTGTGAGGAGAGGTAGGAAAATAGGGAAGGACTTACAAGAGCAAGCGGCCGTGGCCAGAAGCGCTGCCAGCAGCAGCATGTTTGCTTGTCAGGCTCTGCTGTCGTTTGAGACTCAGAGGAGAAGGCAACCGGCCCTGGTGCAGCGTGAGCAGTGGTGCATGGGAGGAGGAGGGGACTTGCTTGAGTGCCAGCTGGAGACCCTGTGTGTCAAGGCAGAGGAAGGTGTCCCCTGAGCTCCTGCGGGAAGCAGTGGGAATGGGGGAGTGAGTGGGAAGGGAAGGGGAAGGGCAAGGGGAAGGGGACTCGCCCCTGCATGGAGCTTTGCTCTGTGGGCAGTCCATGGGTGGCTGTTGTGAAGCTCGGGAAGTGCCGGTTCCCAGTGAGACGTCCAGAGTGTGGTAGAGGTGGTGATACGACTGGGGATGGGGCTCTTAATGGTCCACATCAATTTTATGATCATAAAATGGGCACAGTGATGCCACATGCTATGACAAGGATGAGTCTGGTTCAGGAAACTTTCTGACACCGTGACAGGACCACAAGAGAAGGGTCCCTGCAAAGAATATCAAGGCTGACTGCAGCACTGCAAGTGCAGGAGTGAGGGATGCTGGAAGCCACTGCAGACGGATGGTAGAGAAGAACAAAAATAAAGACGATTCACTGAACTAAGAGGAAACTCTTTGGAACACTGCCATGAGATCCTATGAATAAAGACAGCACATGACAGTACCAACTTCTAGCTGAGAGCTGTGCATCACACCACTGCCTGGCCCTGAAGGTACCAACAGGGTTCAGTGAAATCAGTGAGCGCTTGCGTACTAAACTTCCCTTTGTGTTTAGGACTTTCAAGACCTGGGGCGGATGGTATTTAGTGTTAACTTGCACCCTGCCTGATCTTCTTTCTAAAGTCCCAAAGCTCATTCTGTGTGATGGTCTAGCATTTCAAGTATGAAATGACACCCTTCATGAAGACAACAAAAGCTGATGAGTAGGTGTATATTGGGCTAAAGGCACAAGCAAAAACTGTTCCTCTCAGGCTCTTCTTTGACATGCTTGCTGTGCCCAGGGCCACATCCTAACTCACTGCAAATTTGAAATGAGGCCATCAAACTTGACAGTTTCCTCAAATCGTCTACCTTCCGGAAAAGCCCGTTTGTCCTATTTGCCTTAACATGAAATGAAAGAAGAGGATGGTTCTAAGCATCACATCATCAGCTGTGGCAGATAAGAGACTGTAAATCTCTGAATTATATTGGTCCGTATGGGATTTTGTGGTATCCAGATTAGGTAGACAATATTTCCAGGCAATTACAGGTGCTGACATGTGGAGCAGGCAGACTGTAGTGGGGAACATTTCCTTAGAAGTGCTAGGCAGTGGCAAGCAAATTGTTCCCACCACCAAGGTACTTTCTTCAGCATGTTGTCTTTCTTTTCCTGCCTTCTCTTTTCTTTGGGAGAACAGTGGCTGGACTAGGAAATCAATGCAATGTTTGCTTCCCTCAAGGGCCACCAGACGCCTGCTAGGGCTGTGCGAACAGCACCAAACAAGCAGGTCAGTTTCTAGTATTTCTGTGCTAATTCTTCAGGCAGTGAAGATTTCCTTTGCCCTTAAAATAGCAGATGTGCATTTGAAGACCAGAGTGTTAATGTCAACCCAGACTTTGCAAAGGACAGTTGTGTGGGTTAGCTGCTCTTTTTGGGCAGCAGAAAAAGGTTTGGCCTTTCTGCAGCTCCTGTCAGATGGAGTGAAGAAGATGGGGCAGTGGCACAGTTACAACCTTGTGGTTCAGATGTTAAGGGAGGGGTTTGGGGTTTTTTGCCTTGATGATCTTTGTGTTTCTGTAAGAGTGAGGATCCCAGTAGGCGCAGTAGTAAGTAGCAGCATCGTCTGGAATTACATCTTTTATTGTAAGAACACACCGTTTCTGGCCAGAAACTTTTTCAGCCATGTACTTGTTTGCTTGAAAGCCACTGTCAACTGAAGCTGACCCTGATGAAAAGAACAGTAGCCTTTGTGGAGCTTTACCCTCCTTCTGTTGATACCAGTGTATGTAGGCACCGTCAAAATCTTCAGAGATATCTTTAATGTGACAGTCCAGGCGTGCAGTTCCTTTAAACCTGGTCATAGATATAGGGCTCTGCATGGGAATTTGTTGTGCAAATCCATCTAGGGGAAAAAAAAAAGGAGAAATTAATTAGGTGGAATGGAGGGATTTGGGGAAGGTGCCTGTCAGCAGAGCCATGGGTGTCTGTGAGGAGAGGTAGGAAAATAGGGAAGGACTCACAAGAGCAAGCAGCCATGGCCAGAAGTGCTGCCAGCAGCAGCATGTTTGCTTGTCAGGCTCTGCTGTGGTTGAGACTCAGAGGAGGGTGAAAGGGAGCCCAGATGGGGAGAGTGCTGTGTGGGAGGAGGAGGGCACTCTCTTGAACAGCCTTCAGGGACAGGTCTTCTGTGCGCAAGCGGGTGGGTCACACTTGCAGAAAATCCGCTCCAGGATGGCGAATGCTGAAATTGGTTAGAAGGTTGTAGTGCTGTCTGCTTTTCAGGTGAAGATGAGAACCATTGGTAAATCCAAGGATTGTATCCCTTGAAAATGTGACCCAGAGCCACTGAAAAACAGTTTTGAGGGAGAGCTGCTCAAGCTGTGTAGCCGGGCATGAAGGTTTCCGCCTGGAGGTCACATCGGTGGGCTGTGAGTGCGTGCCATTCCCCGGTGGGATGTGGAGAGGTGCCGAGAGCCCGAGCAGATGGGAGGTGTTCAGCCATTCAGTTAGGGAGCTGCTTTTGCTGCTTCAGCTTAGTCACCCAGCTGCGGCACACCCAAGTGCCCGGGGTGCCCCTGTGCTGGTGCTGCCCTCCAGCGAAGCAGCTGGAGCCCATCAGCCGGCAGCGAGTGGGACAGCTGCAGCGCGGGGATGCGCCTCCGCTTTGGTTTTGAGGGCGGGAGGAAATGCACAGCTGCGGGATTTCTGTTTCGAAGCTCAGATGAGATGCAAACACTTCTTGGGAAGGAAGGCTGGAGAACAAAAGCAAGCCCGTAGAGGGCTGCTGTGAGCAACCGTTGCAGAAGGGGCATCTCGATGAGCGGGGCTGGTGCCGTGGGACGCTCCCCTGTGACCGGTGAGCCCGGGCTGCAGCTGGCCAGGCGTGAGGGAGATGAGCTGCTTCGGCCTCCCTCCTGCTGGCTGTGGCCACATGCAGCAAGCCAGGGCTAAGCACGTGTTGCTAACCAGCTTGGAAAGGTGCCCGTGAGCGCAGGGCTGCAGGGAGAGGCAGGCAAGGAGAGACCCCTGCCTCTGTGTGGTGGCGATGGAAAGGGTCCCTCTCTTCCCAATAAATAACGGTGGGAAAGTTTACTTAGCACTAGTGGGTGCATCCTGTCATGCGCCGTGGAATTACATGTGTTAACTTTAAGTGCTCACTCATTTGATTATCCTCCACAGAAGACCAAGGGTGCATCTTCCCTGCTCCAGGCTTTCCTTGTGGTCTCAGGGGCCTGGGATTCCTGAAGGCAGGTCTGAGATGTGAATACTGAGGCACAGTAAGCATTGAGTACCTTGGCTGCTTCTCGGTAATCTACCACCAGTTTCCCTGCAGGTCTCTGAAGAAGTTAATGTCTGCTCTCCTGAAGCCCAGGGTTGTGCTTTTTGCCGTGCTCCCTTCTCTCAGGAGCTGGAGCTCCACCAGCTCACAGTCACTGCAGCCAAGGCTGCCCCCAACCTGCACACCCCCAACCAGTTCTCCCTTGTTTGTGCGTAGGAGCTCCAGCAGAGCACCCTTCCTTGCTGGCTGCTCAGTCACCTGTGTGTGAAAGTTGCCATCAACTCACGCCAGAAACCTCCTAGATAGGTTGTGGGGAATCCTCACATCCTACAACGTCAGCAAAGAGGGCAAACTGTCCCGGATTTAATATCTGAGGGCACACATACTACAACCTATTTTGCAAATAGCTAAGGAGGCACAGAACGTCTATGGCGAGGCGTCACATGTTGAAATCATACCAAAAGTCCAGCAAAAACAATGCTGAGAGCCCGTGGCACTGGAAAACCACCGCTATGGAGGTATTTGTTCTTCTTTTTGAAGGTGCAGAGACATTAGAGGAATCTCTCACAGGATACTGAGCATGTGCACTCTGTTCACTGTCAGGTGAGTGCTTTCAGGATAATCAAGCCTTCGTCCTAAGAGCAAAGTGCTATCTATTTACCCTAAAGTGACTGGGACTCTCCACTTTCTGGATGTAACAGATAGCTGTAAGTAATGAAATGATAATGCTCCTTATTAGCATGATATATGCCACAGTTGTCACGGTACAATGCTGTTTTTCCTACCTGGCTGCAGAAAATCACGAGAGACGGGTGGAATAGGGAAGTATCTGCATTTTTGGCAGAGTTCCGAGCTTGCGGTTCAGAGTGCAAAATGCTTTTTTGTACGGCTTGTCTTTGCGCCTCTGAGGCTGTGATGCCTTGATACAGCCAATATGCACAGTAGTAAGTGCCAGAATCCCTTGGGGTTAAAAAATCGATAGTGAGACGATAAAGCAGGTCAGTAGGATGCTTCCATACTTGAAATCTGCTTCTATCACCGCTGTCATCAAAATAAGGTGACTGTCCCGACACGTACAGGATCCTCTTTGGGGGCTCTCCGGGAAGGTGCTTGTACCAGTGCACGTAGTCATTGGTGCTCATTTTGCACTCCATGGTGGCAGAGCTGCCCTTCTCCTTCCTCTGCAGCGCCTGCGCGTCTCCACCTGGATGGGGAAGCAGAGAAATTATGTGAGGGGAAGAAACCGCTGGAGTTTGGAGCCAGGACTGCGTTGTCGGCACATGGGAAGGAGAGGGGAGAGGAAAAAGGGCTTACGGGACCACAGCGAAGTTGCAAGAAGGACTGGAAGCAGCAACATGCTGCCCGTGTCGGTTAAACCTGGAAATGAAATGGAGACCAAAACGTTATAAAGCCCATCAGGTGGAGAAAGCGTCAAGCAACTGGGAGGAGGAAATGACTCGCTCGGCACATCCAATGGTCGTTCCTCAGCTTGCTGCCATCGAGGAGGTTACATTTACTGACAAGCTAAACCACATCACTAACAGTGTAGAAAGGACCAGTAACGGGGTAGATCTGGCCCTTCCCAAGGATGTTCTCCTCTCCTCAGGCACCCCAAAGCTGTCCCAGAAGGACGTTTCGCCAGCCTTTCCCAGAATATACTGCCTGCTTTGGTAGCCCAAATGGGCTAAGTCATAGTTAACTATCATCTCTTACAGCTCCCAAGTGTCTGGTCAGCCTTATGTCTCTACGCCAGACACGGTTTGTCCCCAGGACGTCCTCCTGGGACGGCACTCAGCTCCTCTGGGCCGGTTCCTCTGGCAGGAGTGTCCTGCAAACAGCGAGGCGGCTGAGCAAGTACTGTGTGCAAGTACCTGCCTGCCTTGATGATGGGGTTGTAGCACCAAATTGGACAAATACAGCTGGAGCCTCCTTTGCACGAGAGCCCCAGCGGCTGTGGCAAAGCCAGGGTGAAGCATGCATGCCTCGCAGCCAGCTGCTTGCTGCCGTCTGCTTTTTCTTCTACTCTCCCTCACTTCAGAGCCCTCAAAAGGTGTCCTGCAAAGACTTCAAGGCAAATGGTTACTTGGGCAGCAGCCACCACATACCACTGTCTTCCCCGAGAAACATTGCTCCTTTTCTGACCCAAAAGAGAGAATCTACTCTGGACTCTTTTTTTTAAGGGCTTTGTCAATAGCAGGGTACACAACTAAGAGTCTCATCTCACAACTGGTACAGAAAGTTCATGGTCTTCTGTTGACCTCGTGATAGAGACATGAATTTGTGTCAGATCCTGTAGTGTAGACATCTACCATGAAAGAACAACAGAAAGAAATATTATCCTAAGCGTGGAGTGTACTGACTTGAAAAGTCTGTCTTTATTATTAGCCCACTTAAGTGTGAAAGCCAGAGAGGCAGGTATCTTGCAAGGCCAAGATAAAGCTGCAAGAAGAAGCTGCAGCAATGCTGCTTTCAGAGAAGACGGCTGGGCCTGTAGGAATTGAGGTAATGAACGTCAAATGGAGAATGGACCCCCAGTGAGGAGAGGAAATGGCACACTTGATTTGCGTGAAGACATTCCCACGGACACGGGGTTGTGACTACCATTGCTGTGTAAGTGAAATTTCACTGAGGCTCTGCTCCAGCTGTCTGGCTGGTCCTAAGGGGTATTGGTCTTAAACACAGTCACTGTCATCATAACCATTAAGGTGGGGGTGACCATCACCAGTATCTCCATTGTGACCTGGATTTGAAGTCTGCCAGGCTAGATCGTCAGTGGAAATATCCTCCTTCCATGCTCCCTCCCTGCCATATGCTTCATTTTTGCTAGCTGAGATGGTATGTGGGAAGGTATCTCTATTCAGCCAAGACAGTCTATGACACTGTGTAATTCAGCGGTCATTGCCATCACCCACAGGAGTGCCCTTTTTTCCCCAGCACAGCACAGCACATTATACCAGCTGAGATGCAGCACACTGCATTGCTTTGCTTTGCTCCTTGCCCGTTATTTATACTTAAATACTGAGCCTAAACCTGTTGGGATGCGTTAGAGGCAGGAAGGTACAGCCGTGGTTCTCTGCATTTGACAGGAAGCCTGCTGCGCAGGGGACGGGCAGCTTTCTGTAGAGGCTGCCTGTGGTCTGCTAGTTCTGTGGGACTTCCAGTAGGCACAGTAGTAGGTACCTTCGTCGTCGGAGTTGATGCCGTTGATTAAGAAAGTGCAGATGTTTGTACCTCTCTTTGAAGAAGAATACTTGCTCCTATAGGCATTGTCATCGTAAACTTCATTTGATCCCATATACAGAATCCGTTCGGGAGCTTTGGAGGGGATATGTCGGTACCAATGTATAATTGCAGACTGGAAGTTGGCTATGCCCTCAGCTATGCACTCGATCCATGCAGTTTTACCTTGGCCTCTGGTAATGGATGGTTGACTCTGCTTCAGAAGCACTTGTGCTTGTCCATCTAGAAAGAGGAGAGAAAACACAACAAACACTCTTAGCCTGCTAGTCCTTCACACTTGTAAATACGGGGTGCCTCCTCCTGCTGTGGCTGCTGCTGCCCCGTGCTGTGCCGTGGTGACCAGGGGAACGTACAGGACCAGGCTGCAGCCAGGGCCAGGAGCGGGAGCAGCAGCATCCTGAGGGCTCTCGCTGGCATCTGCCTCTGGGAGGAAGGTGACAGCTCTCATGGTAGGGACGGAGGGTCGCGGCTGAGGAAAGGAAATGACTCAGTGGGGCATCATGTGGAGAGGCTCTCCTGACAGCAGGCGGGTGATGTTGAGATAAAGCTAAACGTGAACAGCCTGCTTCTACTGGAGACCAGTAATACTGGGTCCTTTGGGATCAGAACACAGTGGTCCTGTGAACTATCAGGTTCTGGCTGCAAACAGAAAAGGGGTGGAAGAACTTACATTAGTTTCCTTCTGCTTGCAAAATGGAAATATAAGTATCTGTTGTATAGTTGCTGGTTTTTTCGAAGGTCTGCTGCCGTGTTGGATGCGAAGCCCCACGGAAGTCAGCTAAGAGACTTGTGTTTTAATTGAAAGGAAGGCTTGCTAGGCTCCAGACAGAAAAGAACATGAACATAAACCAAGATTCTCTACCAGCAGAGAAGTACTAAGTGTGGGGACATTTCATCTGCAGTCCTGAGTGGTGCTTCAAGTTCATTTTCCCTTATGTTCTTCTGTTCTGCCAGACAAATGATGGAACTGGGGATTTATTCCAAAGACAGAGCTTGAAGGCTGGTAGGAATCGAAAGGTCTTCCCTTCTCTTAGCTATCCCGTCCGGTAAACTCAGGCAGCGGCTGCCTGTAAAGCGTGTCTGATTCAAGGCTGATGGGGAATGTTGGGTGGGGATGTTCCTGCTTGTTGTCAAACACTTCAGGATCTGGTTCAGGAAGCAGAGCACGCCTTTGTGCAGGTTCCCTGTGGCTTTCTACTGCTGTGCATCCCACCTAGCACAGTAGTATGTAGCCGAGTCTTGCAGAGTTACTTTGCTCACTGTCAGGGTGCAGACAGATTTGGTGGCGTCCTTCTCAATACTAAATTTCCCATCATCAGACTTGTTTTCAAGGAATAGGCGGGAGGACATGTAGGCAATGCGCATGGGAGCTGCGTTTGGCTTCTTTCTGTACCAGTGAATGAAAACATTGTTAAAATCAGGATCGGAGACGTGACAGTTGATTAGCACTGTTTTGCTTTCTGGCTTGGTGATGGATATGGGGGTCTGCGGCAAGTCTTGTGCAGAACTGCCTGTGAGAAAGAAAGAGAAAATTAGTAACATGAAGCTGAGTTAAGAAACCATCCCTTTTGGCACCGGGGGATGTGCAGGCAGCGAAGTGAGCGTGGCACTTACAAGAAAAACCAGCCATCAGGATGAAAGTGCTCAGTAGCCGCATTGTCGCTGCCCTCCTTACGGCTTCCTGACAGGGACAGAGTCAGGGGGAGACTGAAGTAGGGATGAAGCAAATCTTGGTTTAGTACCACCCAGTGAGGCTGTGCCAGCTGTGATGCCTTAATTCTGTACAAGCCTTTGCTGTTGATTAACACTTGAGTAGAAGGCAAACAAACCAACAAAAACAAAACCCAAAAACCAAAAAAACTTTTTAAGAAGAGTGCCCACTGCTGAGGAAAACATAAGTTTTGTTGGTTTGGTGTTTTTTTCCCCCAGGGAATTTGCTTAGATGATGACTAAAGTGTGACCTTTTTTATTTTCCTCAACATATGATTTATGTGTGCTAACTTTTAAAATCAGTTCTTCATATCTAGCTTTTTAAGGTACAGCGGCGATCAAAGGATGGAAGAGGAGAGAGGCCCTTCAAAAGCAGGCCAAATGGCTGGTTTTGGCTGCCTGAGGCTTTGCGCAGCTCCATCTACAAGGACAGCAGAGAAAGAGCACTGTCATGACAGCAGTGACCAGCGCCCAGGGACTCACAGACTGGGACTCTCCCAAGCCCGTGTGACTCACATGAACAGCAAAGGGCTGACGCAACCAGAAGCCCTTGTAGCTGCAACACGTGCATTGTGCGGTGCCAAGCCTGCCTCCCTGAGCCAGCCAGGAGCAGAGTCTGTTGCCGGCAGGAGGGAGCAGGCACCTCAGGAGGAGAAAAGAGGGGCTCAGGTACCCATCACCCAGTGGCAGCTCCTCTAAATGCCTCGAGGTTTTTGGGGCCACAAGAGATCTCCTCTGTCCCCTCATGGAAGTTTCTGCAAGTGGTGGTACCCTGCAAAAGGATACCACTGCCTAGAGCAGCTCCCAAAATTAAGCCCTGTGTGAGCAGCTACAGCTTTTCTTTAAGGAAGTTGCCTTGTGACCAGCAACTGAGACTGTACCACAGTCATAGACAGGTTGCTTCAGCAGTTCATTGCCCCACTCTTACAGATTTATGCCTTATTTTTAGCCTGAGGTCCCCTTGCTTCACTTCTGCCTGCGTCTATCTTTGCTTCTAGTGAGAACCCTGTTCTCCCAGATTTATTCCCCAGAAATGGTACTAGACAGAGATCAGGTTTTCATTCCCTAACTCTCTCATTGACTGAGATGTTGGCAGCTCCAAGCGTAGGATGATTTTTCATCCCGTGACAATACCACTGAAGCTTTTCCTTTAACAATTTGTCCCATTCATTTTGAACCTTGAACATCAAAGGGGATCCTGCAACATAGCTTCTACCTGAAATCCCTGTTCCTACAGCCAGTCTGTGGAGTTCCCCAGTACTGCAAAGGAAGCTCCAGTGTTTTCAAACTTTTACTGACAGCTCCAGTAATTTAAAAATCATGAATATGCATCAAAATTTTAACAGGCTAAAATACATGCTTAGCTCTCCAGCTTAAACGGAAATGCTTTATAATATCAACTTACATGACATCTGCAGGACATCAGTAGTAATGCACCCATTTTCATGTTCTTCCTATGTTCTTAAACCTGCAAGAGAGACATTTTTAGAACGTTGTCTATGTGTCTCATATGGTTTACTATCTGATTTTCTAACCAAACTAACGTACACATCTCAAGCCAAATGCTGCACACAGGCCTAAGTATTTTCATAGCAGCTGGCATTAATCAAAGAAGGCAGAACCTGATTTGAAGAAAGTTCAAGACTGAGATCTGAACACCTGCTGATGAGCAGGCCTCTCCCCAGGCTCACTCCCATCTCTGCTGCTTCCTCATCCAGACTGTACGAAAAATATGCTTTACAATGACAGTTTACTGATACTGATGCTATCGAGGTTCTTTGTTTTCAAATGCGGTTACGTTATGCAAATTACTTATTGTGTGAAAGTACCTTAACTAAAGTTTCATACAACTCATATTTTGAAGCCCATATTTTAAATGCAAAGTCCATATCCTCAACTGACGGCCATGACTAAGTTCATGCCTTTGGTAAGTGGTTACGCTGCCATCATCTTGGCAAAAGCAGCTGCTTCTACGCAGGCAGAGTTTAATTGCACATTGCAGCAGAGAACATTTTTGGTCAGAGGCATGGACAGCATTTTAAATTTCTCTGGAACTCTCCTCTGCTTGTTACGATTTGACTTAGTCACAAGTCACCTTGTATTTTCTGAGCAACATATTATAGGCAGCGCTATGTACTTTATACTGAAAACAACGTTCATCCTATTGATTGCATAGCCTCACTACAATCAAGAAGAATACAAATGCAAAAGTAAACCAGTTACTTTATAGTAGGGCCAGGAACGAGAAAGCGATGACATTCCAGGCAATTTTCCTTCCCAATCAACTTTGAACCATCTCTACCAACATGAAATTTTTTGCATTTCTCCTTTGCTGTTCTGAGAGTAAACTGTCAAGCAGTTCACTTTTCTTTTCCCAGAACAGGAATGAATCCATCCCAACACTTAAATTTTTACCTCTCCTCATTTTTTCATTCCCCTGTCCTTAATAAGTATTGAGGACTTGTTCTAGAGGCGATCTCTCCATTCACAAGGTCAATATGTTTATTGGCCATCAACCCACCCAACTGGGGCACCACGCACAGTTCATGGCTAAAACATAATTTATCAGGCAGAAATTAGTTATCCTGCAGTCTTTCATTCTTAATTATCTGAGAACCTGAATGACACTGTGAAAATCAGATCAATAATAATAGTACTTACTAGAGACAATTAGCTTGGTTCCTGTGCCAAAGTATTTGATCCAGGTCGTCCACACTATGTTTTGCCTTTACAATAAGCTAACGTGGTCTCTTGCTGTGCCACTGATGAAGAAAATCCCATTTTTTTTCCCAACCAGCCACAGGAGATTGAGCGAAGGGCTGGCCGTTGGGAGGATGTCAGGAATTTCAGACTTGCACCTGTTGTTCAGCTGATGTCTAATGCTCTTCGATATCTAATGCCCTTTGGAGCAAATCTCTTTCCTGAAGAGTTGCAAATTGGTTAGATAACCCCTCTGCTTAATGCCTAAGAATTAGGCGAAGGTTCCTCTTCAATTTGAGACAGACAAATAGTTTGTGCATGTTAAAACCCACATACCTTCAGGTGACGA
Source organism: Balearica regulorum gibbericeps (assembly GCF_011004875.1). NCBI lineage: Eukaryota > Metazoa > Chordata > Aves > Gruiformes > Gruidae > Balearica > Balearica regulorum. The sequence continues at coordinate 113,221,354 of NC_046185.1, read as the reverse complement.
TCCTGCTCTTTCCCAAAGGGGTACACCCCCTCTCATCTGCAATAAAGTGACATCAAGTGCTACTAGCATGTAGTTTATTTTTAGTTGTCTTAATACAATTTGGCAGAGGGAAAGGAGGGAGAGCCAGCACCGTAAGGATCGTGAAGGTGTCTGTGTGCTGCGGGTTGCATTTTCTGCCCCGGTACGTGGTTATTATCTGCACATCTCCTGGAATGACTCCAGGCTCTGCAACAGCAGCTCACCAGCATCTTTTTGTATACTAGCTGATGGGAGAAGGAGGCTTTTCCCCTTTGCACACGGGTTTCTTACAAAACAGGAAAAGATAACATCAGAGGAGTCACCACTACTGTCAATCAAACAGCCTCCATTGCTTAGTTTGCCCTTTAAAAGAAACCGAGTTTGAGTGCTCCTGGGATCTCACGTGGCATACCGACTGCAAACCAACATTGATAAATTACAATTTATGGCTGGAGGGAGGAACTAGACTGAGGGTGAAGGTCTTTCAATTGAAGTAGGTGTAACAAAAGCGGTTGTCTACTCTGAAGGCTCCTGGGCAGGAATCATCGTAATCGCAACCACAAAGCGATGGCAGGAGTGATATAGACAGAGAACGGTACCAACCAGTGCTTTTCCTGTCGCGTCCTTAGACACACAGCGAAGGATGCCACCACCATCTCATCTGCAGTTGCTGGGCTCCTTGCACGATGGTCACGACAGTGAGTAGCTGAGAGGTCTCCTTGGAAGAAACAAACTGAAATACTGCATGTTGCAGACAGCTTGTCTCATTGAGCCCTGTATGATCTGGGCTTGCAAGTAGGAGGAGGACAAAACTGAACTGTAGCCATGTGGACACGTAATACATATTTGAAATCGTTGTGTCACTTTTTCATCCAATCAGACTAATAGTCTGTAATGAGTTACACTTCGGTTAACCAAGCGAGGAGAGCATCAGGGTAACACAGTAAAGGCCAATATTAAGGAGAAGTTTGATGGTAGAGAAAAACCTCTGTGGATTAATTTCTCAGGCGTGAGGGTCAGCATGCATTTTGAGGCAGTAGCTAGGAGGGATGCATTGTGAATGAGACATAAGTATGAAAGTTGTTCTTAACTATGGAAAGCTGTTTTGTCTGATAGTAACTTTGGTAACTCTGTCTCCAACTTCTTGGGTGATTCCGCTGCATCACTGCTCTGATGAACACCAGTGAAACACAGACAGTGATAAGCAAGAAGATGGGGAAAGGGACTGATACAGCTAAAAATAAATAAAAATAAAAATTTCCCACCTCCAGATCTCTGGAGGAATACATAGAAAAATCGTCCCCCAACAGCTGCTAACTTTTAAGTGAAAAGAAGACTCTTTTTCCTTTGCTTAGAATGTTACGAACCTTCAGGCTAAAGGTCTCCATTTCAGTTTTCTTTGTCAGGCCAAAGGCTTTGAAGAGCTCCAGTAGAACGGACTGACCTATTTCCATGAAAAACAAGATGGAAAAGTGCCCTTTTTCCATCCCATAAATCCTTGCAACCGGTTTGCTGACATGCTTGAGTGAAAAGGAGACGGTGGAATGGAGAGGCTGGGTTAGGTGTTGGACGTTCACAATCCCCTTTGCACTTTGCACTTGCTCAGTCAAAATCTCTCTTTGAACAGGACAGTTGTGCGGGTTAGCTGCTCTTTTTGGGCAGCAGAGAAAGGTTTGGCCTTTCAGCACCTCCTGTCAGATGGAGTGAAGAAGACGGGGCGGTGGCACAGTTACAACCTTGTGGTTCAGACGTTAAGGGAGGGGCTTTTAATTATTGCCTGAATGATCTTAGAGTTTCTGTAACAGTGAGGTTCCCAGTAGGCGCAGTAGTAAGTAGCAGCATCGTCTGGAATTACATCTTTTATTGTGAAAACACACCGTTTCTGGCCAGAAACTTTTTCAACCATGTACCTGTATGCTTGAAAGCCGCTTTCAACTGAAGCTGTCCCTGATGAAAAGAACAGTAGCCTCTGTGGAGCTTTACCCTCCTTCTGTTGATACCAGTGTATGACAAGGCCACCAAAATCTTCAGAGATATCTTTAAAGTCACATTCCAGGCGTACACTTCCTTTAGCCTTGGTGATGGATATAGGGCTCTGCATGGGTATTTCTTGTGCATATCCGTCTAGGTTGAAAAAAAAAAGAAAAAAGAAAAGAGGTGAAAAGATGTAATTAGGTGTAATGGAGGGATTTGGGGAAGGTGCCTGTCAGCAGAGCCATGGGTGTCTGTGAGGAGAGGCAGGAAAATAGGGAAGGACTTACAAGAGCAAGCGGCTGTGGCCAGAAGCGCTGCCAGCAGCAGCATGTTTGCTTGTCAGGCTCTGCTGTCGTTTGAGACTCAGAGGAGGGTGAAAGGGAGCCCAGATGGGGAGAGTGTTGTGTGGGAGGAGGAGGGCACTCTCTTGAGCAGCCTTCAGGGACAGGTCTTCTGTGCGCAAGCAGGTGGGTCACACTTGCAGAAAACCCTCTCCAGGATGGCAAATGCTGAAATTGGTTAGAAGGTTGTAGTGCCGTCTGCTTTTCAGGTGAAGATGAGAACCATTGGTAAATCCAAGGATTGTATCCCTTGAAAACGTGACCCAGAGCCACTGAAAAACAGTTTTGAGGGAGAGCTGCTCAAGCTGTGTAGCCGGGCATGAAGGTTTCCGCCTGGAGGTCACATCGGTGGGCGGTGAGTGCGTGCCATTCCCCGGCGGGATGTGGAGAGGTGCTGAGAGCCCGAGGACACTGGAGGTGTTCAGCCATTCAGTTAGGGAGCTGCTTTTGCTGCTTCAGCTTAGTCACCCAGCTGCGGCACACCCAAGTGCCCGGGGTGCCCCTGTGCTGGTGCTGCCCTCCAGCGAAGCAGCTGGAGCCCATCAGCCGGCAGCGAGTGGGACAGCTGCAGCGCGGGGATGCGCCTCCGCTTTGGTTTTGAGGGCGGGAGGAAATGCACAGCTGCGGGATTTCTGTTTCGAAGCTCAGATGAGATGCAAACACTTCTTGGGAAGGAAGGCTGGAGAACAAAAGCAAGCCCGTAGAGGGCTGCTGTGAGCAACCGTTGCAGAAGGGGCATCTCGATGAGCGGGGCTGGTGCTGTGGGACGCTCCCCTGTGACCAGTGAGCCCGGGCTGCAGCTCGCCAGGCGTGAGGGAGATGAGCTGCTTCGGCCTCCCTCCTGCTGGCTGTGGCCACATGCAGCAAGCCAGGGCTAAGCACGTGTTGCTAACCGGCTTGGAAAGGTGCCCGTGAGCGCAGGGCTGAAGGGAGAGGCAGGCAAGGAGAGACCCCTGCCTCTGTGTGCTAGCGATGGAAAGGGTCCCTCTCTTCCCAATAAATAACGGTGGGAAATTTTACTTAGCACTAGTGGGTGCATCCTGTCATGCACCGTGGAATTACATGTGTTAACTTTAAGTGCTCACTCATTTGATCATCCTCCACAGAAGACCAAGGGTGCATCTACCCTGCTCCAGGCTTTCCCTGTGGTCTCAGGGGCCTGGGATTCCTGAAGGCTGGTCTGAGATGTGAATACTGAGGCACAGTATTGAGTACGTCAGCTGCTTCTCGGTAATCTACCACCAGTTTCCCTGCAGGTCTCTGAAGAAGTTAATGTCTGCTCTCCTGAAGCCCAGGGTTGTGCTTTTTGCCGTGCTCCCTTCTCTCCGGAGCCGGAGCTCCACCAGGTCACAGTCACTGCAGCCAATGCTGCCCCCAACCTGCACACCCCTAACCAGTTCTCCCTTGTTTGTGCGTAGGAGCTTCAGCAGAGCACCTTTCCTTGCTGGCTGCTCAGTCACCTGTGTGTGAAAGTTGCCATCAACTCACGCCAGAAACCTCCTAGATTGGTTGTGGGGAATCCTCACATCCTACAACGTCAGCAAAGAAGGCAAACAGTCCCGGATTTAATATCTGAGGGCACACATACTACAACCTATTTTGCAAATAGCTAAGGAGGCCCGAAACATCTATGGCAAGGCATCACATGTTGAAATCATACCAAAAGTCCAGCAAAAACAATGCTGAGAGCCCGTGGAACTGGAAAACCACTTCTATGGAGGTATTTGTTCTTCTTTTTGAAGGTGCAGAGACATTAGAGGCATCTCTCACAGGATACTGAGCATGTGCACTCTGTTCACTGTCAGGTGAGTGCTTTCAGGATAATCAAGCCTTCGTCCTAAGAGCAAAGTGCTATCTATTTACCCTAAAGTGACTGGGACTCTCCACTTTCTGGATGTAACAGATAGCTGTAAGTATGAAATGATAATGCTCCTTATTAGCATGATATATGCCACAGTTGTCACGGTACAATGCTGTTTTTCCTACCCAGCTGCAGAAAATCACGAGAGACGGGTGGAATAGGGAAGTATCTGCATTTTTGGCAGAGTTCCGAGCTTGCGGTTCAGAGTGCAAAATGCTTTTTTGTACGGCTTGTCTTTGCGCCTCTGAGGCTGTGATGCCTTGATACGGCCAATATGCACAGTAGTAAGTGCCAGAATCCCTTGGGGTTAAAAAATCGATAGTGAGACGATAAAGCAGGTCAGTAGGATGCTTCCATACTTGAAATCTGCTTCTATCACCGCTGTCATCAAAATAAGGTGACTGTCCCGACACGTACAGGATCCTCTTTGGGGGCTCTCCGGGAAGGTGCTTGTACCAGTGCACGTAGTCATTGGTGCTCATTTTGCACTCCATGGTGGCAGAGCTGCCCTTCACCTTCCTCTGCAGCGCCGGGGTTTGCTGGTTTGGAGCCAGGACTGCGTTGTCGGCACATGGGAAGAAGAGGGGAGAGGAAAAAGGGCTTACGGGACCACAGCGAAGTTGCAAGAAGGACTGGAAGCAGCAACATGCTGCCCGTGTCGGTTAAACCTGGAAATGAAATGGAGACCAAAACATTATAAAGGCCATCAGGTGGAGAAAGCGTCAAGCAACTGGGAGGAGGAAATGACTCGCTCGGCACATCCAATGGTCGTTCCTCAGCTTGCTGCCATCGAGGAGGTTATATTTACTGACAAGCTAAACCACATCACTAACAGTGTAGAAAGGACCAGTAACAGGGTAGATCTGGCCCTTCCCAAGGATGTTCTCCTCTCCTCAGGCACCCCAAAGCTGTCCCAGAAGGATGTTTCGCCAGCCTTTCCCAGAATATACTGCCTGCTTTGGTAGCCCAAATGGGCTAAGTCATAGTTAACTATCATCTCTTACAGCTCCCAAGTGTCAGGTCAGCCTTATGTCTCTACACCAGACACGTTTTGTCCCCAGGACGTCCTCCTGGGACAGCACTCAGCTCCTCTGGGCCGGTTCCTCTGGCAGGAGTGTCCTGCAAACAGCGAGGCGGCTGAGCAAGTACTGTGTGCAAGTGCCTGCCTGCCTTGATGATGGGGTTGTAGCACCAAATCGGACAAATACAGCTGGAGCCTCCTTTGCACGAGAGCCCCAGCGGCTGTGGCAAAGCCAGGGTGAAGCATGCATGCCTCGCAGCCAGCTGCTTGCTGCCGTCTGCTTTTTCTTCTACTCTCCCTCACTTCAGAGCCCTCAAAAGGTGCCCTGCAAAGACTTCAAGGCAAATGGTTACTTGGGCAGCAGCCACCACATACCACTGTCTTCCCTGAGAAACATTGTCCCTTTTCTGACCCAAAAGAGAGAATCTACTCTGGACTCTTTTTTTTAAGGGCTTTGTCAATAGCAGGGTACACAACTAAGAGTCTCATCTCACAACTGGTACAGAAAGTTCATGGTCTTCTGTTGACCTCGTGATAGAGACATGAATTTGTGTCAGATCCTGTAGTGTAGACATCTACCATGAAAGAACAACAGAAAGAAATATTATCCTAAGCGTGGAGTGTCCTGACTTGAAAAGTCTGTCTTTATTATTAGCCCACTTAAGTGTGAAAGCCAGAGAGGCAGGTATCTTGCAAGGCCAAGATAAAGCTGCAAGAAGAAGCTGCAGCAATGCTGCTTTCAGAGAAGACGGCTGGGCCTGTAGGAATTGAGGTAATGAACGTCAAATGGAGAATGGACCCCCAGTGAGGAGAGGAAATGGCACACTTGATTTGCGTGAAGACATTCCCACGGACACGGGGTTGTGACTACCATTGCTGTGTAAGTGAAATTTCACTGAGGCTCTGCTCCCAGCTGTCTGGCTGGTCCTAAGGGGTATTGGTCTTAAACACAGTCATTGTCATCATAACCATTAAGGTGGGGGTGACCATCACCAGTATCTCCATTGTGACCTGGATTTGAAGTCTGCCAGGCTAGATCGTCAGTGGAAATATCCTCCTTCCATGCTCCCTCCCTGCCATATGCTTCATTTTTGCTAGCTGAGATGGTATGTGGGAAGGTATCTCTATTCAGCCAAGACAGTCTGTGACACTGTGTAATTCAGCGGTCATTGCCATCACCCACAGGAGTGCCCTTTTTTCCCCAGCACAGCACAGCACAGCGCATTATACCAGCTGAGATGCAGCACACTGCATTGCTTTGCTTTGCTCCTTGCCCATTATTTTTACTTACATACTGAGCCTAAACCTGTTGGGATGCGTTAGAGGCAGGAAGGTACAGCCGTGGTTCTCTGCATTTGACAGGAAGCCTGCTGCGCAGGGGACGGGCAGCTTTCTGTAGAGGCTGCCTGTGGTCTGCTAGTTCTGTGGGACTTCCAGTAGGCACGGTAGTAGGTACCTTCGTCGTCGGAGTTAATGCCCTTGATTAAGAAAGTGCAGATGTTTGTACCTCTCTTTGAAGAAGAATACTTGCTCCTATAGGCATTGTCATCATACGAAGCTTGACCCGATCCGATATACAGAATCCGTTCGGGAGCTTTGGAGGGGATATGTCGGTACCAATGTATAATTGCAGACTGGAAGTTGGCTATGCCCTCAGCTATGCACTCGATCCGTGCAGTTTTACCTTGGCCTCTGGTAATGGATGGTTGCCTCTGCTTCAGAAGCACTTGTGCTTGTCCATCTAGAAAGAGGAGAGAAAACACAACAAACACTCTTAGCCTGCTAGTCCTTCACACTTGTAAATACGGGGTACCTCCTCCTGCTGCTGCGGCTGCTGCCCCGTGCTGTGCCGTGGTGACCAGGGGAACGTACAGGACCAGGCTGCAGCCAGGGCCAGGAGCGGGAGCAGCAGCATCCCGAGGGCTCTTGCTGGCGTCTGCCTCTGGTAGGAAGGTGACAGCTCTCATGGTAGGGACGGCGGGTCGCGGCTGAGGAAAGGAAGTGACTCAGTGGGGCATCATGTGGAGAGGCTCTCCTGACAGCAGACGGGTGATGTTGAGATAAAGCTAAACGTGAACAGCTTGCTTCTACTGGAGACCAGTAATATTGGGTCCTTTGGGATCAGAACACAGTGGTCCTGTGATTTTAACTATCAGGTTTTGGCCGCAAACAGAAAAGGGGTGGAAGAACTTACATTAGTTTCCTTCTGCTTGCAAAATGGAAATATAAGTATCTGTTGTACAGTTGCTGGTTTTTTTGAAGGTCTGCTGCCGTGTTGGATGCGAAGCCCCACGGAAGTCAGCTAAGAGACTTGTGTTTTAATCGAAAGGAAGGCTTGCTAGGCTCCAGACAGAAAAGAACATGAACATAAACCAAGATTCTCTACCAGCAGAGAAGTACTAAGTGTGGGGACATTACATCTGCAGTCCTGAGTGGTGCTTCAAGTTCATTTTCCATTATGTTCTTCTGTTCTGCCAGACAAATGATGGAACTGGGGATTTATTCCAAAGACAGAGCTTGAAGGCTGGTAGGAATCGAAAGGTCTTCCCTTCTCTTAGCTATCCCGTCCGGTAAACTCAGGCAGCGGCTGCCTGTAAAGCGTGTCTGATTCAAGGCTGATGGGGAATGTTGGGTGGGGATGTTCCTGCTTGTTGTCAAACACTTCAGGATCTGGTTCGGGAAGCAGAGCACGCCTTTGTGCAGGTTCCCTATGGCTTTCTACTGCTGTGCATCCCACCTAGCACAGTAGTATGTAGCGGAGTCTTGCAGATTTACTTTGCTCACTGTCAGGGTGCAGACAGATTTGGTGGCGTCCTTCTCAATACTAAATTTCCCATCATCAGACTTGTTTTCAAGGAAAAGCCTGGAGGACATGTAGGCAATGCGCATGGGAGCTGCGTTTGGCCTCTTTCTGTACCAGTGAATGAAAACATTGTTAAAATCAGGATCGGAGACGTGACAGTTGATTAGCACTGTTTTGCTTTCTGGCTTGGTGATGGATATGGGGGTCTGCGGCAAGTCTTGTGCAGAACTGCCTGTGAGAAAGAAAGAGAAAATTAGTAACGTGAAGCTGAGTTGAGAAACCATCCCCTTTGGCACCGGGGGATGTGCAGGCAGCGAAGTGAGTGTGGCACTTACAAGAAAAACCAGCCATCAGGATGAAAGTGCTCAGTAGCCGCATTGTCGCTGCCCTCCTTATGGCTTCCTGACAGGGACAGAGTCAGGGGGAGACTGAAGTAGGGATGAAGCAAATCTTGGTTTAGTACTACCCAGTGAGGCTGTGCCAGCTGTGATGCCTTAATTCTGTACAAGCCTTTGCTGTTGATTAACACTTGAGTAGAAGGCAAACAAACCAACAAAAACAAAACCCAAAAAACCAAAAAAACTTTTTAAGAAGAGTGCCCACTACTGAGGAAAACATAAGTTTTGTTGGTTTGGTGTTTTTTTCCCCCAGGGAATTTGCTTAGATGCTGAGTAAAGTGTGACCTTTTTTATTTGCCTCAACATATGATTTATGTGCGCTAACTTTTAAAATCAGTTCTTCATATCTGGCTTTTTAAGGTACAGCGGCGATCAAAGGATGGAAGAGGAGAGAGGCCCTTCAAAAGCAGGCCAAATGGCTGGTTTTGGCTGCCTGAGGCTTTGCGCAGCTCCATCTACAAGGACAGCAGAGAAAGAGCACTGTCGTGACAGCAGTGACCAGCGCCCAGGGACTCACAGACTGGGACTCTCCCAAGCCCCTGCAACTCACATCTACAGCAAAGCGCTGACGCAACTAGCCTCCGTGAGCCAGCCAGGAGCAGTGTCCGTCCCCGTCCGTATGGGCCTAAGTATTTTCATAGCACCTGGCATTAATCAAAGAAGGCAGAACCTGATTTGAAGAAAGTTCAAGACTGAGATCTGAACACCTGCTGACGAGCAGGCCTCTCCCCAGGCTCACTCCCGTCTCTGCTGCTTCCTCATCCAGACCGTACGAAAAATATGCTTTACAATGACAGTTTACTGATACTGATGCTATCGGGGTTCTTTGTTTTAAAAGTAGAAATCAGTGGCTTACACAAGATATAATTTTCCCAGCACTGTGAAGTGATTCACACACTTCCTATTTCTGCCCCCAAACTGATCAGAGTTTCTCATCCAAAATCACAGGGAGTCTTTGCACTCATCCCAGCAGCCGCAGGAGATTGAAACGGCCCTAGGGAGCGCTGCAAACAGGGTGCTGCGCGGCAGTTTGTGCGGGTACGGCCCTGTAATCTGCTTGTAGGCCCACAGCCCAGGGAAGTGCTCTAGGTCTCTGCCAAAATGGTGGGCACTCGCCTAGAGCTAAAGCCAGTGTTCCTACAGAGACCATCTCCCCTGAGATGAGTGATGCATTCACCCAGACGGAAGTGGGTGATGCAGTCACCTCAGTACCGGTGGTAGGTTGCAGCGAGTGCCCAGACCCTTCTCCTGGTGACAAGGTAAGTACCTTTGATGATCTGTTATGTTTGAGGAAAGAGTAAAAAGGCTGCGCAGTATTAGGGGGGCCGAGACAGAGAGAGATAGGTGGTTTCATAACCAAGTACCTGTAGTGGGCACCACAGAGAATGAGGCACCTTGGACCCTGGTGAGCCACAAAAGTAGGGCTCCCCTTCAGTCTTCACCCTCCAGCTTCACAACCAAAACCAGATATGAAGCCTCAACAGCTGTAGACACCCACGAGCAAGATGCGCAAGGAGAAACTGTACCAACAGCACACAGTGGATACCGTAAAGAGAAGCAACGAGTGCTTGTTGTGGGAGACTCTCGGTTAAGGGGCACCGAGGTGCCCACCTGCCGACCTGAGAGGGAATCACAAGAGGTATGCTGCCTTCTGGGAGCCAGGATCCGAGATGTTGCTGAGAGGGTGCCACAACTTGTCAAGAGCACAGGCGACTATCGACTGCTACTCTTTCATGTGGGCATGAATGACACTGCAAGCCGGAACCTGGGTAGAATCAAGGAAGACTATAAAGCCCTGGGGGTGCAAGTGGAAAACATTGGTGCCCCAGTTATCTTGTCCTCCATTCTACCAGTTGGAGGGAAGGGGGCAGCCAGAAATAGACGTATGATGCATATCAACTCCTGGCTACGTAGCTGGAGCCATCATGATGGTTTGGGCTTTAATGGCAATAGGAATTTCTTTGACTAGAACCTGTTAGAGAGGGATGGGATCCACCCGAAGAACAGGAAGAGAAGCAAAGGAGGAAGGAGACCTGCGTGGATGAGTAAGGAGCTGCTGGAAAAACTCAAAGGGAAGCAAGAAGTTTACCGTATGTGGAAAAAGGGAATGGCCACTTGGGAGGGATATAAGAATGTAGTCAGAGTGTGTAGGGATGCAACAGGGAAGGCTAAGGCCCAGTTGGAATTAAAAGTGGCAGGGGAAGTCAAGGACAATGAGAAGGGCTTTTTCAAGTACATGAGCAGCAAAAGGAAGACTCGGGAAAATGTCGGCCTGCTGCTGAATGAGGTGAGTGCCTTGGTGATGGAGGATACAGAGAAGGCAGAGTTCCTGAATGCCGCCTTTGCTTCAGTCTTTACTGCTAAGGTCGGTGTCCTGGTTTCAGCTGAGAGGATTGATTTTTCTTCATAGTAGCTAGTGTGGGGATACGTTTTGGATTTGTGGTGGAGACAGCATTGATAATATAGAGATGTTTTTGTTCTATGGACTTATTGTTGAGCAGTGTTTACACGAGGCCAAGGCCTTTTCTGCTTCTTGCACTGCCCTGCCAGCGGGATGGCTGGGGGTGGACAAGAAGTTGGGAGGAGACACAGACAGGACAGGTGACCCAAACTGACCAAAGGGATATTCCATACTATATGACGTCATGCTCAGTTTATAAGGAGCTTGGAGGAAGAGGAGGGGGGGGGCGGCGGCGTTCGGAGCAATGGCGTTTGTCTTCCCAAGTAACCATTACGCGTGATGGAGCCCCGCTTTCCTGGGGATGGCTGAACACCTGCCTGCCCATGGGAAGTGGTGAATGAATTCCTTGCTTTGCTCTGCTTGTGCGCGCGGCTTTTGCTTTACCTATTAAACTGTCTTTATCTCAACCCATGAGTTTTCTCACTTTAACTCTTCCAATTCTCTTTCCCATCCCGATGGGGGGGAGTGAACGAGCGGCTGCGTGGTGCTCAGCTGCCGGCTGGGGTAAAACCACGACAGTCGGCCATCAGGAAACCCAAACGGTGGAGGTAGGAGAAAAAGTCTTGCAAAAGGAAGACCTTCCCTTGGTCGAGGAGGATTGGGTTAGAGAACATCTGGGCAAACTTAACATCCACCAATCCATGGGCCCTGATGGTATGCACCCACGAGTGCTGAGGGAGCTGGCAGATGTTATTGCTAGGCGTCTCTCAATCATCTTGGAAAGGTCATGGAGAACAGGAGAGGTGCCTGAGGACTGGAGGAAAGCCAGTGTCACTCCGGTCTTCAAGAAGGGCAAGAAGGAGGACCCAGGGAAGTACGGGCCAGTCAGCCTCAGCTCCATCCCTGGGAAGATGATGGAGCAACTTATTCTTGGGGTTATCAATAAGCACGTGGAGGAGAAGAATGTTATTGGGAGTGGTCAATGTGGATTCACCAAGGGGAAATCATGCCTGACCAATCTGATAGCCTTCTATGATGGCACGACAAGCTGGGTGGATGAAGAGAGCGCAGTGGATGTTGTCTACCTCGACTTCAGCAAAGCTTTTGGTACTGGCTCTCATAACATCCTCTTAGCAAGCTTAGGAAGTGTGGATTGGATGAGGAGTCAGGGAGGTGGGTAGAGAACTGGCTGAATGGCAGAGCCCAGAGGGTTGCGCTAAGCGGCGCAGAGTCTAGTTGGAGACCTGTATCCAGTGGTGTGCCCCAAGGGTCAGTGCTTGGTCCAGACCTATTCAACATATTCATCAATGACCTGGATGAGGGGACAGGGTGTACCCTCAGCAAATTTGCTAACAATACTAAGCTGGGAGGAATGGCCGACACACCGGAAGGCTGCACTGCCATTCAGGAAGACCTGGACAGGCTAGAGAGCTGGGCAGAGAGGAACCAAATGAAATTCAGCAAGGGCAGGTGTAGGGTCCTGGCCCTAGGGAGGAATAACCCCATCCACCAGTACAGGTTAGGGGTTGACCTGCTGAGACGCAGCATTTCAGAGAAGGATCTGGGAGTCCTGGTGGACAAGAAGCTCTCCATGAGCCAACAATGTGCCCCTGTGGCCAAGAAAGCCAATGGTATCCTGGGGTGCATTAAGAAGAGCGTGGCCAGCAGGTCGAGGGAGGTTATCCTCCCCCTCTACTTTGCCCTGGTGAGGCCACATCTGGAATATTGTGTCCAGTTCTTGGTGCCCCAGTTCAAGAAAGACAGGGAACTACTGGAGGGAGTCCAGCTGGAAGAGGCTGCCAGAGAGGTAGTGGAGTCTCCTTATCTGGAGATATTCAAAACCCGCCTGGATGCCATCCTGTGCAACATGCTCTAAGTGATGCTGCTCTAGCAGGGGGGTTGGACTCAATGATCTCCAGAGGTCCCTTCCAACCCCTACCAATATGTGAATCCAGCTCAGTGTAGAGAACCAGTATGTGGTTCTGATGAGCTCATTCAAGCCATTTTTGAGACATGAGTGGTGTGGGCTATGCAACACATGGAACTGAATTCAACATTGATTGTTATTCTGATTTCAGCTAGGAAATTATCAGCTAGGAAAAAACTTCAGGCGTATCTGGAACACCACTGCCATCTTGAATAAGGAAAGAGTCTGCTCTACGCCTGAGTTGTCCCATCCCACTGCTCCTCGCGGCATGGGAGACACCTGAATGCAGGCTCGCCCTTTCCCTGTTGCTTTGGCCTGCCTGCCTGCCTTCCTGCTTTCTTGCCTTCCTGCCTTCCTCCCTTCCTACCTGCCTCCCTGCCTGCCTCCCTTCCTGCCTTCCTCCCTGCCTTCCTGTCTGGGGAAAGTTGGGTAGGGATGTTCCTGCTCGTTGCCAAACACTTCAGGATCTGGTTCAGGAAGCAGAGCACCTGCGTCTTTGTGCAGGTTCCCGATGGCTTTCTACTGCTGTGTGTCCCACCTAGCACAGTAGTAGGCAGCGGAGTGTTGCAGGGTTCCTTTGCTCACTGTCAGGGCGCAGACAGATCTGGTGGTGTCCTTCTTGTCCTGAAAATAAGCGGTTTCTTCCAGAAGCTAGGAAGAGAGCGTAGCCTTTCAGCTACGCCTATCTTCAAACTGTTCTGAGCATGGCTCAGATAAGATTTAAGAACCATCATATGAACCATAAGAGTCTAAGAGAGGATGAGCATCGTCTCCTTTGCACTTTGCACTTGCTCGGTTGAAATCTCTGGCTTTTGGCAGCTGATGCTTGCACGGCATCAGTCAGCACCGAACTTGTCCTGCTTCTCCAGAGCCTGCGCCTGAGGCCAGGCAGCTCATCCACACCAGGGGATGTGAGCGGGGACCTTTCAAGTTGTTTGTGGTTGAGTCGCTGAGGGAGTATTTGTCTAGTGATCTCTAAGTATCTACCACAGTGACTATGCCAGTAGGCGCAATAGTAGGTAGCAGTGTCTTCTGGAATGATGTCATATACTGTAAGAATGCAGAGTTTCTGGCTAGAAAGTTTTTGAACTATGTACCTGTATGCTTGGAATCCATCATCTACAGTGGTTACCCCTGAAAAATAGAGCATCCTCTCTGGAGCTTTATTTGCCTTCTGTTGATACCAATGTATGTAGGCAGCATCAAAATTTTGAGAGACAGCTTTAAAGTGACATTCCAGGCGTACACTTCCTTTAGCCTTGGTGATGGATATAGGGCTCTGCATGGGAATTTCTTGTGCAAATCCATCTAGGGAAAAAAAAAAGAGAAATGATGAAATTATCTGGATTGGAGGGATTTGGGAAGATGCCTGTTAGCGCAGCCATGGGTGTCTGTGAGGAGAGGTAGGAAAATAGGGAAGGACTCACAAGAGCAAGCGGCTGTGGCCAGAAGCGCTGCCAGCAGCAGCATGTTTGCTTGTCAGGCTCTGCTGTCATTTGAGACTCAGAGGAGAAGGCAACCGGCCCTGGTGCAGCATGAGCAGTGGTGCATGGGAGGAGGAGGGGACTTGCTTGGGTGCCAGCTGGAGACCCTGTGTGTCAAGGCAGAGGAAGGTGTCCCCTGAGCTCCTGCGGGGAGCAGTGGGAATGGGGGAGTGAGTGGGAAGGGAAGGGGAACGTAAGGGAAAAATCCCAACCTGTTTAAAATTGCTCCGTGAGGGATTTTGTGGTATCCAACTTAGGTAAACAATATTTCCAGGCAATTACAGGTGCTGACATGTGGAGAAGGCAGACTGTAGCGGGGAACCTTGTCTTAGAAGTGCTAGGCAGTGGCAAGCAAATTGTTCCCACCACCGAGGCACTTTCTTCAGCATGTTGTCTTTCTTTTCCTGCCTTCTCTTTCCTTTGGGAGAACAGTGTCTGGACTAGGAAATCAGTGCAATGTTTGCTCCCCTCAAGGGCCACCAGACGCCTGCCAGGGCTGTGCAAACAGCACCAAACAAGCAGGTCAGTTTCTAGTATTTCTGTGCTAATTCTTCAGGCAGTGAAGATTTCCTTTGCCCTTGAAATAGTAGATGTGCATTTGAAGACCAGAGTGTTAATGTCAACCCAGACTTTGCAAAGGACAGTTGTGCGGGTTAGCTGCTCTTTTTGGGCAGCAGAGAAAGGTTTGGCCTTTCTGCAGCTCCTGTCAGACGGAGTGAAGAAGATGGGGCAGTGGCACAGTTACAACCTTGTGGTTCAGACGTTAAGGGAGGGGTTTTGGGGTTGTTTTCCCTTGATGATCTGTAAGAGTGAGGTTCCCAGTAGGCGCAGTGGTAAGTAGCAGCATCGTCTGGAATTACATCTTTTATTGTAAGAACACACCGTTTCTGGCCAGAAACTTTTTCAGCCATGTACTTGTTTGCTTGAAAGCCACTGTCAACTGAAGCTGACCCTGATGAAAAGAACAGTAGCCTTTGTGGAGCTTTACCCTCCTTCTGTTGATACCAGTGTATTATGGTGCTATCAAAACTTGCCCCTAATGTTTGAATTTCACATGTCATCCGTGCAACTTTTTGGAACTTGGTGATGGATATAGGGCTCTGCATGGGAATTTCTTGTGCAAATCCATCTAGGGGAAAAAAAAAGAAAAAAAAAGAGAGAGGAGAAATTAATTAGCTGGTATTGAGGGATTTGGGAAGATGCCCATTAGCAGAGCCATGGGTGTCTGTGAGGAGAGGTAGGAAAATAGGGAAGGACTTACAAGAGCAAGCGGCTGTGGCCAGAAGCGCTGCCAGCAGCAGCATGTTTGCTTGTCAGGCTCTGCTGTCGTTTGAGACTCAGAGGAGGGTGAAAGGGAGCCCAGATGGGGAGAGTGTTGTGTGGGAGGAGGAGGGCACTCTCTTGAGCAGCCTTCAGGGACAGGTCTTCTGTGCGCAAGCGGGTGGGTCACACTTGCAGAAAACCCCCTACAGGATGGCAAATGCTGAAATTGGTTAGAAGGTTGTAGTGCCATCAGGTGAAGATGGGAATGATTGTGTCCCTTGAAAACGTGAGCCAGAGCCACTGAAAAACAGTTTTGAGGGAGAGCTGCTCAAGCTGTGTATCCGGGCGTGAAGGTTTCCGCCTGGAGGTCACATCGGTGAGCAGTGAGTGCGTGCCATTCCCCGGCGGGATGTGGAGAGGTGCCGAGACCCCGAGGATACTGGAGGTGTTCAGCCATTCAGTTAGGGAGCTGCTTTTGCTGCTTCAGCTTAGTCACCCAGCTGCGGCACACCCAAGTGCCCGGGGTGCCCCTGTGCTGGTGCTGCCCTCCAGCGAAGCAGCTGGAGCCCATCAGCCGGCAGCGAGTGGGACAGCTGCAGCGCGGGGATGCGCCTCCGCTTTGGTTTTGAGGGCGGGAGGAAATGCACAGCCGCGGGATTTCTGTTTCGAAGCTCAGATGAGATGCAAACACTTCTTGGGAAGGAAGGCTGGAGAACAAAAGCAAGCCCGTAGAGGGCTGCTGTGAGCAACCGTTGCAGAAGGGGCATCTCGATGAGCGGGGCTGGTGCCGTGGGACGCTCCCCTGTGACCGGTGAGCCCGGGCTGCAGCTCGCCAGGCGCGAGGGAGATGAGCTGCTTCGGCCTCCCTCCTGCTGGCTGTGGCCACATGCAGCAAGCCAGGGCTAAGCACGTGTTGCTAACCGGCTTGGAAAGGTGCCCGTGAGCGCAGGGCTGCAGGGAGAGGCAGGCAAGGAGAGACCCCTGCCTCTGTGTGGTGGCGATGGAAAGGGTCCCTCTCCTCCCAATAAATAACGGTGGGAAAGTTTACTTAGCACTAGTGGGTGCATCCTGTCATGCACCGTGGAATTACATGTGTTAACTTTAAGTGCTCACTCATTTGATTATCCTCCAAGGAAGACCAAGGGTGCATCTACCCTGCTCCAGGCTTTCCCTGTGGTCTCAGGGGCCTGGGATTCCTGAAGGCTGGTCTGAGATGTGAATACTGAGGCACAGTATTGAGTACCTTGGCTGCTTCTAGGTAATCTACCACCAGTTTCCCTGCAGGTCTCTGAAGAAGTTAATGTCTGCTCTCCTGAAGCCCAGGGTTGTGCTTTTTGCCGTGCTCCCTTCTCTCCAGAGCCGGAGCTCCACCAGCTCACAGTCACTGCAGCCAAGGCTGCCCCCAACCTGCACACCCCCAACCAGTTCTCCCTTGTTTGTGCGTAGGAGCTCCAGCAGAGCACCCTTCCTTGCTGGCTGCTCAGTCACCTGTGTGTGAAAGTTGCCATCAACTCACGCCAGAAACCTCCTAGATTGGTTGTGGGGAATCCTCACATCCTACAACATCAGCAAAGAAGGCAAACAGTCCCGGATTTAATATCTGAGGGCACACATACTACAACCTATTTTGCAAATAGCTAAGGAGGCACAGAACGTCTATGGCGAGGCGTCACATGTTGAAATCATACCAAAAGTCCAGCAAAAACAATGCTGAGAGCCCGTGGAACTGGAAAACCACTTCTATGGAGGTATTTGTTCTTCTTTTTGAAGGTGCAGAGACATTAGAGGCATCTCTCACAGGATACTGAGCATGTGCACTCTGTTCACTGTCAGGTGAGTGCTTTCAGGATAATCAAGCCTTCGTCCTAAGAGCAAAGTGCTATCTATTTACCCTAAAGTGACTGGGACTCTCCACTTTCTGGATGTAACAGATAGCTGTAAGTATGAAATGATAATGCTCCTTATTAGCATGATATATGCCACAGTTGTCACGGTACAATGCTGTTTTTCCTACCCAGCTGCAGAAAATCACGAGAGACGGGTGGAATAGGGAAGTATCTGCATTTTTGGCAGAGTTCCGAGCTTGCGGTTCAGAGTGCAAAATGCTTTTTTGTACGGCTTGTCTTTGCGCCTCTGAGGCTGTGATGCCTTGATACGGCCAATATGCACAGTAGTAAGTGCCAGAATCCCTTGGGGTTAAAACATCTATCGTGAGATGATAAAGCAGGTCAGTAGGATGCTTCCGTGCTTGAAATCTGCTTCTATCACCGCTGTCATCAAAATAAGGTGACTGTCCCGACACGTACAGGATCCTCTTTGGGGGCTCTCCGGGAAGCTGCTTGTACCAGTGCACGTAGTCATTGGTGCTCATTTTGCACTCCATGGTGGCAGAGCTGCCCTTCACCTTCCTCTGCAGCGCCGGGGTTTGCTGGTTTGGAGCCAGGACTGCGTTGTCGGCACATGGGAAGAAGAGGGGAGAGGAAAAAGGGCTTACGGGACCACAGCGAAGTTGCAAGAAGGACTGGAAGCAGCAACATGCTGCCCGTGTCGGTTAAACCTGGAAATGAAATGGAGACCAAAACATTATAAAGGCCATCAGGTGGAGAAAGCGTCAAGCAACTGGGAGGAGGAAATGACTCGCTCGGCACATCCAATGGTCGTTCCTCAGCTTGCTGCCATCGAGGAGGTTATATTTACTGACAAGCTAAACCACATCACTAACAGTGTAGAAAGGACCAGTAACAGGGTAGATCTGGCCCTTCCCAAGGATGTTCTCCTCTCCTCAGGCACCCCAAAGCTGTCCCAGAAGGATGTTTCGCCAGCCTTTCCCAGAATATACTGCCTGCTTTGGTAGCCCAAATGGGCTAAGTCATAGTTAACTATCATCTCTTACAGCTCCCAAGTGTCAGGTCAGCCTTATGTCTCTACACCAGACACGTTTTGTCCCCAGGACGTCCTCCTGGGACAGCACTCAGCTCCTCTGGGCCGGTTCCTCTGGCAGGAGTGTCCTGCAAACAGCGAGGCGGCTGAGCAAGTACTGTGTGCAAGTGCCTGCCTGCCTTGATGATGGGGTTGTAGCACCAAATCGGACAAATACAGCTGGAGCCTCCTTTGCACGAGAGCCCCAGCGGCTGTGGCAAAGCCAGGGTGAAGCATGCATGCCTCGCAGCCAGCTGCTTGCTGCCGTCTGCTTTTTCTTCTACTCTCCCTCACTTCAGAGCCCTCAAAAGGTGCCCTGCAAAGACTTCAAGGCAAATGGTTACTTGGGCAGCAGCCACCACATACCACTGTCTTCCCTGAGAAACATTGTCCCTTTTCTGACCCAAAAGACATAATCTACTCTGGACTCTATTTTTTAAGGGCTTTGTCAATAGCAGGGTACACAACTAAGAGTCTCATCTCACAACTGGTACAGAAAGTTCATGGTCTTCTGTTGACCTCGTGATAGAGACATGAATTTGTGTCAGATCCTGTAGTGTAGACATCTACCATGAAAGAACAACAGAAAGAAATATTATCCTAAGCGTGGAGTGTCCTGACTTGAAAAGTCTGTCTTTATTATTAGCCCACTTAAGTGTGAAAGCCAGAGAGGCAGGTATCTTGCAAGGCCAAGATAAAGCTGCAAGAAGAAGCTGCAGCAATGCTGCTTTCAGAGAAGACGGCTGGGCCTGTAGGAATTGAGGTAATGAACGTCAAATGGAGAATGGACCCCCAGTGAGGAGAGGAAATGGCACACTTGATTTGCGTGAAGACATTCCCACGGACACGGGGTTGTGACTACCATTGCTGTGTAAGTGAAATTTCACTGAGGCTCTGCTCCCAGCTGTCTGGCTGGTCCTAAGGGGTATTGGTCTTAAACACAGTCATTGTCATCATAACCATTAAGGTGGGGGTGACCATCACCAGTATCTCCATTGTGACCTGGATTTGAAGTCTGCCAGGCTAGATCGTCAGTGGAAATATCCTCCTTCCATGCTCCCTCCCTGCCATATGCTTCATTTTTGCTAGCTGAGATGGTATGTGGGAAGGTATCTCTATTCAGCCAAGACAATCTGTGACACTGTGTAATTCAGCGGTCATTGCCATCACCCACAGGAGTGCCCTTTTTTCCCCAGCACAGCACAGCACAGCGCATTATACCAGCTGAGATGCAGCACACTGCATTGCTTTGCTTTGCTCCTTGCCCATTATTTATACTTACATACTGAGCCTAAACCTGTTGGGATGCGTTAGAGGCAGGAAGGTACAGCCGTGGTTCTCTGCATTTGACAGGAAGCCTGCTGCGCAGAGGACGGGCAGCTTTCTGTAGAGGCTGCCTGTGGTCTGCTAGTTCTGTGGGACTTCCAGTAGGCACAGTAGTAGGTACCTTCATCGTCAGAGTTAATGCCCTTGATTGAGAAAGTACAGATGTTTGTACCTCTCTTTGAAGAAGAATACTTACTCCTATAGGCATTGTCATCATACGAAGCTTGACCCGATCCGATATACAGAATCCGTTCGGGAGCTTTGGAGGGGATATGTCGGTACCAATGTATAATTGCAGACTGGAAGTTGGCTATGCCCTCAGCTATACACTCGATCCATGCAGTTTTACCTTGGCCTCTGGTAATGGATGGTTGCCTCTGCTTCAGAAGCACTTGTGCTTGTCCATCTAGAAAGAGGAGAGAAAACACAACAAACACTCTTAGCCTGCTAGTCCTTCACACTTGTAAATACGGGGTGCCTCCTCCTGCTGCGGCTGCTGCCCCGTGCTGTGCCGTGGTGACCAGGGGAACGTACAGGACCAGGCTGCAGCCAGGGCCAGGAGCGGGAGCAGCAGCATCCCGAGGGCTCTTGCTGGTGTCTGCCTCTGGGAGGAAGGTGACAGCTCTCATGGTAGGGACGGAGGGTCGCGGCTGAGGAAAGGAAGTGACTCAGTGGGGCATCATGTGGAGAGGCTCTCCTGACAGCGGGCGGGTGATGTTGAGATAAAGCTAAACGTGAACAGCCTGCTTCTACTGGAGACCAGTAATATTGGGTCCTTTGGGATCAGAACACAGTGGTCCTGTGATTTTAACTATCAGGTTTTGGCCGCAAACAGAAAAGGGGTGGAAGAACTTACATTAGTTTCCTTCTGCTTGCAAAATGGAAATATAGGTATCTGTTGTATAGTTGCTGATTTTTTCGAAGGTCTGCTGCCGTGTTGGATGCGAAGCCCCACGGAAGTCAGCTAAGAGACTTGTGTTTTAATCGAAAGGAAGGCTTGCTAGGCTCCAGACAGAAAAGAACATGAACATAAACCAAGATTCTCTACCAGCAGAGAAGTACTAAGTGTGGGGACATTACATCTGCAGTCCTGAGTGGTGCTTCAAGTTCATTTTCCATTATGTTCTTCTGTTCTGCCACACAAATGATGGAACTGGGGATTTACTCCAAAGACAGAGCTTGAAGGCTGTTGGGAATCGAAAGTTCTTCCCTTCTCTTAGCTATCCCGTCCGGTAAACTCAGGCAGCGGCTGCCTGTAAAGCGTGTCTGATTCAAGGCTGATGGGGAATGTCGGGTGGGGATGTTCCTGCTTGTTGTCAAACACTTCAGGATCTGGTTCAGGAAGCAGAGCACGCCTTTGTGCAGGTTCCCTGTGGCTTTCTACTGCTGTGCATCCCACCTGGCGCAGCAGTATGTAGCGGAGTCTTGCAGAGTTCCTTTGCTCACTGTCAGGGTGCAGACAGATTTGGTGGCGTCCTTCTCAATACTAAATTTCCCATCATCAGGCTTGTTTTCAAGGAAAAGCTGGGAGGACATGTAGGCAATGCGCATGGGAGCTGCGTTTGGCCTCTTTCTGTACCAGTGAATGAAAACATTGTTAAAATCAGGATTGGAGATGTGACAGTTGATTAGCACTGTTTTGCTTTCTGGCTTGGTGATGGATATGGGGGTCTGCGGCAAGTCTTGTGCAGAACTGCCTGTGAGAAAGAAAGAGAAAATTAGTAACGTGAAGCTGAGTTGAGAAACCATCCCCTTTGGCACCGGGGGATGTGCAGGCAGCGAAGTGAGTGTGGCACTTACAAGAAAAACCAGCCATCAGGATGAAAGTGCTCAGTAGCCGCATTGTCGCTGCCCTCCTTACGGCTTCCTGACAGGGACAGAGTCAGGGGGAGACTGAAGTAGGGATGAAGCAAATCTTGGTTTAGTACCACCCAGTGAGGCTGTGCCAGCTGTGATGCCTTAATTCTGTACAAGCCTTTGCTGTTGATTAACACTTGAGTAGAAGGCAAACAAACCAACAAAAACAAAACCCAAAAAACCAAAAAACTTTTTAAGAAGAGTGCCCATTGCTGAGGAAAACATAAGTTTTGTTGTTTTGGTGTTTTTTTCCCCCCAGGGAATTTGCTTAGATGATGACTAAAGTGTGACCCTTTTATTTTCCTCAATGAGGAAATGAGAATGAGGCACCTTGGACCCTGGTGAGCCACAAAAGTAGGGCTCCCCTTCAGTCTTCACCCTCCAGCTTCACAACCAAAACCAGATATGAAGCCTCAACAGCTGTAGACACCCACGAGCAAGATGCGCAAGGAGAAACTGTACCAACAGCACACAGTGGATACCGTAAAGAGAAGCAACGAGTGCTTGTTGTGGGAGACTCTCGGTTAAGGGGCACCGAGGCGCCCACCTGCCGACCTGAGAGGGAATCACAAGAGGTATGCTGCCTTCTGGGAGCCAGGATCCGAGATGTTGCTGAGAGGGTGCCACAACTTGTCAAGAGCACAGGCGACTATCGACTGCTACTCTTTCATGTGGGCGTGAATGACACTGCAAGCTGGAACCTGGGTAGAATCAAGGAAGACTATAAAGCCCTGGGGGTGCAAGTGGAAAACATTGGTGCCCCAGTTATCTTGTCCTCCATTCTACCAGTTGGAGGGAAGGGGGCAGCCAGAAATAGACGTATAATGCTCCTGGCTACGTAGCTGGAGCCATCATGATGGTTTGGGCTTTAATGGCAATAGGAATTTCTTTGACTAGAACCTGTTAGAGAGGGATGGGATCCACCCGAAGAGCAGGAAGAGAAGCAAAGGAGGAAGGAGACCTGCGTGGATGAGTAAGGAGCTGCTGGAAAAACTCAAGGGGAAGAAAGAAGTTTACCGTATGTGGAAAAAGGGAATGGCCACTTGGGAGGGATATAAGAATGTAGTCAGAGTGTGTAGGGATGCAACAGGGAAGGCTAAGGCCCAGTTGGAATTAAAAGTGGCAGGGGAAGTCAAGGACAATGAGAAGGGCTTTTTCAAGTACATGAGCAGCAAAAGGAAGACTAGGGAAAATGTCGGCCTGCTGCTGAATGAGGTGAGTGCCTTGGTGATGGAGGATACAGAGAAGGCAGAGTTCCTGAATGCCGCCTTTGCTTCAGTCTTTACTGCTAAGGTCGGCCATCAGGAAACCCAAACGGTGGAGGTAGGAGAAAAAGTCTTGCAAAAGGAAGACCTTCCCTTGGTCAAGGAGGATTGGGTTAGAGAACATCTAGGCAAACTTAACATCCACCAATCCATGGGCCCTGATGGGATGCACCCACGAGTGCTGAGGGAGCTGGCAGATGTTATTGCTAGGCGTCTCTCAATCATCTTGGAAAGGTCATGGAGAACAGGAGAGGTGCCTGAGGACTGGAGGAAAGCCAGTGTCACTCCGGTCTTCAAGAAGGGCAAGAAGGAGGACCCAGGGAAGTACAGGCCAGTCAGCCTCAGCTCCATCCCTGGGAAGATGATGGAGCAACTTATTCTTGGGGTTATCAATAAGCACGTGGAGGAGAAGAATGTTATTGGGAGTGGTCAATGTGGATTCACCAAGGGGAAATCATGCCTGACCAATCTGATAGCCTTCTATGACGGCACGACAAGCTGGGTGGATGAAGAGAGCGCAGTGGATGTTGTCTACCTCGACTTCAGCAAAGCTTTTTTGATACTGGCTCTCATAACATCCTCTTAGCAAGCTTGGGAAGTGTGGGTTGGATGAGGAGTCAGGGAGGTGGGTAGAGAACTGGCTGAATGGCAGAGCCCAGAGGGTTGTGATAAGCGGTGTAGAGTGTAGTTGCCGACCTGTTTCCATTCAGCAAGACCTGGACAGGCTAGAGAGCTGGGCAGAGAGGAACCAAATGGAATTCAAGGGCAGGTGTAGGGTCCTGACCCTAGGGAGGAATAACCCCATCCACCAGTACAGGTTAGGGGTTGACCTGCTGAGACGCAGCATTTCAGAGAAGGATCTGGGAGTCCTGGTGGACAAGAAGCTCTCCGTGAGCCAACAATGTGCGCTTGTGTCCAAGAAAGCCAATGGTATCCTGGGGTGCATTAAGAAGAGCGTGGCCAGCAGGTCGAGGGAGGTTATCCTCCCCCTCTACTTTGCCCTGGTGAGGCCACATCTGGAATATTGTGTCCAGTGCTGGGCACCCAGGTAGTGGAGTCTCCTCCTCTGGAGATATTCAAAACCCGCCTGCACGCCATCCTGTGCAACATGCTCTAAGTGATGCTGCTCTAGCAGGGGGGTTGGACTCAATGATCTCCAGAGGTCCCTTCCAACCCCTACCAATATGTGAATCCAGCTCAGTGTAGAGAACCAGTATGTGGTTCTGATGAGCTCATTCAAGCCATTTTTGAGACATGAGGGGTGTGGGCTATGCAACACATGGAACTGAATTCAACATTGATTGTTATTCTGATTTCAGCTAGGAAATTATCAGCTAGGAAAAAACTTCAGGCCTATCTGGAACACCACTGCCATCTTGAATAAGGAAAGAGTCTGCTCTACGCCTGAGTCATCCCATCCCACTGCTCCTCGCGGCATGGGAGACACCTGAATGCAGGCTCGCCCTTTCCCTGTTGCTTTGGCCTGCCTGCCTGCCTTCCTGCTTTCTTGCCTTCCTGCCTTCCTCCCTTCCTACCTGCCTCCCTGCCTGCCTCCCTTCCTGCCTTCCTCCCTGCCTTCCTGTCTGGGGAAAGTTGGGTAGGGATGTTCCTGCTCGTTGTCAAACACTTCAGGATCTGGTTCAGGAAGCAGAGCACCTGCGTCTTTGTGCAGGTTCCCGATGGCTTTCTACTGCTGTGTGTCCCACCTAGCACAGTAGTAGGCAGCGGAGTGTTGCAGGGTTCCTTTGCTCACTGTCAGGGCGCAGACAGATCTGGTGGTGTCCTTCTTGTCCTGAAAATAAGAGGTTTCTTCCAGAAGCTAGGAAGAGAGCGTAGCCTTTCAGCTATGCCTATCTTCAAACAGTTCTGAGCATGGCTCAGATAAGATTTAAGAACCATCATATGAACCATAAGAGTCTAAGAGAGGATGAGCATCGTCTCCTTTGCACTTTGCACTTGCTCGGTTGAAATCTCTGGCTTTTGGCAGCTGATGCTTGCACGGCATCAGTCAGCACCGAACTTGTCCTGCTTCTCCAGAGCCTGCGCCTGAGGCCAGGCAGCTCATCCACACCAGGGGATGTGAGCGGGGACCTTTCAAGTTGTTTGTGGTTGAGTCGCTGAGGGAGTATTTGTCTAGTGATCTCTAAGTATTTACCACAGTGACTATGCCAGTAGGCGCAATAGTAGGTAGCAGTGTCTTCTGGAATGATGTCATATACTGTAAGAATGCAGAGTTTCTGGCTAGAAAGTTTTTGAACTATGTACCTGTATGCTTGGAATCCATCATCTACAGTGGTTACCCCTGAAAAATAGAGCATCCTCTCTGGAGCTTTATTTGCCTTCTGTTGATACCAATGTATGTAGGCAGCATCAAAATCTTCAGAGACATCTTTAAAGTGACATTCCAGGCGTACAGTTCCTTTAGCCTTAGTGATGGATATAGGGCTCTGCATGGGTATTTCTTGTGCAAATCCATCTAGGGAAAAAAAAAAGAGAAATGATGAAATTATCTGGATTGGAGGGATTTGGGAAGATGCCTGTTAGCGCAGCCATGGGTGTCTGTGAGGAGAGGTAGGAAAATAGGGAAGGACTCACAAGAGCAAGCGGCTGTGGCCAGAAGCGCTGCCAGCAGCAGCATGTTTGCTTGTCAGGCTCTGCTGTCGTTTGAGACTCAGAGGAGAAGGCAACCGGCCCTGGTGCAGCGTGAGCAGTGGTGCATGGGAGGAGGAGGGGACTTGCTTGGGTGCCAGCTGGAGACCCTGTGTGTCAAGGCAGAGGAAGGTGTCCCCTGAGCTCCTGCGGGGAGCAGTGGGAATGGGGGAGTGAGTGGGAAGGGAAGGGGAAGGGCAAGGGAAGGCAATGGGAAAACAGCCCACACCCTGTTTCTCCTTTTTGCCTTAACATGAAATGAAAGAAGAGGATGGTTCTAAGCATCACATCATCAGCTGTGGCAGGTAGGAGACTGTAAATCTCTGAATTATATTGGTCCGTATGGGATTTTGTGGTATCCAACTTAGGTAAACAATATTTCCAGGCACTTAGAGGTGCTGACGTGTGGAGCAGTCAGACTGCAGCGGGGAACCTTGTCTTAGAAGTGCTAGGCAGTGGCAAGCAAATCGTTCCCACCACCGAGGCACTTTCTTCAGCATGTTGTCTTTCTTTTCCTGCCTTCTCTTTCCTTTGGGAGAACAGTGTCTGGACTAGGAAATCAATGCAATGTTTGCTCCCCTCAAGGGCCACCAGACGCCTGCCAGGGCTGTGCGAACAGCACCAAACAAGCAGGTCAGTTTCTAGTATTTCTGTGCTAATTCTTCAGGCAGTGAAGATTTCCTTTGCCCTTGAAATAGTAGATGTGCGTTTGAAGACCGGAGTGTTAATGTCAACCCAGACTTTGCAAAGGACAGTTGTGCGGGTTAGCTGCTCTTTTTGGGCAGCAGAAAAAGGTTTGGCCTTTCTGCAGCTCCTGTCAGATGGAGTGAAGAAGACGGGGCGGTGGCACAGTTACAGTCTGATTCAGACGTTAAGGGAGGGGTTTTGGGGTTGTTTTCGCTTGATGATCTGTAACAGTGAGGTTCCCAGTAGGCACAGTAGTAAGTAGCAGCATCGTCTGGAATTACATCTTTTATTGTAAGAACACACCATTTCTGGCCAGAAACTTTTTCAGCCATGTACTTGTTTGCTTGAAAGCCACTGTCAACTGAAGCTGACCCTGATGAAAAGAACAGTAGCCTTTGTGGAGCTTTACCCTCCTTCTGTTGATACCAGTGTATTATGGTGCTATCGAAACTTGCCCCTAATGTTTGAATTTCACATGTCATCCGTGCACCTTTTTGGAACTTGGTGATGGATATAGGGCTCTGCATGGGAATTTCTTGTGCAAATCCCTCTAGGGAAAAAGAAAGAAAAAAAAAAAGAGAGAGGAGAAATTAATTAGCTGGTATTGAGGGATTTGGGAAGATGCCCATTAGCAGAGCCATGGGTGTCTGTGAGGAGAGGTAGGAAAATAGGGAAGGACTTACAAGAGCAAGCGGCTGTGGCCAGAAGCGCTGCCAGCAGCAGCATGTTTGCTTGTCAGGCTCTGCTGTCGTTTGAGACTCAGAGGAAGGTGAAAGGGAGCCCAGATGGGGAGAGTGTTGTGTGGGAGGAGGAGGGCACTCTCTTGAGCAGCCTTCAGGGACAGGTCTTCTGTGCGCAAGCAGGTGGGTCACACTTGCAGAAAACCCTCTCCAGGATGGCAAATGCTGAAATTGGTTAGAAGGTTGTAGTGCCGTCAGGTGAAGATGGGAATGATTGTGTCCCTTGAAAACGTGAGCCAGAGCCACTGAAAAACAGTTTTGAGGGAGAGCTGCTCAAGCTGTGTAGCCGGGCATGAAGGTTTCCGCCTGGAGGTCACATCGGTGAGCAGTGAGTGCGTGCCATTCCCCGGCGGGATGTGGAGAGGTGCCGAGAGCCCGAGGACACTGGAGGTGTTCAGCCATTCAGTTAGGGAGCTGCATTTGCTGCTTCAGCTTAGTCACCCAGCTGCGGCACACCCAAGTGCCCGGGGTGCCCCTGTGCTGGTGCTGCCCTCCAGCGAAGCAGCTGGAGCCCATCAGCCGGCAGCGAGTGGGACAGCTGCAGCGCGGGGATGCGCCTCCGCTTTGGTTTTGAGGGCGGGAGGAAATGCACAGCCGCGGGATTTCTGTTTCGAAGCTCAGATGAGATGCAAACACTTCTTGGGAAGGAAGGCTGGAGAACAAAAGCAAGCCCGTAGAGGGCTGCTGTGAGCAACCGTTGCAGAAGGGGCATCTCGATGAGCGGGGCTGGTGCTGTGGGACGCTCCCCTGTGACCGGTGAACCCGGGCTGCAGCTCGCCAGGTGCGAGGGAGATGAGCTGCTTTGGCCTCCCTCCTGCTGGCTGTGGCCACATGCAGCAAGCCAGGGCTAAGCACGTGTTGCTAACCGGCTTGGAAAGGTGCCCGTGAGCGCAGGGCTGCAGGGAGAGGCAGGCAAGGAGAGACCCCTGCCTCTGTGTGGTGGCGATGGAAAGGGTCCCTCTCTTCCCAATAAATAACGGTGGGAAAGTTTACTTAGCACTAGTGGGTGCATCCTGTCATGCACCGTGGAATTACATGTGTTAACTTTAAGTGCTCACTCATTTGATCATCATCCACAGAAGACCAAGGGTGCATCTTCCCTGCTCCAGGCTTTCCTTGTGGTCTCAGGGGCCTGGGATTCCTGAAGGCTGGTCTGAGATGTGAATACTGAGGCACAGAAAGCATTGAGTACCTTGGCTGCTTCTAGGTAATCTACCACCAGTTTCCCTGCAGGTCTCTGAAGAAGTTAATGTCTGCTCTCCTGAAGCCCAGGGTTGTGCTTTTTGCCGTGCTCCCTTCTCTCAGGAGCCGGAGCTCCACCAGCTCACAGTCACTGCAGCCAAGGCTGCCCCCAACCTGCACACCCCCAACCAGTTCTCCCTTGTTTGTGCGTAGGAGCTCCAGCAGAGCACCCTTCCTTGCTGGCTGCTCAGTCACCTGTGTGTGAAAGTTGCCATCAACTCACGCCAGAAACCTCCTAGATTGGTTGTGGGGAATCCTCACATCCTACAACGTCAGCAAAGAGGGCAAACTGTCCCGGATTTAATATCTGAGGGCACACATACTACAACCTATTTTGCAAATAGCTAAGGAGGCAGAAAACGTCTATGGCGAGGCGTCACATGTTGAAATCATACCAAAAGTCCAGCAAAAACAATGCTGAGAGCCCGTGGCACTGGAAAACCACCGCTGTGGAGGTATTTGTTCTTCTTTTTGAAGGTGCAGAGACATTAGAGGAATCTCTCACAGGATACTGAGCATGTGCACTCTGTTCACTGTCAGGTGAGTGCTTTCAGGATAATCAAGCCTTCGTCCTAAGAGCAAAGTCCTATCTATTTACCCTAAAGTGACTGGGACTCTCCACTTTCTGGATGTAACAGATACCTGTAAGTAATGAAATGATAATGCTCCTTATTAGCATGATATATGTCTCAGTTGTCACGGTACAATGCTGTTTTTCCTACCCGGCTGCAGAAAATCACGAGAGACGGGTGGAATAGGGAAGTATCTGCATTTTTGGCAGAGTTCCGAGCTTGCGGTTCAGAGTGCAAAATGCTTTTTTGTACGGCTTGTCTTTGCGCCTCTGAGGCTGTGATGCCTTGATACGGCCAATATGCACAGTAGTAAGTGCCAGAATCCCTTGGGGTTAAAAAATCGATAGTGAGATGATAAAGCAGGTCAGTAGGATGCTTCCATACTTGAAATCTGCTTCTATCACCACTGTCATCAAAATGAGGTGACTGTCCTGACATGTACAGGATCCTCTTTGGGGGCTCTCCGGGAAGGTGCTTGTACCAGTGCACGTAGTCATTGGTGCTCATTTTGCACTCCATGGTGGCAGAGCTGCCCTTCACCTTCCTCTGCAGCGCTGGGGTTTGCACTGGCACCGCCTGCGTGTCTCCACCTGGATGGGGAAGCAGAGAAATTGTGTGAGGGGAAGAAACCGCTGGAGTTTGGAGCCAGGACTGCATTGTCGGCACACGGGAAGAAGAGGGGAGAGGAAAAAGGGCTTACGGGACCACAGCGAAGTTGCAAGAAGGACTGGAAGCAGCAACATGCTGCCCGTGTCGGTTAAACCTGGAAATGAAATGGAGACCAAAACGTTATAAAGCCCATCAGGTGGAGAAAGTGTCAAGCAACTGGGAGGAGGAAATGACTCACTCGGCACATCCAATGGTCGTTCCTCAGCTTGCTGCCATCGAGGAGGTTACATTTACTGACAAGCTAAACCACATCACTAACAGTGTAGAAAGGACCAGTAACAGGGTAGATCTGGCCCTTCCCAAGGATGTTCTCCTCTCCTCAGGCACCCCAAAGCTGTCCCAGAAGGATGTTTCGCCAGCCTTTCCCAGAATATACTGCCTGCTTTGGTAGCCCAAATGGGCTAAGTCATAGTTAACTATCATCTCTTACAGCTCCCAAGTGTCTGGTCAGCCTTATGTCTCTACGCCAGACACGGTTTGTCCCCAGGACGTCCTCCTGGGACGGCACTCAGCTCCTCTGGGCCGGTTCCTCTGGCAGGAGTGTCCTGCAAACAGCGAGGCGGCTGAGCAAGTACTGTGTGCAAGTACCTGCCTGCCTTGATGATGGGGTTGTAGCACCAAATTGGACAAATACAGCTGGAGCCTCCTTTGCACGAGAGCCCCAGCGGCTGTGGCAAAGCCAGGGTGAAGCATGCATGCCTCGCAGCCAGCTGCTTGCTGCCGTCTGCTTTTTCTTCTACTCTCCCTCACTTCAGAGCCCTCAAAAGGTGCCCTGCAAAGACTTCAAGGCAAATGGTTACTTGGGCAGCAGCCACCACATACCACTGTCTTCCCTGAGAAACATTGTCCCTTTTCTGACCCAAAAGACATAATCTACTCTGGACTCTATTTTTTAAGGGCTTTGTCAATAGCAGGGTACACAACTAAGAGTCTCATCTCACAACTGGTACAGAAAGTTCATGTTCTTCTGTTGACCTCGTGATAGAGACATGAATTTGTGTCAGATCCTGTAGTGTAGACATCTACCATGAAAGAACAACAGAAAGAAATATTATCCTAAGCGTGGAGTGTCCTGACTTGAAAAGTCTGTCTTTATTATTAGCCCACTTAAGTGTGAAAGCCAGAGAGGCAGGTATCTTGCAAGGCCAAGATAAAGCTGCAAGAAGAAGCTGCAGCAGTGCTGTTGTCAGAGAAGACTGCTGGGCCTGTAGGAATTGAGGTAATGAACGTCAAATGGAGAATGGACCCCCAGTGAGGAGAGGAAATGACACACTTGATTTGCGTGAAGACATTCCCACGGACACGGGGTTGTGACTACCATTGCTGTATAAGTGAAATTTCACTGAGGCTCTGCTCCCAGCTGTCTGGCTGGTCCTAAGGGGTATTGGTCTTAAACACAGTCACTGTCATCATAACCATTAAGGTGGGGGTGACCATCACCAGTATCTCCATTGTGACCTGGATTTGAAGTCTGCCAGGCTAGATCGTCAGTGGAAATATCCTCCTTCCATGCTCCCTCCCTGCCATATGCTTCATTTTTGCTAGCTGAGATGGTATGTGGGAAGGTATCTCTATTCAGCCAAGACAATCTGTGACACTGTGTAATTCAGCGGTCATTGCCATCACCCACAGGAGTGCCCTTTTTTCCCCAGCACAGCACAGCACAGCGCATTATACCAGCTGAGATGCAGCACACTGCATTGCTTTGCTTTGCTCCTTGCCCATTATTTATACTTACATACTGAGCCTAAACCTGTTGGGATGCGTTAGAGGCAGGAAGGTACAGCCGTGGTTCTCTGCATTTGACAGGAAGCCTGCTGCGCAGGGGACGGGCAGCTTTCTGTAGAGGCTGCCTGTGGTCTGCTAGTTCTGTGGGACTTCCAGTAGGCACAGTAGTAGGTACCTTCGTCGTCGGAGTTGATGCCGTTGATTAAGAAACTGCAGATGTTTGTACCTCTCTTTGAAGAAGAATACTTGCTCCTATAGGCATTGTCATCATACGAAGCTTGACCCGATCCGATATACAGAATCCGTTCGGGAGCTTTGGAGGGGATATGTCGGTACCAATGTATATTTTCAGACTGGAAGTTGGCTATGCCCTCAGCTATACACTCGATCCATGCAGTTTTACCTTGGCCTCTGGTAATGGATGGTTGCCTCTGCTTCAGAAGCACTTGTGCTTGTCCATCTAGAAAGAGGAGAGAAAACACAACAAACACTCTTAGCCTGCTAGTCCTTCACACTTGTAAATACGGGGTACCTCCTCCTCCTGCTGCTGCTGCTGCCCCGTGCTGTGCCGTGGTGACCAGGGGAACGTACAGGACCAGGCTGCAGCCAGGGCCAGGAGCGGGAGCAGCAGCATCCCGAGGGCTCTTGCTGGCGTCTGCCTCTGGGAGGAAGGTGACAGCTCTCATGGTAGGGACGGAGGGTCGCGGCTGAGGAAAGGAAATGACTCAGTGGGGCATCATGTGGAGAGGCTCTCCTGACAGCAGGCGGGTGATGTTGAGATAAAGCTAAACGTGAACAGCCTGCTTCTACTGGAGACCAGTAATATTGGGTCCTTTGGGATCAGAACACAGTGGTCCTGTGATTTTAACTATCAGGTTTTGGCCGCAAACAGAAAAGGGGTGGAAGAACTTACATTAGTTTCCTTCTGCTTGCAAAATGGAAATATAAGTATCTGTTGTACAGTTGCTGGTTTTTTTGAAGGTCTGCTGCCGTGTTGGATGCGAAGCCCCACGGAAGTCAGCTAAGAGACTTGTGTTTTAATCGAAAGGAAGGCTTGCTAGGCTCCAGACAGAAAAGAACATGAACATAAACCAAGATTCTCTACCAGCAGAGAAGTACTAAGTGTGGGGACATTACATCTGCAGTCCTGAGTGGTGCTTCAAGTTCATTTTCCATTATGTTCTTCTGTTCTGCCAGACAAATGATGGAACTGGGGATTTATTCCAAAGACAGAGCTTGAAGGCTGTTGGGAATTGAAAGGTCTTCCCTTCTCTTAGCTATCCCGTCCGGTAAACTCAGGCAGCGGCTGCCTGTAAAGCGTGTCTGATTCAAGGCTGATGGGGAATGTCGGGTGGGGATGTTCCTGCTTGTTGTCAAACACTTCAGGATCTGGTTCAGGAAGCAGAGCACGCCTTTGTGCAGGTTCCCTATGGTTTTCTACTGCTGTGCATCCCACCTGGCGCAGCAGTATGTAGCAGAGTCTTGCGGAGTTCCTTTGCTCACTGTCAGGGTGCAGACAGATTTGGTGGCGTCCTTCTCAATACTAAATTTCCCATCATCAGATTTGTTTTCAAGGAAAAACCAGGAGGACATGTAGGCAATGTGCATGGGAGCTGCGTTTGGCTTCTTTCTGTACCAGTGCATGAAAATGTTGTTAAAATCAGGATTGGAGATGTGACAGTTGATTAGCACTGTTTTGCTTTCTGGCTTGGTGATGGATATGGGGGTCTGCGGCAAGTCTTGTGCAGAACTGCCTGTGAGAAAGAAAGAGAAAATTAGTAACGTGAAGCTGAGTTAAGAAACCATCCCCTTTGGCACCGGGCGATGTGCAGGCAGCGAAATGAGCGTGGCACAAGAAAAACCAGCCATCAGGATGAAAGTGCTCAGTAGCCGCATTGTCGCTGCCCTCCTTATGGCTTCCTGACAGGGACAGAGTCAGGGGGAGACTGAAGTAGGGATGAAGCAAATCTTGGTTTAGTACCACCCAGTGAGGCTGTGCCAGCTGTGATGCCTTAATTCTGTACAAGCCTTTGCTGTTGATTAACACTTGAGTAGAAGGCAAACAAACCAACAAAAACAAAACCCAAAAACCAAAAAAACTTTTTAAGAAGAGTGCCCACTGCTGAGGAAAACATAAGTTTTGTTGGTTTGGTTTTTTTTTCCCCCAGGGAATTTGCTTAGATGCTGAGTAAAGTGTGACCATTTTATTTTCCTCAACATACGATTTATGTGCGCTAACTTTTAAAATCACTTCTTCATATCTGGCTTTTTAAGGTACAGCGGCGATCAAAGGATGGAAGAGGAGAGAGGCCCTTCAAAAGCAGGCAAAATGGCTGGTTTTGGCTGCCTGAGGCTTTGCGCAGCTCCATCTACAAGGACAGCAGAGAAAGAGCACTGTCGTGACAGCAGTGACCAGCGCCCAGGGACTCACAGACTGGGACTCTCCCAAGCCCCTGCAACTCACATCTACAGCAAAGGGCTGACGCAACCAGAAGCCCTTGTAGCTGCAACACGTGCATCGTGCGGTGCCAAGCCTGCCTCCCTGAGCCAGCCAGGAGCAGAGTCCGTCCCCGTCCGTACGGGCCTAAGTATTTTCATAGCACCTGGCATTAATCAAAGAAGGCAGAACCTGATTTGAAGAAAGTTCAGGACTGAGATCTGAACACCTGCTGACGAGCAGGCCTCTCCCCAGGTTCACTCCCGTCTCTGCTGCTTCCTCATCCAGACCGTACGAAAAATATGCTTTACAATGACAGTTTACTGATACTGATGCTATCGGGGTTCTTTGTTTTAAAAGTAGAAATCAGTGGCTTACACAAGATATAATTTTCCCAGCACTGTGAAGTGATTCACACACTTCCTATTTCTGCCCCCAAACTGATCAGAGTTTCTCATCCAAAGTCACAGGGAGTCTTTGCACTCATCCCAGCAGCCGCAGGAGATTGAAACAGCCCTAGGGAGCACTGCGAACAGGGCGCTGCGTGGCAGTTTGTGCGGGTACGGCCCTGTAATCTGCTTGTAGGCCCACAGCCCAGGGAAGTGCTCTAGGTCTCTGCCAAAATGGTGGGCACTCGCCTAGAGCTAAAGCCAGTGTTCCTACAGAGACCATCTCCCCTGAGATGAGTGATGCATTCACCCAGACGGAAGTGGGTGATGCAGTCACCTCAGTACCGGTGGTAGGTTGCAGCGAGTGCCCAGACCCTTCTCCTGGTGACAAGGTAAGTACCTTTGATGATCTGTTATGTTTGAGGAAAGAGTAAAAAGGCTGCGCAGTATTAGGGGGGCCGAGACAGAGAGAGATAGGTGGTTTCATAACCAAGTACCTGTAGTGGGCACCACAGAGAATGAGGCACCTTGGACCCTGGTGAGCCACAAAAGTAGGGCTCCCCTTCAGTCTTCACCCTCCAGCTTCACAACCAAAACCAGATATGAAGCCTCAACAGCTGTAGACACCCACGAGCAAGATGCGCAAGGAGAAACTGTACCAACAGCACACAGTGGATACCGTAAAGAGAAGCAACGAGTGCTTGTTGTGGGAGACTCTCGGTTAAGGGGCACCGAGGTGCCCACCTGCCGACCTGAGAGGGAATCACAAGAGGTATGCTGCCTTCTGGGAGCCAGGATCCGAGATGTTGCTGAGAGGGTGCCACAACTTGTCAAGAGCACAGGCGACTATCGACTGCTACTCTTTCATGTGGGCATGAATGACACTGCAAGCCGGAACCTGGGTAGAATCAAGGAAGACTATAAAGCCCTGGGGGTGCAAGTGGAAAACATTGGTGCCCCAGTTATCTTGTCCTCCATTCTACCAGTTGGAGGGAAGGGGGCAGCCAGAAATAGACGTATGATGCATATCAACTCCTGGCTACGTAGCTGGAGCCATCATGATGGTTTGGGCTTTAATGGCAATAGGAATTTCTTTGACTAGAACCTGTTAGAGAGGGATGGGATCCACCCGAAGAACAGGAAGAGAAGCAAAGGAGGAAGGAGACCTGCGTGGATGAGTAAGGAGCTGCTGGAAAAACTCAAGGGGAAGCAAGAAGTTTACCGTATGTGGAAAAAGGGAATGGCCACTTGGGAGGGATATAAGAATGTAGTCAGAGTGTGTAGGGATGCAACAGGGAAGGCTAAGGCCCAGTTGGAATTAAAAGTGGCAGGGGAAGTCAAGGACAATGAGAAGGGCTTTTTCAAGTACATGAGCAGCAAAAGGAAGACTAGGGAAAATGTCGGCCTGCTGCTGAATGAGGTGAGTGCCTTGGTGATGGAGGATACAGAGAAGGCAGAGTTCCTGAATGCCGCCTTTGCTTCAGTCTTTACTGCTAAGGTCGGCCATCAGGAAACCCAAACGGTGGAGGTAGGAGAAAAAGTCTTGCAAAAGGAAGACCTTCCCTTGGTCAAGGAGGATTGGGTTAGAGAACATCTAGGCAAACTTAACATCCACCAATCCATGGGCCCTGATGGGATGCACCCACGAGTGCTGAGGGAGCTGGCAGATGTTATTGCTAGGCGTCTCTCAATCATCTTGGAAAGGTCATGGAGAACAGGAGAGGTGCCTGAGGACTGGAGGAAAGCCAGTGTCACTCCGGTCTTCAAGAAGGGCAAGAAGGAGGACCCAGGGAAGTACGGGCCAGTCAGCCTCAGCTCCATCCCTGGGAAGATGATGGAGCAACTTATTCTTGGGGTTATCAATAAGCACGTGGAGGAGAAGAATGTTATTGGGAGTGGTCAATGTGGATTCACCAAGGGGAAATCATGCCTGACCAATCTGATAGCCTTCTATGATGGCACGACAAGCTGGGTGGATGAAGAGAGCGCAGTGGATGTTGTCTACCTCGACTTCAGCAAAGCTTTTGGTACTGGCTCTCATAACATCCTCTTAGCAAGCTTAGGAAGTGTGGATTGGATGAGGAGTCAGGGAGGTGGGTAGAGAACTGGCTGAATGGCAGAGCCCAGAGGGTTGCGCTAAGCGGCGCAGAGTCTAGTTGGAGACCTGTATCCAGTGGTGTGCCCCAAGGGTCAGTGCTTGGTCCAGACCTATTCAACATATTCATCAATGACCTGGATGAGGGGACAGGGTGTACCCTCAGCAAATTTGCTAACAATACTAAGCTGGGAGGACACACCGGAAGACTGCACTGTCATTCAGGAAGACCTGGACAGGCTAGAGAGCTGGGCAGAGAGGAACCAAATTAAATTCAACAAGGGCAGGTGTAGGGTCCTGGCCCTAGGGAGGAATAACCCCATCCACCAGTACAGGTTAGGGGTTGACCTGCTGGGAAGCAGCACTGTGGAGAAGGACCTGGGAGTCCTGGTGGACAACAAGCTCTCCATGAGCCAACAATGTGCGCTTGTGTCCAAGAAAGCCAATGGTATCCTGGGGTGCATTAAGAAGAGCGTGGCCAGCAGGTCGAGGGAGGTTATCCTCCCCCTCTACTTTGCCCTGGTGAGGCCACATCTGGAATATTGTGTCCAGTTCTTGGTGCCCCAGTTCAAGAAAGACAGGGAACTACTGGAGGGAGTCCAGCGGAGGGCTGCAAAGATGATTAGGGGACTGGAGCATCTCTCGTGTGAGGAAAGGCTGAGAGAGCTGGGTCTGTTTAGCCTGGAGAAGAGAAGACTGAGAGGGGATCTAATTCATGCTTATAAATATCCTAGAGGAAGGGGCCAGACTCTTCTCAGTGGTGCCCAGTGACAGGACAGGGGGCAATGGGCACAATCTGGAACACAGGAAGTCCCATCTGCATATGAGGAAAAACCTTCTTCACTTTGAGGGTGACTGAGCACCGGAACAGGCTGCCCAGAGAGGTAGTGAAGTCTCCTTCTCTGGAGATATTCAAAACCCGCCTGGATGCCATCCTGTGCAACATGCTCTAAGTGATGCTGCTCTAGCAGGGGGGTTGGACTCAATGATCTCCAGAGGTCCCTTCCAACCCCTACCAATATGTGAATCCAGCTCAGTGTAGAGAACCAGTATGTGGTTCTGATGAGCTCATTCAAGCCATTTTTGAGACATGAGGGGTGTGGGCTATGCAACACATGGAACTGAATTCAACATTGATTGTTATTCTGATTTCAGCTAGGAAATTATCAGCTAGGAAAAAACTTCAGGCCTATCTGGAACACCACTGCCATCTTGAATAAGGAAAGAGTCTGCTCTACGCCTGAGTCATCCCATCCCACTGCTCCTCGCGGCATGGGAGACACCTGAATGCAGGCTCGCCCTTTCCCTGTTGCTTTGGCCTGCCTGCCTGCCTTCCTGCTTTCTTGCCTTCCTGCCATCCTCCCTTCCTACCTGCCTCCCTGCCTGCCTCCCTTCCTGCCTTCCTCCCTGCCTTCCTGTCTGGGGAAAGTTGGGTAGGGATGTTCCTGCTCGTTGTCAAACACTTCAGGATCTGGTTCAGGAAGCAGAGCACCTGCGTCTTTGTGCAGGTTCCCGATGGCTTTCTACTGCTGTGTGTCCCACCTAGCACAGTAGTAGGCAGCGGAGTGTTGCAGGGTTCCTTTGCTCACTGTCAGGGCGCAGACAGATCTGGTGGTGTCCTTCTTGTCCTGAAAATAAGAGGTTTCTTCCAGAAGCTAGGAAGAGAGCGTAGCCTTTCAGCTATGCCTATCTTCAAACAGTTCTGAGCATGGCTCAGATAAGATTTAAGAACCATCATATGAACCATAAGAGTCTAAGAGAGGATGAGCATCGTCTCCTTTGCACTTTGCACTTGCTCGGTTGAAATCTCTGGCTTTTGGCAGCTGATGCTTGCACGGCATCAGTCAGCACCGAACTTGTCCTGCTTCTCCAGAGCCTGCGCCTGAGGCCAGGCAGCTCATCCACACCAGGGGATGTGAGCGGGGACCTTTCAAGTTGTTTGTGGTTGAGTCGCTGAGGGAGTATTTGTCTAGTGATCTCTAAGTATTTACCACAGTGACTATGCCAGTAGGCGCAATAGTAGGTAGCAGTGTCTTCTGGAATGATGTCATATACTGTAAGAATGCAGAGTTTCTGGCTAGAAAGTTTTTGAACTATGTACCTGTATGCTTGGAATCAGTCATCTACAGTGGTTACCCCTGAAAAATAGAGCATCCTCTCTGGAGTTTTATTTGCCTTCTGTTGATACCAGCGTATGTAGGCAGCATCAAAATCTTCAGAGACATCTTTAAAGTGACATTCCAGGCGTACACTTCCTTTAGCCTTGGTGATGGATATAGGGCTCTGCATGGGTATTTCTTGTGCAAATCCATCTAGAAAAAGAAAAAAAAAAACAGAGGAGAAACTAATTAGCTGGATTGGAGGGATTTTGGGAAGATGCCTGTTAGCGCAGCCATGGGTGTCTGTGAGGAGAGGTAGGAAAATAGGGAAGGACTTACAAGAGCAAGCGGCTGTGGCCAGAAGCGCTGCCAGCAGCAGCATGTTTGCTTGTCAGGCTCTGCTGTCGTTTGAGACTCAGAGGAGAAGGCAACCGGCCCTGGTGCAGCATGAGCAGTGGTGCATGGGAGGAGGAGGGGACTTGCTTGGGTGCCAGCTGGAGACCCTGTGTGTCAAGGCAGAGGAAGGTGTTCCCTGAGCTCCTGCGGGGAGCACTGTGAATGGGGGAGTAAGTGGGAAGGAAAGGGGAAGGGCAAGGGAAAAAAACCCAACCTGTTTAAAATTGCTCCATGTGGGATTTTGCGGTATCCAACTTAGGTAAACAATATTTCCAGGCACTTAGAGGTGCTGACGTGTGGAGCAGGCAGACTGCAGCGGGGAACCTTGTCTTAGAAGTGCTAGGCAGTGGCAAGCAAATCGTTCCCACCACCGAGGCACTTTCTTCAGCGTGTTGTCTTTCTTTTCCTGCCTTCTCTTTCCTTTGGGAGAACAGTGGCTGGACTAGGAAATCAGTGCAATGTTTGCTCCCCTCAAGGGCCACCAGACGCCTGCCAGGGCTGTGCAAACAGCACCAAACAAGCAGGTCAGTTTCTAGTATTTCTGTGCTAATTCTTCAGGCAGTGAAGATTTCCTTTGCCCTTGAAATAGCAGATGTGCATTTGAAGACCGGAGTGTTAATGTCAACCCAGACTTTGCAAAGGACGGTTGTGCGGGTTAGCTGCTCTTTTTGGGCAGCAGAAAAAGGTTTGGCCTTTCTGCAGCTCCTGTCAGATGGAGTGAAGAAGACGGGGCGGTGGCACAGTTACAACCTTGTGGTTCAGACGTTAAGGGAGGGGCTTTTATTTATTGCCTTGATGATCTTTGTGTTTCTGTGAGAGTGAAGATCCCAGTAGGCGCAGTAGTAAGTAGCAGCATCGTCTGGAATTACATCTTTTATTGTAAGAACACACCGTTTCTGGCCAGAAACTTTTTCAGCCATGTACTTGTTTGCTTGAAAGCCACTGTCAACTGAAGCTGACCCTGATGAAAAGAACAGTAGCCTTTGTGGAGCTTTACCCTCCTTCTGTTGATACCAGTGTATTATGGTGCTATCGAAACTTGCCCCTAATGTTTGAATTTCACATGTCATCCGTGCACCTTTTTGGAACTTGGCGATGGATATAGGGCTCTGCATGGGAATTTCTTGTGCAAATCCATCTAGGGAAAAAGAAAGAAAAAAAAAAGAGAGAGAGAAAGAGAGGAGAAATTAATTAGCTGGTATTGAGGGATTTGGGAAGATGCCCATTAGCACAGCCCATTAGCACAGGGTGTCTGTGAGGAGAGGTAGGAAAATAGGGAAGGACTTACAAGAGCAAGCGGCTGTGGCCAGAAGCGCTGCCAGCAGCAGCATGTTTGCTTGTCAGGCTCTGCTGTCGTTTGAGACTCAGAGGAGGGTGAAAGGGAGCCCAGATGGGGAGAGTGTTGTGTGGGAGGAGGAGGGCACTCTCTTGAGCAGCCTTCAGGGACAGGTCTTCTGTGCGCAAGCAGGTGGGTCACACTTGCAGACAACCCCCTCCAGGATGGCAAATGCTGAAATTGGTTAGAAGGTTGTAGTGCCGTCAGGTAAAGATGGGAATGATTGTGTCCGTTGAAAACGTGAGCCAGAGCCACTGAAAAATAGTTTTGAGGGAGAGCTGCTCAAGCTGTGTAGCCGGGCATGAAGGTTTCAGCCTGGAGGTCACATCGGTGAGCGGTGAGTGCGTGCCATTCCCCGGCGGGATGTGGAGAGGTGCCGAGAGCCCGAGGACACTGGAGGTGTTCAGCCATTCAGTTAGGGAGCTGCTTTTGCTGCTTCAGCTTAGTCACCCAGCTGCGGCACACCCAAGTGCCCGGGGTGCCCCTGTGCTGGTGCTGCCCTCCAGTGAAGCAGCTGGAGCCCATCAGCCGGCAGCGAGTGGGACAGCTGCAGCGCGGGGATGCGCCTCTGCTTTGGTTTTGAGGGCGGGAGGAAATGCACAGCCGCAGGATTTCTGTTTCGAAGCTCAGATGAGATGCAAACACTTCTTGGGAAGGAAGGCTGGAGAACAAAAGCAAGCCCGTAGAGGGCTGCTGTGAGCAACCGTTGCAGAAGGGGCATCTCGATGAGCGGGGCTGGTGCTGTGGGACGCTCCCCTGTGACCGGTGAACCCGGGCTGCAGCTGGCCAGGCGTGAGGGAGATGAGCTGCTTCGGCCTCCCTCCTGCTGGCTGTGGCCACATGCAGCAAGCCAGGGCTAAGCACGTGTTGCTAACCGGCTTGGAAAGGTGCCCGTGAGCGCAGGGCTGCAGGGAGAGGCAGGCAAGGAGAGACCCCTGCCTCTGTGTGGTGGCGATGGAAAGGGTCCCTCTCTTCCCAATAAATAACGGTGGGAAAGTTTACTTAGCACTAGTGGGTGCATCCTGTCATGCACCGTGGAATTACATGTGTTCACTTTAAGTGCTCACTCATTTGATCATCCTCCACAGAAGACCAAGGGTGCATCTTCCCTGCTCCAGGCTTTCCCTGTGGTCTCAGGGGCCTGGGATTCCTGAAGGCTGGTCTGAGATGTGAATACTGAGGCACAGTATTGAGTACCTCGGCTGCTTCTAGGTAATCTACCACCAGTTTCCCTGCAGGTCTCTGAAGAAGTTAATGTCTGCTCTCCTGAAGCCCAGGGTTGTGCTTTTTGCCGTGCTCCCTTCTCTCAGGAGCTGGAGCTCCACCAGCTCACAGTCACTGCAGCCAAGGCTGCCCCCAACCTGCACACCCCCAACCAGTTCTCCCTTGTTTGTGCGTAGGAGCTCCAGCAGAGCACCCTTCCTTGCTGGCTGCTCAGTCACCTGTGTGTGAAAGTTGCCATCAACTCACGCCAGAAACCTCCTAAATTGGCTGTGGGGAATCCTCACATCCTACAACGTCAGCAAAGAGGGCAAACTGTCCCAGATTTAATATCTGAGGGCACACATACTACAACCTATTTTGCAAATAGCTAAGGAGGCAGAAAACGTCTATGGCGAGGCGTCACATGTTGAAATCATACCAAAAGTCCAGCAAAAACAATGCTGAGAGCCCGTGGCACTGGAAAACCACCGCTATGGAGGTATTTGTGTTCATTTATGAAGGTGCAGAGGCATTAGAGGAATCTCTCACAGGACACTGAGCATGTGCACTCTGTCCTAACTCAGGAACTATTTCAGTTTGCTGACTTAGCTGTCAGGCAAATGCCAGCTTTGCTAGAACCAGCCTTTGGTCGGAGAACCGGATTTGCAAAACTCAGTACACTTCACCCAAAGGGCCTGCGAGTCTCTGCTTGCTGGTGGTTTTGCCCATGGCTGAGGTTTTCAGTTTTGTCTTGCAGACATCAGGTGAGAAATGGTGACAATACAATTAGGTGTCCTGGGCTGTTGTAGGAATTTGTTGTGACTGAAATGCAAAGGAAGACAAGAGAGGAATATGCAGGAGGGTGTGCAAGATCATCTGCTCTTCTCTCCTTCGTTTACATTCATGTCTTTTTTTTTTTTTTTCAAGAGAAAACACTGAGGGGATGTAGATATATTTCTCTGCTTGCTCCAAGGATTCTAACAGAGAAGCGAAATTTACAGGTCCATATGTCCACACACACAGACCAGCTGTGTTCACTGTCAGGTGAGTGCTTTCAGGATAATCAAACCTTCATCTTAAGAGCAAAGTCCCATCTATTTACCCTAAAGTGAATGGGACTCTCCACTTTCTAGATGTTACAGATACCTGTAAGTAATGAAATGATAATGCTCCTTATTAGTATGATATATGTCACAGTTGTCACGGTACAATGCTGTTTTTCCTACCCGGCTGCAGAAAATCACGAGAGGTGGGTGGAATAGGGAAGTATCTGCATTTTTGGCAGAGTTCCGAGCTTGTGGTTCAGAGTGCAAAATGCTTTTTTGTACGGCTTGTCTTTGCGCCTCTGAGGCTGTGATGCCTTGATACGGCCAATATGCACAGTAGTAAGTGCCAGAATCCCTTGGGGTTAAAACATCTATCGTGAGATGATAAAGCAGGTCAGTAGGATGCTTCCGTGCTTGAAATCTGCTTCTGTCACCGCTGTCATCAAAATAAGGTGACTGTCCTGACACGTACAGGATCCTCTTTGGGGGCTCTCCAGGAAGCTGCTTGTACCAGTGCACGTAGTCATTGGTGCTCATTTTGCACTCCATGGTGGCAGAGCTGCCCTTCACCTCCCTCTGCAGCGCTGGGGTTTGCACTGGCACCGCCTGCGCGTCTCCACCTGGATGGGGAAGCAGAGAAATTGTGTGAGGGGAAGAAACCGCTGGAGTTTGGAGCCAGGACCGCGTTGTCGGCACATGGGAAGGAGAGGGGAGAGGAAAAAGGGCTTACGGGACCACAGCGAAGTTGCAAGAAGGACTGGAAGCAGCAACATGCTGCCCGTGTCGGTTAAACCTGGAAATGAAATGGAGACCAAAACGTTATAAAGGCCATCAGGTGGAGAAAGCGTCAAGCAACTGGGAGGAGGAAATGACTCGCTCGGCACATCCAATGGTCGTTCCTCAGCTTGCTGCCATCGAGGAGGTTACATTTACTGACAAGCTAAACCACATCACTAACAGTGTAGAAAGGACCAGTAACAGGGTAGATCTGGCCCTTCCCAAGGATGTTCTCCTCTCCTCAGGCACCCCAAAGCTGTCCCAGAAGGATGTTTCGCCAGCCTTTCCCAGAATATACTGCCTGCTTTGGTAGCCCAAATGGGCTAAGTCATAGTTAACTATCATCTCTTACAGCTCCCAAGTGTCTGGTCAGCCTTATGTCTCTACGCCAGACACGGTTTGTCCCCAGGACGTCCTCCTGGGACGGCACTCAGCTCCTCTGGGCCGGTTCCTCTGGCAGTAGTGTCCTGCAAACAGCGAGGCGGCTGAGCAAGTACTGTGTGCAAGTGCCTGCCTGCCTTGATGATGGGGTTGTAGCACCAAATCGGACAAATACAGCTGGAGCCTCCTTTGCACGAGAGCCCCAGCGGCTGTGGCAAAGCCAGGGTGAAGCATGCATGCCTCGCAGCCAGCTGCTTGCTGCCGTCTGCTTTTTCTTCTACTCTCCCTCACTTCAGAGCCCTCAAAAGGTGCCCTGCAAAGACTTCAAGGCAAATGGTTACTTGGGCAGCAGCCACCACATACCACTGTCTTCCCTGAGAAACATTGCCCCTTTTCTGACTCAAAAGAGAGAATCTACTCTGGACTCTATTTTTTAAGGGCTTTGTCAATAGCAGGGTACACAACTAAGAGTCTCATCTCACAACTGGTACAGAAAGTTCATGTTCTTCTGTTGACCTTGTGATAGAAATATGAATTGCTTTGCTTTACCCCTTGCCCGTTATTTATACTTACATACTGAGCCTAAACCTGTTGGGATGCGTTAGAGGCAGGAAGGTACAGCCGTGGTTCTCTGCATTTGACAGGAAGCCTGCTGCGCAGGGGACGGGCAGCTTTCTGTAGAGGCTGCCTGTGGTCTGCTAGTTCTGTGGGACTTCCAGTAGGCACAGTAGTAGGTACCTTCGTCGTCGGAGTTGATGCCGTTGATTAAGAAACTGCAGATGTTTGTACCTCTCTTTGAAGAAGAATACTTACTCCTGTAGGCATTGTCATCATACGAAGCTTGACCCGATCCGATATACAGAATCCGTTCGGGAGCTTCGGAGGGGATATGTCGGTACCAATGTATAATTGCAGACTGGAAGCTGGCTATGCCCTCAGCTATGCACTCGATCCGTGCAGTTTTACCTTGGCCTCTGGTAATGGATGGTTGCCTCTGCTTCAGAAGCACTTGTGCTTGTCCATCTAGAAAGAGGAGAGAAAACACAACAAACACTCTTAGCCTGCTAGTCCTTCACACTTGTAAATACGGGGTACCTCCTC
The DNA here is from genome assembly GCF_011004875.1 of Balearica regulorum gibbericeps. Lineage (NCBI taxonomy): Eukaryota > Metazoa > Chordata > Aves > Gruiformes > Gruidae > Balearica > Balearica regulorum. Next base: position 113,176,949 of record NC_046185.1, on the reverse strand, counting down.
CTGCTGCTGCTGCTGCTGCCCCGCGCTGTGCCATGGTGACCAGGGGAACGTACAGGACCAGGCTGCAGCCAGGGCCAGGAGCGGGAGCAGCAGCATCCTGAGGGCTCTTGCTGGCGTCTGCCTCTGGGAGGAAGGTGACAGCTCTCATGGTAGGGACGGAGGGTCGTGGCTGAGGAAAGGAAATGACTCAGTGGGGCATCATGTGGAGAGGCTCTCCTGACAGCGGGCAGGTGATGTTGAGATAAAGCTAAACGTGAACAGCCTGCTTCTACTGGAGACCAGTAATATTGGGTCCTTTGGGATCAGAACACAGTGGTCCTGTGATTTTAACTATCAGGTTTTGGCCGCAAACAGAAAAGGGGTGGAAGAACTTACATTAGTTTCCTTCTGCTTGCAAAATGGAAATATAGGTATCTGTTGTACAGTTGCTGGTTTTTTTGATGGTCTGCTGCCGTGTTGGATGCGAAGTCCCACTGAAGTCAGCTAAGAGACTTGTGTTTTAATCGAAAGGAAGGCTTGCTAGGCTCCAGACAGAAAAGAACATGAACATAAACCAAGATTCTCTACCAGCAGAGAAGTACTAAGTGTGGGGACATTACATCTGCAGTCCTGAGTGGTGCTTCAAGTTCATTTTCCCTTATGTTCTTCTGTTCTGCCAGACAAATGATGGAACTGGGGATTTACTCCAAAGACAGAGCTTGAAGGCTGGTAGGAATCGAAAGGTCTTCCCTTCTCTTAGCTATCCCGTCCGGTAAACTCAGGCAGCGGCTGCCTGTAAAGCGTGTCTGATTCAAGGCTGATGGGGAATGTCGGGTGGGGATGTTCCTGCTTGTTGTCAAACACTTCAGGATCTGGTTCGGGAAGCAGAGCACGTCTTTGTGCAGGTTCCCTGTGGCTTTCTACTGCTGTGCATCCCACCTAGCACAGTAGTATGTAGCGGAGTCTTGCAGAGTTCCTTTGCTCACTGTCAGGGTGCAGACAGATTTGGTGGCGTCCTTCTCAATACTAAATTTCCCATCATCAGACTTGTTTTCAAGGAAAAGCCTGGAGGACATGTAGGCAATGCTCATGGGAGCTGCGTTTGGCCTCTTTCTGTACCAGTGAATGAAAACATTGTTAAAATCAGGATTGGAGATGTGACAGTTGATTAGCACTGTTTTGCTTTCTGGCTTGGTGATGGATATGGGGGTCTGCGGCAAGTCTTGTGCAGAACTGCCTGTGAGAAAGAAAGAGAAAATTAGTAACGTGAAGCTGAGTTAAGAAACCATCCCCTTTGGCACCGGGCGATGTGCAGGCAGCGAAATGAGCGTGGCGCTTACAAGAAAAACCAGCCATCAGGATGAAAGTGCTCAGTAGCCGCATTGTCGCTGCCCTCCATATGGCTTCCTGACAGGGACAGAGTCAGGGGGAGACTGAAGTAGGGATGAAGCAAATCTTGGTTTAGTACCACCCAGTGAGGCTGTGCCAGCTGTGATGCCTTAATTCTGTACAAGCCTTTGCTGTTGATTAACACTTGAGTAGAAGGCAAACAAACCAACAAAAACAAAACCCAAAAAACCAAAAAAACTTTTTAAGAAGAGTGCCCACTGCTGAGGAAAACATAAGTTTTGTTGTTTTGGTGTTTTTTTCCCCCAGGGAATTTGCTTAGATGATGACTAAAGTGTGACCCTTTTATTTTCCTCAATGAGGAAATGAGAATGAGGCACCTTGGACCCTGGTGAGCCATAGAAGTAGGGCTCCCCTTCAGTCTTCACCCTCCAGCTTCACAACCAAAACCAGATATGAAGCCTCAACAGCTGTAGACACCCACGAGCAAGATGCGCAAGGAGAAACTGTACCAACAGCACACAGTGGATACCGTAAAGAGAAGCAACGAGTGCTTGTTGTGGGAGACTCTCGGTTAAGGGGCACCGAGGTGCCCACCTGCCGACCTGAGAGGGAATCACAAGAGGTATGCTGCCTTCTGGGAGCCAGGATCCGAGATGTTGCTGAGAGGGTGCCACAACTTGTCAAGAGCACAGGCGACTATCGACTGCTACTCTTTCATGTGGGCATGAATGACACTGCAAGCCGGAACCTGGGTAGAATCAAGGAAGACTATAAAGCCCTGGGGGTGCAAGTGGAAAACATTGGTGCCCCAGTTATCTTGTCCTCCATTCTACCAGTTGGAGGGAAGGGGGCAGCCAGAAATAGACGTATAATGCTCCTGGCTACGTAGCTGGAGCCATCATGATGGTTTGGGCTTTAATGGCAATAGGAATTTCTTTGACTAGAACCTGTTAGAGAGGGATGGGATCCGCCTGTCTAGAAAAGGCAAGGGGATCTTTGGCAGCAGGCTGGCCAACTTGTTGAAACAGGCTTTAAACTAAAGGATTCAGGGAGTGGGGTCCAAAACGGCAAAGCCCATGCCAGTGCATACAACTGGGGAATAAGCCCCGCCAGCCAGCGCAGCAACAAGTGTCCTGTAACTGCCTCCCAAGATGAGAACCAGAAAGGCAACTGCCTCAAAGGTGCGTCTGGCTATGGTGGACCCTCCTGCATCCCTCCAGGGAAACGTCCACGCTCAATCACCTCTCTGAAATGCCTGTACACCAATGCACGGGGCATGGGGAATAAACGGGAAGGACTAGAGATCTGTGTGCGGTCACAGGGCCATGTTCTCATTGCAATTACAGAGACATGGTGGGATAGCTCGCATGATACTGTCGTGGATGGTAAGGTACTTTTTAGGAAAGACAGGCCAGCAAGGCGAGGTGGTGGAGTTGCTCTTTATGTGAGAGAGCAACTGGAATGTATCAAGCTCCATCTAGGGGTGGATCAAGAAAGAGTTGAGAGCTTGTGGGTAAGGATTAAGGGGCAGGCTAATATGGGTGACACTGTTGTGGGTGTTTACTACAGGCCACCAGATCAGGAAGAGGAGGTTGACGAAGCCTTCTACAGACAGCCGGAAGCAACCTCACGATCACAGGCCCTGGCCCTCATGGGGGACTTCAACCACCCTGACATTTGCTGGAAAAGCAACACGGCCAAGCACGCACAGTCCAGCAGGTTCCTGCAGGGCATTGATGACAACTTTTTGACACAGCTGCTAGAGGAGCCCACGAGGAGAGAGGTGCTGCTGGACCTTGTACTAACAAACAAAGCAGGACTGGTTGAAGATCTGAAGGCTGGGGGCAGTCTTGGCTGCAGTGACCATGAGATGGTGGAGTTCAGGATCCTACGTGGAAGGGGCAGGCCAGTAAGTAGGATTACAACCCTGGACTTCAGGAGAGCTAACTTTGGCCTTTTCAAAGACCTGCTTGGGAGAATCCCGTGGGTTAAAGTTCTAGAAGGTGAGAGGGCCCAAGAGAGCTGGTCAGTATTCAAACAGCCCTTCCTCCAAGCTCAAGATCAGCGCATCCCAAAGAACAGGAAGAGAAGCAAAGGAGGAAGGAGACCTGCGTGGATGAGTAAGGAGCTGCTGGAAAAACTCAAGGGGAAGCAAGAAGTTTACCGTATGTGGAAAAAGGGAATGGCCACTTGGGAGGGATATAAGAATGTAGTCAGAGTGTGTAGGGATGCAACAGGGAAGGCTAAGGCCCAGTTGGAATTAAAAGTGGCAGGGGAAGTCAAGGACAATGAGAAGGGCTTTTTCAAGTACATGAGCAGCAAAAGGAAGACTCGGGAAAATGTCGGCCTGCTGCTGAATGAGGTGAGTGCCTTGGTGATGGAGGATACAGAGAAGGCAGAGTTCCTGAATGCCGCCTTTGCTTCAGTCTTTACTGCTAAGGTCGGCCATCAGGAAACCCAAACGGTGGAGGTAGGAGAAAAAGTCTTGCAAAAGGAAGACCTTCCCTTGGTCAAGGAGGATTGGGTTAGAGAACATCTAGGCAAACTTAACATCCACCAATCCATGGGCCCTGATGGGATGCACCCACGAGTGCTGAGGGAGCTGGCAGATGTTATTGCTAGGCGTCTCTCAATCATCTTGGAAAGGTCATGGAGAACAGGAGAGGTGCCTGAGGACTGGAGGAAAGCCAGTGTCACTCCGGTCTTCAAGAAGGGCAAGAAGGAGGACCCAGGGAAGTACAGGCCAGTCAGCCTCAGCTCCATCCCTGGGAAGATGATGGAGCAACTTATTCTTGGGGTTATCAATAAGCACGTGGAGGAGAAGAATGTTATTGGGAGTGGTCAATGTGGATTCACCAAGGGGAAATCATGCCTGACCAATCTGATAGCCTTCTATGATGGCACGACAAGCTGGGTGGATGAAGGGAGTGCAGTGGATGTTGTCTACCTCGACTTCAGCAAAGCTTTTGATACTGGCTCTCATAACATCCTCTTAGCAAGCTTGGGAAGTGTGGATTGGATGAGGAGTCAGGGAGGTGGGTAGAGAACTGGCTGAATGGCAGAGCCCAGAGGGTTGTGATAAGCAGCGCAGAGTCTAGTTGGAGACCTGTATCCAGTGGTGTGCCCCAAGGGTCAGTGCTTGGTCCAGACCTATTCAACATATTCATCAATGACCTGGATGAGGGGACAGGGTGTACCCTCAGCAAATTTGCTAACAATACTAAGCTGGGAGGACACACCGGAAGACTGCACTGTCATTCAGGAAGACCTGGACAGGCTAGAGAGCTGGGCAGAGAGGAACCAAATTAAATTCAACAAGGGCAGGTGTAGGGTCCTGGCCCTAGGGAGGAATAACCCCATCCACCAGTACAGGTTAGGGGTTGACCTGCTGGGAAGCAGCACTGTGGAGAAGGACCTGGGAGTCCTGGTGGACAACAAGCTCTCCATGAGCCAACAATGTGCGCTTGTGTCCAAGAAAGCCAATGGTATCCTGGGGTGCATTAAGAAGAGCGTGGCCAGCAGGTCGAGGGAGGTTATCCTCCCCCTCTACTTTGCCCTGGTGAGGCCACATCTGGAATATTGTGTCCAGTTCTTGGTGCCCCAGTTCAAGAAAGACAGGGAACTACTGGAGGGAGTCCAGCGGAGGGCTGCAAAGATGATTAGGGGACTGGAGCATCTCTCGTGTGAGGAAAGGCTGAGAGAGCTGGGTCTGTTTAGCCTGGAGAAGAGAAGACTGAGAGGGGATCTAATTCATGCTTATAAATATCCTAGAGGAAGGGGCCAGACTCTTCTCAGTGGTGCCCAGTGACAGGACAGGGGGCAATGGGCACAATCTGGAACACAGGAAGTCCCATCTGCATATGAGGAAAAACCTTCTTCACTTTGAGGGTGACTGAGCACCGGAACAGGCTGCCCAGAGAGGTAGTGAAGTCTCCTTCTCTGGAGATATTCAAAACCCGCCTGGATGCCATCCTGTGCAACATGCTCTAAGTGATGCTGCTCTAGCAGGGGGGTTGGACTCAATGATCTCCAGAGGTCCCTTCCAACCCCTACCAATATGTGAATCCAGCTCAGTGTAGAGAACCAGTATGTGGTTCTGATGAGCTCATTCAAGCCATTTTTGAGACATGAGGGGTGTGGGCTATGCAACACATGGAACTGAATTCAACATTGATTGTTATTCTGATTTCAGCTAGGAAATTATCAGCTAGGAAAAAACTTCAGGCCTATCTGGAACACCACTGCCATCTTGAATAAGGAAAGAGTCTGCTCTACGCCTGAGTCATCCCATCCCACTGCTCCTCGCGGCATGGGAGACACCTGAATGCAGGCTCGCCCTTTCCCTGTTGCTTTGGCCTGCCTGCCTGCCTTCCTGCTTTCTTGCCTTCCTGCCATCCTCCCTTCCTACCTGCCTCCCTGCCTGCCTCCCTTCCTGCCTTCCTCCCTGCCTTCCTGTCTGGGGAAAGTTGGGTAGGGATGTTCCTGCTCGTTGTCAAACACTTCAGGATCTGGTTCAGGAAGCAGAGCACCTGCGTCTTTGTGCAGGTTCCCGATGGCTTTCTACTGCTGTGTGTCCCACCTAGCACAGTAGTAGGCAGCGGAGTGTTGCAGGGTTCCTTTGCTCACTGTCAGGGCGCAGACAGATCTGGTGGTGTCCTTCTTGTCCTGAAAATAAGAGGTTTCTTCCAGAAGCTAGGAAGAGAGCGTAGCCTTTCAGCTATGCCTATCTTCAAACAGTTCTGAGCATGGCTCAGATAAGATTTAAGAACCATCATATGAACCATAAGAGTCTAAGAGAGGATGAGCATCGTCTCCTTTGCACTTTGCACTTGCTCGGTTGAAATCTCTGGCTTTTGGCAGCTGATGCTTGCATGGCATCAGTCAGCACCGAACTTGTCCTGCTTCTCCAGAGCCTGCGCCTGAGGCCAGGCAGCTCATCCACACCAGGGGATGTGAGCGGGGACCTTTCAAGTTGTTTGTGGTTGAGTCGCTGAGGGAGTATTTGTCTAGTGATCTCTAAGTATTTACCACAGTGACTATGCCAGTAGGCGCAATAGTAGGTAGCAGTGTCTTCTGGAATGATGTCATATACTGTAAGAATGCAGAGTTTCTGGCTAGAAAGTTTTTGAACTATGTACCTGTATGCTTGGAATCAGTCATCTACAGTGGTTACCCCTGAAAAATAGAGCATCCTCTCTGGAGTTTTATTTGCCTTCTGTTGATACCAGCGTATGTAGGCAGCATCAAAATCTTCAGAGACATCTTTAAAGTGACATTCCAGGCGTACACTTCCTTTAGCCTTGGTGATGGATATAGGGCTCTGCATGGGTATTTCTTGTGCAAATCCGTCTAGAAAAAGAAAAAAAAAACAGAGGAGAAAATAATTAGCTGGATTGGAGGGATTTTGGGAAGATGCCTGTTAGCGCAGCCATGGGTGTCTGTGAGGAGAGGTAGGAAAATAGGGAAGGACTTACAAGAGCAAGCGGCTGTGGCCAGAAGCGCTGCCAGCAGCAGCATGTTTGCTTGTCAGGCTCTGCTGTCGTTTGAGACTCAGAGGAGAAGGCAACCGGCCCTGGTGCAGCATAAGCAGTGGTGCATGGGAGGAGGAGGGGACTTGCTTGGGTGCCAGCTGGAGACCCTGTGTGTCAAGGCAGAGGAAGGTGTTCCCTGAGCTCCTGCGGGGAGCACTGTGAATGGGGGAGTAAGTGGGAAGGAAAGGGGAAGGGCAAGGGAAAAAAACCCAACCTGTTTAAAATTGCTCCATGTGGGATTTTGCGGTATCCAACTTAGGTAAACAATATTTCCAGGCACTTAGAGGTGCTGACGTGTGGAGCAGGCAGACTGCAGCGGGGAACCTTGTCTTAGAAGTGCTAGGCAGTGGCAAGCAAATCGTTCCCACCACCGAGGCACTTTCTTCAGCATGTTGTCTTTCTTTTCCTGCCTTCTCTTTCCTTTGGGAGAACAGTGGCTGGACTAGGAAATCAGTGCAATGTTTGCTCCCCTCAAGGGCCACCAGACGCCTGCCAGGGCTGTGCAAACAGCACCAAACAAGCAGGTCAGTTTCTAGTATTTCTGTGCTAATTCTTCAGGCAGTGAAGATTTCCTTTGCCCTTGAAATAGCAGATGTGCATTTGAAGACCGGAGTGTTAATGTCAACCCAGACTTTGCAAAGGACGGTTGTGCGGGTTAGCTGCTCTTTTTGGGCAGCAGAAAAAGGTTTGGCCTTTCTGCAGCTCCTGTCAGATGGAGTGAAGAAGACGGGGCGGTGGCACAGTTACAACCTTGTGGTTCAGACGTTAAGGGAGGGGCTTTTATTTATTGCCTTGATGATCTTTGTGTTTCTGTGAGAGTGAAGATCCCAGTAGGCGCAGTAGTAAGTAGCAGCATCGTCTGGAATTACATCTTTTATTGTAAGAACACACCGTTTCTGGCCAGAAACTTTTTCAGCCATGTACTTGTTTGCTTGAAAGCCACTGTCAACTGAAGCTGACCCTGATGAAAAGAACAGTAGCCTTTGTGGAGCTTTACCCTCCTTCTGTTGATACCAGTGTATTATGGTGCTATCGAAACTTGCCCCTAATGTTTGAATTTCACATGTCATCCGTGCACCTTTTTGGAACTTGGTGATGGATATAGGGCTCTGCATGGGAATTTCTTGTGCAAATCCATCTAGGGAAAAAGAAAGAAAAAAAAAAGAGAGAGAGAAAGAGAGGAGAAATTAATTAGCTGGTATTGAGGGATTTGGGAAGATGCCCATTAGCACAGCCCATTAGCACAGGGTGTCTGTGAGGAGAGGTAGGAAAATAGGGAAGGACTTACAAGAGCAAGCGGCTGTGGCCAGAAGCGCTGCCAGCAGCAGCATGTTTGCTTGTCAGGCTCTGCTGTGGTTGAGACTCAGAGGAGGGTGAAAGGGAGCCCAGATGGGGAGAGTGTTGTGTGGGAGGAGGAGGGCACTCTCTTGAGCAGCCTTCAGGGACAGGTCTTCTGTGCGCAAGCGGGTGGGTCACACTTGCAGACAACCCCCTCCAGGATGGCAAATGCTGAAATTGGTTAGAAGGTTGTAGTGCCGTCAGGTAAAGATGGGAATGATTGTGTCCCTTGAAAACGTGAGCCAGAGCCACTGAAAAATAGTTTTGAGGGAGAGCTGCTCAAGCTGTGTAGCCGGGCATGAAGGTTTCAGCCTGGAGGTCACATCGGTGAGCAGTGAGTGCGTGCCATTCCCCGGCGGGATGTGGAGAGGTGCCGAGAGCCCGAGGACACTGGAGGTGTTCAGCCATTCAGTTAGGGAGCTGCTTTTGCTGCTTCAGCTTAGTCACCCAGCTGCGGCACACCCAAGTGCCCGGGGTGCCCCTGTGCTGGTGCTGCCCTCCAGTGAAGCAGCTGGAGCCCATCAGCCGGCAGCGAGTGGGACAGCTGCAGCGCGGGGATGCGCCTCCGCTTTGGTTTTGAGGGCGGGAGGAAATGCACAGCCACAGGATTTCTGTTTCGAAGCTCAGATGAGATGCAAACACTTCTTGGGAAGGAAGGCTGGAGAACAAAAGCAAGCCCGTAGAGGGCTGCTGTGAGCAACCGTTGCAGAAGGGGCATCTCGATGAGCGGGGCTGGTGCTGTGGGACGCTTCCCTGTGACCGGTGAGCCCGGGCTGCAGCTGGCCAGGCGCGAGGGAGATGAGCTGCTTCGGCCTCCCTCCTGCTGGCTGTGGCCACATGCAGCAAGCCAGGGCTAAGCACGTGTTGCTAACCGGCTTGGAAAGGTGCCCGTGAGCGCAGGGCTGCAGGGAGAGGCAGGCAAGGAGAGACCCCTGCCTCTGTGTGGTGGCGATGGAAAGGGTCCCTCTCTTCCCAATAAATAACGGTGGGAAAGTTTACTTAGCACTAGTGGGTGCATCCTGTCATGCACCGTGGAATTACATGTGTTCACTTTAAGTGCTCACTGATTTGATCATCCTCCACAGAAGACCAAGGGTGCATCTTCCCTGCTCCAGGCTTTCCCTGTGGTCTCAGGGGCCTGGGATTCCTGAAGGCTGGTCTGAGATGTGAATACTGAGGCACAGTATTGAGTACCTCGGCTGCTTCTAGGTAATCTACCACCAGTTTCCCTGCAGGTCTCTGAAGAAGTTAATGTCTGCTCTCCTGAAGCCCAGGGTTGTGCTTTTTGCCGTGCTCCCTTCTCTCAGGAGCTGGAGCTCCACCAGCTCACAGTCACTGCAGCCAAGGCTGCCCCCAACCTGCACACCCCCAACCAGTTCTCCCTTGTTTGTGCGTAGGAGCTCCAGCAGAGCACCCTTCCTTGCTGGCTGCTCAGTCACCTGTGTGTGAAAGTTGCCATCAACTCACGCCAGAAACCTCCTAAATTGGCTGTGGGGAATCCTCACATCCTACAACGTCAGCAAAGAGGGCAAACTGTCCCAGATTTAATATCTGAGGGCACACATACTACAACCTATTTTGCAAATAGCTAAGGAGGCAGAAAACGTCTATGGCGAGGCGTCACATGTTGAAATCATACCAAAAGTCCAGCAAAAACAATGCTGAGAGCCCGTGGCACTGGAAAACCACCGCTATGGAGGTATTTGTGTTCATTTATGAAGGTGCAGAGGCATTAGAGGAATCTCTCACAGGACACTGAGCATGTGCACTCTGTCCTAACTCAGGAACTATTTCAGTTTGCTGACTTAGCTGTCAGGCAAATGCCAGCTTTGCTAGAACCAGCCTTTGGTCGGAGAACCGGATTTGCAAAACTCAGTACACTTCACCCAAAGGGCCTGCGAGTCTCTGCTTGCTGGTGGTTTTGCCCATGGCTGAGGTTTTCAGTTTTGTCTTGCAGACATCAGGTGAGAAATGGTGACAATACAATTAGGTGTCCTGGGCTGTTGTAGGAATTTGTTGTGACTGAAATGCAAGGGAAGACAAGAGAGGAATATGCAGGAGGGTGTGCAAGATCATCTGCTCTTCTCTCCTTCGTTTACATTCATGTCTTTTTTTTTTTTTTTCAAGAGAAAACACTGAGGGGATGTAGATATATTTCTCTGCTTGCTCCAAGGATTCTAACAGAGAAGCGAAATTTACAGGTCCATATGTCCACACACACAGACCAGCTGTGTTCACTGTCAGGTGAGTGCTTTCAGGATAATCAAACCTTCATCTTAAGAGCAAAGTCCCATCTATTTACCCTAAAGTGAATGGGACTCTCCACTTTCTAGATGTTACAGATACCTGTAAGTAATGAAATGATAATGCTCCTTATTAGTATGATATATGTCACAGTTGTCACGGTACAATGCTGTTTTTCCTACCCGGCTGCAGAAAATCACGAGAGGTGGGTGGAATAGGGAAGTATCTGCATTTTTGGCAGAGTTCCGAGCTTGTGGTTCAGAGTGCAAAATGCTTTTTTGTACGGCTTGTCTTTGCGCCTCTGAGGCTGTGATGCCTTGATACGGCCAATATGCACAGTAGTAAGTGCCAGAATCCCTTGGGGTTAAAACATCTATCGTGAGATGATAAAGCAGGTCAGTAGGATGCTTCCGTGCTTGAAATCTGCTTCTGTCACCGCTGTCATCAAAATAAGGTGACTGTCCTGACATGTACAGGATCCTCTTTGGGGGCTCTCCAGGAAGCTGCTTGTACCAGTGCACGTAGTCATTGGTGCTCATTTTGCACTCCATGGTGGCAGAGCTGCCCTTCACCTCCCTCTGCAGCGCTGGGGTTTGCACTGGCACCGCCTGCGCGTCTCCACCTGGATGGGGAAGCAGAGAAATTGTGTGAGGGGAAGAAACCGCTGGAGTTTGGAGCCAGGACCGCGTTGTCGGCACATGGGAAGGAGAGGGGAGAGGAAAAAGGGCTTACGGGACCACAGCGAAGTTGCAAGAAGGACTGGAAGCAGCAACATGCTGCCCGTGTCGGTTAAACCTGGAAATGAAATGGAGACCAAAACGTTATAAAGGCCATCAGGTGGAGAAAGCGTCAAGCAACTGGGAGGAGGAAATGACTCGCTCGGCACATCCAATGGTCGTTCCTCAGCTTGCTGCCATCGAGGAGGTTACATTTACTGACAAGCTAAACCACATCACTAACAGTGTAGAAAGGACCAGTAACAGGGTAGATCTGGCCCTTCCCAAGGATGTTCTCCTCTCCTCAGGCACCCCAAAGCTGTCCCAGAAGGACGTTTCACCAGCCTTTCCCAGAATATACTGCCTGCTTTGGTAGCCCAAATGGGCTAAGTCATAGTTAACTATCATCTCTTACAGCTCCCAAGTGTCTGGTCAGCCTTATGTCTCTACGCCAGACACGGTTTGTCCCCAGGACGTCCTCCTGGGACGGCACTCAGCTCCTCTGGGCCGGTTCCTCTGGCAGTAGTGTCCTGCAAACAGCGAGGCGGCTGAGCAAGTACTGTGTGCAAGTGCCTGCCTGCCTTGATGATGGGGTTGTAGCACCAAATTGGACAAATACAGCTGGAGCCTCCTTTGCACGAGAGCCCCAGCGGCTGTGGCAAAGCCAGGGTGAAGCATGCATGCCTCGCAGCCAGCTGCTTGCTGCTGTCTGCTTTTTCTTCTACTCTCCCTCACTTCAGAGCCCTCAAAAGGTGCCCTGCAAAGACTTCAAGGCAAATGGTTACTTGGGCAGCAGCCACCACATACCACTGTCTTCCCTGAGAAACATTGCCCCTTTTCTGACCCAAAAGAGAGAATCTACTCTGGACTCTATTTTTTAAGGGCTTTGTCAATAGCAGGGTACACAACTAAGAGTCTCATCTCACAACTGGTACAGAAAGTTCATGTTCTTCTGTTGACCTTGTGATAGAAATATGAATTGCTTTGCTTTACCCCTTGCCCGTTATTTATACTTACATACTGAGCCTAAACCTGTTGGGATGCGTTAGAGGCAGGAAGGTACAGCCGTGGTTCTCTGCATTTGACAGGAAGCCTGCTGCGCAGGGGACGGGCAGCTTTCTGTAGAGGCTGCCTGTGGTCTGCTAGTTCTGTGGGACTTCCAGTAGGCACAGTAGTAGGTACCTTCGTCGTCGGAGTTGATGCCGTTGATTAAGAAACTGCAGATGTTTGTACCTCTCTTTGAAGAAGAATACTTACTCCTGTAGGCATTGTCATCATACGAAGCTTGACCCGATCCGATATACAGAATCCGTTCGGGAGCTTCGGAGGGGATATGTCGGTACCAATGTATAATTGCAGACTGGAAGCTGGCTATGCCCTCAGCTATGCACTCGATCCGTGCAGTTTTACCTTGGCCTCTGGTAATGGATGGTTGCCTCTGCTTCAGAAGCACTTGTGCTTGTCCATCTAGAAAGAGGAGAGAAAACACAACAAACACTCTTAGCCTGCTAGTCCTTCACACTTGTAAATACGGGGTACCTCCTCCTGCTGCTGCTGCTGCTGCCCCGCGCTGTGCCATGGTGACCAGGGGAACGTACAGGACCAGGCTGCAGCCAGGGCCAGGAGCGGGAGCAGCAGCATCCTGAGGGCTCTTGCTGGCGTCTGCCTCTGGGAGGAAGGTGACAGCTCTCATGGTAGGGACGGAGGGTCGTGGCTGAGGAAAGGAAATGACTCAGTGGGGCATCATGTGGAGAGGCTCTCCTGACAGCGGGCAGGTGATGTTGAGATAAAGCTAAACGTGAACAGCCTGCTTCTACTGGAGACCAGTAATATTGGGTCCTTTGGGATCAGAACACAGTGGTCCTGTGATTTTAACTATCAGGTTTTGGCCGCAAACAGAAAAGGGGTGGAAGAACTTACATTAGTTTCCTTCTGCTTGCAAAATGGAAATATAGGTATCTGTTGTACAGTTGCTGGTTTTTTTGATGGTCTGCTGCCGTGTTGGATGCGAAGTCCCACTGAAGTCAGCTAAGAGACTTGTGTTTTAATCGAAAGGAAGGCTTGCTAGGCTCCAGACAGAAAAGAACATGAACATAAACCAAGATTCTCTACCAGCAGAGAAGTACTAAGTGTGGGGACATTACATCTGCAGTCCTGAGTGGTGCTTCAAGTTCATTTTCCCTTATGTTCTTCTGTTCTGCCAGACAAATGATGGAACTGGGGATTTACTCCAAAGACAGAGCTTGAAGGCTGGTAGGAATCGAAAGGTCTTCCCTTCTCTTAGCTATCCCGTCCGGTAAACTCAGGCAGCGGCTGCCTGTAAAGCGTGTCTGATTCAAGGCTGATGGGGAATGTCGGGTGGGGATGTTCCTGCTTGTTGTCAAACACTTCAGGATCTGGTTCAGGAAGCAGAGCACGCCTTTGTGCAGGTTCCCTGTGGCTTTCTACTGCTGTGCATCCCACCTGGCACAGTAGTATGTAGCGGAGTCTTGCAGAGTTCCTTTGCTCACTGTCAGGGTGCAGACAGATTTGGTGGCGTCCTTCTCAATACTAAATTTCCCATCATCAGACTTGTTTTCAAGGAAAAGCTGGGAGGACATGTAGGCAATGCTCATGGGAGCTGCGTTTGGCCTCTTTCTGTACCAGTGAATGAAAACATTGTTAAAATCAGGATTGGAGATGTGACAGTTGATTAGCACTGTTTTGCTTTCTGGCTTGGTGATGGATATGGGGGTCTGCGGCAAGTCTTGTGCAGAACTGCCTGTGAGAAAGAAAGAGAAAATTAGTAACGTGAAGCTGAGTTAAGAAACCATCCCCTTTGGCACCGGGCGATGTGCAGGCAGCGAAATGAGCGTGGCGCTTACAAGAAAAACCAGCCATCAGGATGAAAGTGCTCAGTAGCCGCATTGTCGCTGCCCTCCATATGGCTTCCTGACAGGGACAGAGTCAGGGGGAGACTGAAGTAGGGATGAAGCAAATCTTGGTTTAGTACCACCCAGTGAGGCTGTGCCAGCTGTGATGCCTTAATTCTGTACAAGCCTTTGCTGTTGATTAACACTTGAGTAGAAGGCAAACAAACCAACAAAAACAAAACCCAAAAAACCAAAAAAACTTTTTAAGAAGAGTGCCCACTGCTGAGGAAAACATAAGTTTTGTTGTTTTGGTGTTTTTTTCCCCCAGGGAATTTGCTTAGATGCTGACTAAAGTGTGACCCTTTTATTTTCCTCAATGAGGAAATGAGAATGAGGCACCTTGGACCCTGGTGAGCCATAGAAGTAGGGCTCCCCTTCAGTCTTCACCCTCCAGCTTCACAACCAAAACCAGATATGAAGCCTCAACAGCTGTAGACACCCACGAGCAAGATGCGCAAGGAGAAACTGTACCAACAGCACACAGTGGATACCGTAAAGAGAAGCAACGAGTGCTTGTTGTGGGAGACTCTCGGTTAAGGGGCACCGAGGCGCCCACCTGCCGACCTGACAGGGAATCACAAGAGGTATGCTGCCTTCTGGGAGCCAGGATCCGAGATGTTGCTGAGAGGGTGCCACAACTTGTCAAGAGCACAGGCGACTATCGACTGCTACTCTTTCATGTGGGCATGAATGACACTGCAAGCCGGAACCTGGGTAGAATCAAGGAAGACTATAAAGCCCTGGGGGTGCAAGTGGAAAACATTGGTGCCCCAGTTATCTTGTCCTCCATTCTACCAGTTGGAGGGAAGGGGGCAGCCAGAAATAGACGTATAATGCTCCTGGCTACGTAGCTGGAGCCATCATGATGGTTTGGGCTTTAATGGCAATAGGAATTTCTTTGACTAGAACCTGTTAGAGAGGGATGGGATCCGCCTGTCTAGAAAAGGCAAGGGGATCTTTGGCAGCAGGCTGGCCAACTTGTTGAAACAGGCTTTAAACTAAAGGATTCAGGGAGTGGGGTCCAAAACGGCAAAGCCCATGCCAGTGCATACAACTGGGGAATAAGCCCCGCCAGCCAGCGCAGCAACAAGTGTCCTGTAACTGCCTCCCAAGATGAGAACCAGAAAGGCAACTGCCTCAAAGGTGCGTCTGGCTATGGTGGACCCTCCTGCATCCCTCCAGGGAAACGTCCACGCTCAATCACCTCTCTGAAATGCCTGTACACCAATGCACGGGGCATGGGGAATAAACGGGAAGGACTAGAGATCTGTGTGCGGTCACAGGGCCATGATCTCATTGCAATTACAGAGACATGGTGGGATAGCTCGCATGATACTGTCGTGGATGGTAAGGTACTTTTTAGGAAAGACAGGCCAGCAAGGCGAGGTGGTGGAGTTGCTCTTTATGTGAGAGAGCAACTGGAATGTATCAAGCTCCATCTAGGGGTGGATCAAGAAAGAGTTGAGAGCTTGTGGGTAAGGATTAAGGGGCAGGCTAATATGGGTGACACTGTTGTGGGTGTTTACTACAGGCCACCAGATCAGGAAGAGGAGGTTGACGAAGCCTTCTACAGACAGCCGGAAGCAACCTCACGATCACAGGCCCTGGCCCTCATGGGGGACTTCAACCACCCTGACATTTGCTGGAAAAGCAACACGGCCAAGCACGCACAGTCCAGCAGGTTCCTGCAGGGCATTGATGACAACTTTTTGACACAGCTGCTAGAGGAGCCCACGAGGAGAGAGGTGCTGCTGGACCTTGTACTAACAAACAAAGCAGGACTGGTTGAAGATCTGAAGGCTGGGGGCAGTCTTGGCTGCAGTGACCATGAGATGGTGGAGTTCAGGATCCTACGTGGAAGGGGCAGGCCAGTAAGTAGGATTACAACCCTGGACTTCAGGAGAGCTAACTTTGGCCTTTTCAAAGACCTGCTTGGGAGAATCCCGTGGGTTAAAGTTCTACAAGGTGAGAGGGCCCAAGAGAGCTGGTCAGTATTCAAACAGCCCTTCCTCCAAGCTCAAGATCAGCGCATCCCAAAGAACATGAAGAGAAGCAAAGGAGGAAGGAGACCTGCGTGGATGAGTAAGGAGCTGCTGGAAAAACTCAAGGGGAAGCAAGAAGTTTACCGTATGTGGAAAAAGGGAATGGCCACTTGGGAGGGATATAAGAATGTAGTCAGAGTGTGTAGGGATGCAACAGGGAAGGCTAAGGCCCAGTTGGAATTAAAAGTGGCAGGGGAAGTCAAGGACAATGAGAAGGGCTTTTTCAAGTACATGAGCAGCAAAAGGAAGACTCGGGAAAATGTCGGCCTGCTGCTGAATGAGGTGAGTGCCTTGGTGATGGAGGATACAGAGAAGGCAGAGTTCCTGAATGCCGCCTTTGCTTCAGTCTTTACTGCTAAGGTCGGCCATCAGGAAACCCAAACGGTGGAGGTAGGAGAAAAAGTCTTGCAAAAGGAAGACCTTCCCTTGGTCAAGGAGGATTGGGTTAGAGAACATCTAGGCAAACTTAACATCCACCAATCCATGGGCCCTGATGGGATGCACCCACGAGTGCTGAGGGAGCTGGCAGATGTTATTGCTAGGCGTCTCTCAATCATCTTGGAAAGGTCATGGAGAACAGGAGAGGTGCCTGAGGACTGGAGGAAAGCCAGTGTCACTCCGGTCTTCAAGAAGGGCAAGAAGGAGGACCCAGGGAAGTACAGGCCAGTCAGCCTCAGCTCCATCCCTGGGAAGATGATGGAGCAACTTATTCTTGGGGTTATCAATAAGCACGTGGAGGAGAAGAATGTTATTGGGAGTGGTCAATGTGGATTCACCAAGGGGAAATCATGCCTGACCAATCTGATAGCCTTCTATGATGGCACGACAAGCTGGGTGGATGAAGAGAGCGCAGCGGATGTTGTCTACCTCGACTTCAGCAAAGCTTTTGATACTGGCTCTCATAACATCCTCTTAGCAAGCTTGGGAAGTGTGGATTGGATGAGGAGTCAGGGAGGTGGGTAGAGAACTGGCTGAATGGCAGAGCCCAGAGGGTTGTGATAAGCGGTGTAGAGTGTAGTTGCCGACCTGTTTCCATTCAGCAAGACCTGGACAGGCTAGAGAGCTGGGCAGAGAGGAACCAAATGAAATTCAACAAGGGCAGGTGTAGGGTCCTGGCCCTAGGGAGGAATAACCTTATCCACCAGTACAGGTTAGGGGTTGACCTGCTGGGACGCAGCATTTTGGAGAAGTGGACAAGAAGCTCTCCGTGAGCCAACAATGTGCGCTTGTGTCCAAGAAAGCCAATGGTATCCTGGGGTGCATTAAGAAGAGCGTGGCCAGCAGGTCGAGGGAGGTTATCCTCCCCCTCTACTTTGCCCTGGTGAGGCCACATCTGGAATATTGTGTCCAGTTCTTGGTGCCCCAGTTCAAGAAAGACAGGGAACTACTGGAGGGAGTCCAGCGGAGGGCTGCAAAGATGATTAGGGGACTGGAGCATCTCTCGTGTGAGGAAAGGCTGAGAGAGCTGGGTCTGTTTAGCCTGGAGAAGAGAAGACTGAGAGGGGATCTAATTCATGCTTATAAATATCTAAAGGATGGATGCCTAGAGGAAGGGGCCAGACTCTTCTCAGTGGTGCCCAGTGACAGGACAAGGGGCAATGGGCACAATCTGGAACACAGGAAGTCCTATCTGCATATGAGGAAAAACCTTCTTCACTTTGAGGGTGATTGAGCACTGGAACAGGCTGCCCAGAGAGGTAGTGGAGTCTCCTTCTCTGGAGATATTCAAAACCCGCCTGGACGCCATCCTGTGCACATGCTCTAAGTGATGCTGCTCTAGCAGGGGGGTTGGACTCAATGATCTCCAGAGGTCCCTTCCAACCCCTACCAATCTTGAATCACTGCCATCTTGAATAAGCAAAGAGTTTGCTCCACACTTCAGTCATCCCACCCCAGTGCTCCATGCAGTGTGGTAGACACCTGAATGCAGGCCCCTCCCCTTTCCCTGGTGTTTGGCCTTTCTGCCTGCCTTCCTGCCTTCCTGCCTGCCTTCCTGCCTGCCTTTCTGCCCCAGGGAAAGTTGGGTAGGGAATCTTCTGCTTGTTGTCAGACACTTCAGGCTCTGGTTCAGGAAGCAGAGCACGTCTTAGTGCAGGTTCCCGATGGCTTTCTCTGCTGTGCATCCCACCTAGCACAGTAGTAGGTAGTGGACACAGAGTAGTAGGTAGTAGGCAGAGTTACATTGCTCACTGTCAGGATGCAGACAGATTTGGTGGCGTCCTTCTTGTCCTTTATACCAGTAATACCTGATAATAAGGAGTTTCTGCAGAAGCTAGGAAGAGAGAGTAGCCTTTCAACTCTGCCTGTCTTCAGAAAGTTCTGGGCATCTCTCAGATAAGTTTTAACAACCACCTTATGAAAAATAAGACTCTAAGAGAGTATTAGGATGATCCCCTGCGCACTTTGCTCTTGCTCCGTCGAAATCTCTAGCTTTTGCAGCTGATGCTTCCAAAGCATCAGTCAGCACCGAACTTGTCCTGCTTCTCCAGAGCCTGCGCCTGAGGCCAGGCAGCTCATCCACACCAGGGGATGTGAGCGGGGACCTTTCAAGTTGTTTGTGGTTGAGTCGCTGAGGGAGTATTTGTCTAGTGATCTCTAAGTATCTACCACAGTGACTATGCCAGTAGGCGCAATAGTAGGTAGCAGTGTCTTCTGGAATTATATTGTTTATTGTAAGAATACAGAGTTTCTGGCTAGAAAGTTTTTCAACCATGTACCTGTTTGCTTGGAAGCCGTCATCTACCATTTTTACCCTTGAAAAATAGAGCATCCTCTCTGGAGCTCTATTTGCCTTCTGTTGATACCAATGTATGTAGGCAGCATCAAAATTTTGAGAGACACCTTTAAAGTGACATTCCAGGCGTACACTTCCTTTAGCCTTGGTGATGGATATAGGGCTCTGCATGGGTATTTCTTGTGCAAATCCATCTAGAAAAAGAAAAAAAAAACAGAGGAGAAACTAATTAGCTGGATTGGAGGGATTTTGGGAAGATGCCTGTTAGCGCAGCCATGGGTGTCTGTGAGGAGAGGTAGGAAAATAGGGAAGGACTCACAAGAGCAAGCGGCTGTGGCCAGAAGCGCTGCCAGCAGCAGCATGTTTGCTTGTCAGGCTCTGCTGTCGTTTGAGACTCAGAGGAGAAGGCAACCGGCCCTGGTGCAGCGTGAGCAGTGGTGCATGGGAGGAGGAGGGGACTTGCTTGGGTGCCAGCTGGAGACCCTGTGTGTCAAGGCAGAGGAAGGTGTCCCCTGAGCTCCTGCGGGGAGCAGTGGGAATGGGGGAGTGAGTGGGAAGGGAAGGGGAAGGGCAAGGGAAGGCAATGGGAAAACAGCCCACACCCTGTTTCTCCTTTTTGCCTTAACATGAAATGAAAGAAGAGGATGGTTCTAAGCATCACATCATCAGCTGTGGCAGGTAGGAGACTGTAAATCTCTGAATTATATTGGTCCGTATGGGATTTTGTGGTATCCAACTTAGGTAAACAATATTTCCAGGCACTTAGAGGTGCTGATGTGTGGAGCAGGCAGACTGCAGCGGGGAACCTTGTCTTAGAAGTGCTAGGCAGTGGCAAGCAAATCGTTCCCACCACCGAGGCACTTTCTTCAGCATGTTGTCTTTCTTTTCCTGCCTTCTCTTTCCTTTGGGAGAACAGTGTCTGGACTAGGAAATCAATGCAATGTTTGCTCCCCTCAAGGGCCACCAGATGCCTGCCAGGGCTGTGCGAACAGCACCAAACAAGCAGGTCAGTTTCTAGTATTTCTGTGCTAATTCTTCAGGCAGTGAAGATTTCCTTTGCCCTTGAAATAGTAGATGTGCGTTTGAAGACCAGAGTGTTAATGTCAACCCAGACTTTGCAAAGGACAGTTGTGCGGGTTAGCTGCTCTTTTTGGGCAGCAGAAAAAGGTTTGGCCTTTCTGCAGCTCCTGTCAGATGGAGTGAAGAAGACGGGGCAGTGGCACAGTTACAACCTTGTGGTTCAGATGTTAAGGGAGGGGCTTTTATTTATTGCCTTGATGATCTTTGTGTTTCTGTGAGAGTGAGGATCCCAGTAGGCGCAGTAGTAAGTAGCAGCATCGTCTGGAATTACATCTTTTATTGTAAAAACACACCATTTCTGGCCAGAAACTTTTTCAGCCATGTACTTGTTTGCTTGAAAGCCACTGTCAACTGAAGCTGTCCCTGAATGAAAAGAACAGTAGCCTTTGTGGAGCTTTACCCTCCTTCTGTTGGTACCAGTGTATTATGGTGCTATCAAAACATGCCCCTAATGTTTGAATTTCACATGTCATCCGTGCAACTTTTTGGAACTTGGTGATGGATATAGGGCTCTGCATGGGAATTTCTTGTGCAAATCCATCTAGGGAAAAAGAAAGAAAAAAAAAAAGAGAGAGGAGAAATTAATTAGCTGGTATTGAGGGATTTGGGAAGATGCCCATTAGCAGAGCCATGGGTGTCTGTGAGGAGAGGTAGGAAAATAGGGAAGGACTTACAAGAGCAAGCGGCTGTGGCCAGAAGCGCTGCCAGCAGCAGCATGTTTGCTTGTCAGGCTCTGCTGTGGTTGAGACTCAGAGGAGGGTGAAAGGGAGCCCAGATGGGGAGAGTGTTGTGTGGGAGGAGGAGGGCACTCTCTTGAGCAGCCTTCAGGGACAGGTCTTCTGTGCGCAAGCAGGTGGGTCACACTTGCAGAAAACCCCCTCCAGGATGGCAAATGCTGAAATTGGTTAGAAGGTTGTAGTGCCGTCAGGTGAAGATGGGAATGATTGTGTCCCTTGAAAACATGACCCAGAGCCACTGAAAAACAGTTTTGAGGGAGAGCTGCTCAAGCTGTGTAGCCGGGCATGAAGGTTTCCGCCTGGAGGTCACATCGGTGAGCAGTGAGTGCGTGCCATTCCCCGGCGGGATGTGGAGAGGTGCCGAGAGCCCGAGCAGATGGGAGGTGTTCAGCCATTCAGTTAGGGAGCTGCTTTTGCTGCTTCAGCTTAGTCACCCAGCTGCGGCACACCCAAGTGCCCGGGGTGCCCCTGTGCTGGTGCTGCCCTCCAGCGAAGCAGCTGGAGCCCATCAGCCGGCAGCGAGTGGGACAGCTGCAGCGCGGGGATGCGCCTCTGCTTTGGTTTTGAGGGCGGGAGGAAATGCACAGCTGCGGGATTTCTGTTTCGAAGCTCAGATGAGATGCAAACACTTCTTGGGAAGGAAGGCTGGAGAACAAAAGCAAGCCCGTAGAGGGCTGCTGTGAGCAACCGTTGCAGAAGGGGCATCTCAATGAGTGGGGCTGGTGCCGTGGGATGCTCCCCTGTGACCGGTGAGCCCGGGCTGCAGCTGGCCAGGCGCGAGGGAGATGAGCTGCTTCGGCCTCCCTCCTGCTGGCTGTGGCCACATGCAGCAAGCCAGGGCTAAGCACGTGTTGCTAACCAGCTTGGAAAGGTGCCCGTGAGCGCAGGGCTGCAGGGAGAGGCAGGCAAGGAGAGACCCCTGCCTCTGTGTGGTGGCGATGGAAAGGGTCCCTCTCTTCCCAATAAATAACGGTGGGAAAGTTTACTTAGCACTAGTGGGTGCATCCTGTCATGCACCGTGGAATTACATGTGTTAACTTTAAGTGCTCACTCATTTGATCATCCTCCACAGAAGACCAAGGGTGCATCTTCCCTGCTCCAGGCTTTCCTTCTGGTCTCAGGGGCCTGGGATTCCTGAAGGCTGGTCTTACAGGTGAATACTGAGGCACAGAAAGCATTGCGTACCTCGGCTGCTTCTAGGTAATCTATCACCAGGTTCCCTGCCCTATTCAGCAGCTTGCCCTAGTTTTTCTCTTGCTGCTGATGTACTAGCAGAATGCTTTCTTGTTCTGCTTTACTTCCTTTGCCAAATGCACCTCCAGCTGGGCTATTGCTTTCCTAAAGCCATCCTTGCATGATCAAACAGCAGCTCCAGACTCCTCCCGGGTCACTTGCCCCTGCTTCCACCTCCTGTACACATCATTTTTATGCCTGAGTTCAGTTAGGAGCTCTTTACTCTTTCATGAAGGCCTCCTGCTGCCTCTGCTTGATTTCCTCCTTGTCCAGATGGAGCTTTCTTGGGCTTGGAGGAGGTCCTAGCATATCAAGCAGCTCTCCCGGAACCCTCTTCTCTCCAGGGCTGTATGCAATGGGATTCTTCCAAGCAGGTCTCTGAAGAAGTTAATGTCTGCTCTCCTGAAGCCCAGGGTTGTGCTTTTTGCCGTGCTCCCTTCTCTCCAGAGCCGGAGCTCCACCAGCTCACAGTCACTGCAGCCAAGGCTGCCCCCAACCTGCACACCCCCAACCAGTTCTCCCTTGTTTGTGCATAGGAGCTCCAGCAGAGCACCCTTCCTTGCTGGCTGCTCAGTCACCTGTGTGTGAAAGTTGCCATCAACTCACGCCAGAAACCTCCTAGATTGGTTGTGGGGAATCCTCACATCCTACAACGTCAGCAAAGAGGGCAAACTGTCCCGGATTTAATATCTGAGGGCACACATACTACACCCTATTTTGCAGATAGCTAAGGAGGCAGAAAACGTCTATGGCGAGGCATCACATGTTGAAATCATACCAAAAGTCCAGCAAAAACAATGCTGAGAGCCCGTGGCACTGGAAAACCACCACTATGGAGGTATTTGTGTTCATTTATGAAGGTGCAGAGGCATTAGAGGAATCTCTCACAGGATACTGAGCATGTGCACTCTGTCCTCACTCAGGAACTATTTCAGTTTTCTGACTTAGCTGTCAGGCAAATGCCAGCTTTGATAGAATCAGCCTTTGGTCGGAGAACCGGATTTGCAAAACTTAACCCAAAGGGCCTGCGAGTCTCTGCTTGCTGGGGGCTTTGCCCATGGCTGAGGTTTTCAGTTTTGTCTTGCAGACATCAGGTGAGAAATGGTGACAATACAATTAGGTGTCCTGGGCTGTTGTAGGAATTTGTTGTGACTGAAATGCAAAGGAAGACAAGAGAGGAATATGCAGGAGGGTGTGCAAGATCATCTGCTCTTCTCTCCTTCTTTTATAGTCATGTCCAATACGCACAGAAGTAAGTGCCAGAATCCCTTGGGGTTAAAAAATCCGGTTAAATCGTCCCCCCAGGATGCTTCCATACTTGAAATCTTTTTCTATCACCGCTGTCATCAAAATAAGGTGACTGTCCCGACACGTACAGGATCCTCTTTGGGGGCTCTCCGGGAAGGTGCTTGTACCAGTGCACGTAGTCATTGGTGCTCATTTTGCACTCCATGGTGGCAGAGCTGCCCTTCACCTCCCTCTGCAGCGCTGGGGTTTGCACTGGCACTGCCTGCGCGTCTCCACCTGGATGGGGAAGCAGAGAAATTGTGTGAGGGGAAGAAACCGCTGGAGTTTGGAGCCAGGACTGCGTTGTCGGCACACGGGAAGGAGAGGGGAGAGGAAAAAGGGCTTACGGGACCACAGCGAAGTTGCAAGAAGGACTGGAAGCAGCAACATGCTGCCCGTGTCGGTTAAACCTGGAAATGAAATGGAGACCAAAACGTTATAAAGGCCATCAGGTGGAGAAAGCGTCAAGCAACTGGGAGGAGGAAATGACTCGCTCGGCACATCCAATGGTCGTTCCTCAGCTTGCTGCCATCGAGGAGGTTACATTTACTGACAAGCTAAACCACATCACTAACAGTGTAGAAAGGACCAGTAACAGGGTAGATCTGGCCCTTCCCAAGGATGTTCTCCTCTCCTCAGGCACCCCAAAGCTGTCCCAGAAGGACGTTTCACCAGCCTTTCCCAGAATATACTGCCTGCTTTGGTAGCCCAAATGGGCTAAGTCATAGTTAACTATCATCTCTTACAGCTCCCAAGTGTCTGGTCAGCCTTATGTCTCTACACCAGACACGGTTTGTCCCCAGGACGTCCTTCTGGGACGGCACTCAGCTCCTCTGGGCCGGTTCCTCTGGCAGTAGTGTCCTGCAAACAGCGAGGCGGCTGAGCAAGTACTGTGTGCAAGTGCCTGCCTGCCTTGATGATGGGGTTGTAGCACCAAATCGGACAAATACAGCTGGAGCCTCCTTTGCACGAGAGCCCCAGCGGCTGTGGCAAAGCCAGGGTGAAGCATGCATGCCTCGCAGCCAGCTGCTTGCTGCCGTCTGCTTTTTCTTCTACTCTCCCTCACTTCAGAGCCCTCAAAAGGTGCCCTGCAAAGACTTCAAGGCAAATGGTTATTTGGGCAGCAGCCACCACATACCACTGTCTTCCCTGAGAAACATTGCCCCTTTTCTGACTCAAAAGAGAGAATCTACTCTGGACTCTATTTTTTAAGGGCTTTGTCAATAGCAGGGTACACAACTAAGAGTCTCATCTCACAACTGGTACAGAAAGTTCATGTTCTTCTGTTGACCTTGTGATAGAAATATGAATTGCTTTGCTTTACCCCTTGCCCGTTATTTATACTTACATACTGAGCCTAAACCTGTTGGGATGCATTAGAGGCAGGAAGGTACAGCCGTGGTTCTCTGCATTTGACAGGAAGCCTGCTGCGCAGGGGACGGGCAGCTTTCTGTAGAGGCTGCCTGTGGTCTGCTAGTTCTGTGGGACTTCCAGTAGGCACAGTAGTAGGTACCTTCGTCGTCAGAGTTGATGCCGTTGATTGAGAAAGTGCAGATGTTTGTACCTCTCTTTGAAGAAGAATACTTGCTCCTATAGGCATTGTCATCATACGAAGCTTGACCCGATCCGATATACAGAATCCGTTCGGGAGCTTTGGAGGGGATATGTCGGTACCAATGTATATTTTCAGACTGGAAGTTGGCTATGCCCTCAGCTATGCACTCGATCCATGCAGTTTTACCTTGGCCTCTGGTAACGGATGGTTGCCTCTGCTTCAGAAGCACTTGTGCTTGTCCATCTAGAAAGAGGAGAGAAAACACAACAAACACTCTTAGCCTGCTAGTCCTTCACACTTGTAAATACGGGGTACCTCCTCCTGCTGCTGCGGCTGCTGCCCCGTGCTGTGCCGTGGTGACCAGGGGAACGTACAGGACCAGGCTGCAGCCAGGGCCAGGAGCGGGAGCAGCAGCATCCCGAGGGCTCTTGCTGGCGTCTGCCTCTGGGAGGAAGGTGACAGCTCTCATGGTAGGGACGGAGGGTCGCGGCTGAGGAAAGGAAGTGACTCAGTGGGGCATCATGTGGACAGGTTCTCCTGACAGGGGGCGGGTGATGTTGAGATAAAGCTAAACGAGAACAGCCTGCTTCTACTGGAGACCAGTAATATTGGGTCCTTTGGGATCAGAACACAGTGGTCCTGTGATTTTAACTATCAGGTTTTGGCCGCAAACAGAAAAGGGGTGGAAGAACTTACATTAGTTTCCTTCTGCTTGCAAAATGGAAATATAAGTATCTGTTGTACAGTTGCTGATTTTTTTGAAGGTCTGCTGCCGTGTTGGATGCGAAGTCCTACTGAAGTCAGCTAAGGGACTTGTGTTTTAATCGAAAGGAAGGCTTGCTAGGCTCCAGACAGAAAAGAACATGAACATAAACCAAGATTCTCTACCAGCAGAGAAGTACTAAGTGTGGGGACATTACATCTGCAGTCCTGAGTGGTGCTTCAAGTTCATTTTCCATTATGTTCTTCTGTTCTGCCAGACAAATGATGGAACTGGGGATTTACTCCAAAGACAGAGCTTGAAGGCTGTTGGGAATTGAAACGTCTTCCCTTCTCTTAGCTATCCCGTCCGGTAAACTCAGGCAGCGGCTGCCTGTAAAGCGTGTCTGATTCAAGGCTGATGGGGAATGTTGGGTGGGGATGTTCCTGCTTGTTGTCAAACACTTCAGGATCTGGTTCAGGAAGCAGAGCACGCCTTTGTGCAGGTTCCCTATGGCTTTCTACTGCTGTGCATCCCACCTGGCACAGTAGTATGTAGCGGAGTCTTGCAGAGTTCCTTTGCTCACTGTCAGGGTGCAGACAGATTTGGTGGCGTCCTTCTCAATACTAAATTTCCCATCATCAGACTTGTTTTCAAGGAAAAGCTGGGAGGACATGTAGGCAATGCGCATGGGAGCTGCGTTTGGCCTCTTTCTTTACCAGTGAATGAAAACATTGTTAAAATCAGGATTGGAGATGTGACAGTTGATTAGCACTGTTTTGCTTTCTGGCTTGGTGATGGATATGGGGGTCTGCGGCAAGTCTTGTGCAGAACTGCCTGTGAGAAAGAAAGAGAAAATTAGTAACGTGAAGCTGAGTTAAGAAACCATCCCCTTTGGCACCGGGGGATGTGCAGGCAGCGAAGTGAGCGTGGCACTTACAAGAAAAACCAGCCATCAGGATGAAAGTGCTCAGTAGCCGCATTGTCGCTGCCCTCCATATGGCTTCCTGACAGGGACAGAGTCAGGGGGAGACTGAAGTAGGGATGAAGCAAATCTTGGTTTAGTACCACCCAGTGGGGCTGTGCCAGCTGTGATGCCTTAATTCTGTACAAGCCTTTGCTGTTGATTAACACTTGAGTAGAAGGCAAACAAACCAACAAAAACAAAACCCCAAAACCAAAAAAACTTTTTAAGAAGAGTGCCCATTGCTGAGGAAAACATAAGTTTTGTTGTTTTGGTGTTTTTTTCCCCCAGGGAATTTGCTTAGATGCTGACTAAAGTGTGACCCTTTTATTTTCCTCAATGAGGAAATGAGAATGAGGCACCTTGGACCCTGGTGAGCCACAAAAGTAGGGCTCCCCTTCAGTCTTCACCCTCCAGCTTCACAACCAAAACCAGATATGAAGCCTCAACAGCTGTAGACACCCACGAGCAAGATGCGCAAGGAGAAACTGTACCAACAGCACACAGTGGATACCGTAAAAAAAATCAACGAGAGCTTGTTGTGGGAGACTCTCGGTTAAGGGGCACCGAGGCGCCCACCTGCCGACCTGAGAGGGAATCACAAGAGGTATGCTGCCTTCTGGGAGCCAGGATCCGAGATGTTGCTGAGAGGGTGCCACAACTTGTCAAGAGCACAGGCGACTATCGACTGCTACTCTTTCATGTGGGCATGAATGACACTGCAAGCCGGAACCTGGGTAGAATCAAGGAAGACTATAAAGCCCTGGGGGTGCAAGTGGAAAACATTGGTGCCCAAGTTATCTTGTCCTCCATTCTACCAGTTGGAGGGAAGGGGGCAGCCAGAAATAGATATGATGCATATCAACTCCTGGCTACGTAGCTGGAGCCATCATGATGGTTTGGGCTTTAATGGCAATAGGAATTTCTTTGACTAGAACCTGTTAGAGAGGGATGGGATCCACCCGAAGAGCAGGAAGAGAAGCAAAGGAGGAAGGGGACCTGCGTGGATGAGTAAGGAGCTGCTGGAAAAACTCAAAGGGAAGCAAGAAGTTTACCGTATGTGGAAAAAGGGAATGGCCACTTGGGAGGGATATAAGAATGTAGTCGGAGTGTGTAGGGATGCAACAGGGAAGGCTAAGGCCCAGTTGGAATTAAAAGTGGCAGGGGAAGTCAAGGACAATGAGAAGGGCTTTTTCAAGTACATGAGCAGCAAAAGGAAGACTAGGGAAAATGCTGGCCTGCTGCTGAATGAGGTGAGTGCCTTGGTGATGGAGGATACAGAGAAGGCAGAGTTCCTGAATGCCGCCTTTGCTTCAGTCTTTACTGCTAAGGTCGGCCATCAGGAAACCCAAACGGTGGAGGTAGGAGAAAAAGTCTTGCAAAAGGAAGACCTTCCCTTGATCGAGGAGGATTGGGTTAGAGAACATCTAGGCAAACTTAACATCCACCAATCCATGGGCCCTGATGGGATGCACCCACGAGTGCTGAGGGAGCTGGCAGATGTTATTGCTAGGCGTCTCTCAATCATCTTGGAAAGGTCATGGAGAACAGGAGAGGTGCCTGAGGACTGGAAGAAAGCCAGTGTCACTCCGGTCTTCAAGAAGGGCAAGAAGGAGGACCCAGGGAAGTACGGGCCAGTCAGCCTCAGCTCCATCCCTGGGAAGATGATGGAGCAACTTATTCTTGGGGTTATCAATAAGCACGTGGAGGAGAAGAATGTTATTGGGAGTGGTCAATGTGGATTCACCAAGGGGAAATCATGCCTGACCAATCTGATAGCCTTCTATGACGGCATGACAAGCTGGGTGGATGAAGGGAGTGCAGTGGATGTTGTCTACCTCGACTTCAGCAAAGCTTTTGGTACTGTCTCTCGTAACATCCTCTTAGCAAGCTTGGGAAGTGTGGATTGGATGAGGAGTCAGGGAGGTGGGTAGAGAACTGGCTGAATGGCAGAGCCCAGAGGGTTGTGCTTAGTGGCGCAGAGTCTAGTTGGAGACCTGTATCCAGTGGTGTGCCCCAAGGGTCAGTGCTTGGTCCAGACCTATTCAACATATTCATCAATGACCTGGATGAGGGGACAGGGTGTACCCTCAGCAAATTTGCTAACAATACTAAGCTGGGAGGACACACCGGAAGACTGCACTGTCATTCAGGAAGACCTGGACAGGCTAGAGAGCTGGGCAGAGAGGAACCAAATTAAATTCAACAAGGGCAGGTGTAGGGTCCTGGCCCTAGGGAGGAATAACCCCATCCACCAGTACAGGTTAGGGGTTGACCTGCTGGGAAGCAGCACTGTGGAGAAGGACCTGGGAGTCCTGGTGGACAACAAGCTCTCCATGAGCCAACAATGTGCGCTTGTGTCCAAGAAAGCCAATGGTATCCTGGGGTGCATTAAGAAGAGCGTGGCCAGCAGGTCGAGGGAGGTTATCCTCCCCCTCTACTTTGCCCTGGTGAGGCCACATCTGGAATATTGTGTCCAGTTCTTGGTGCCCCAGTTCAAGAAAGACAGGGAACTACTGGAGGGAGTCCAGCAGGAACAGGCTGCCCAGAGAGGTAGTGGAGTCTCCTTCTCTGGAGATATTCAAAACCCGCCTGGATGCCATCCTGTGCAACATGCTCTAAGTGATGCTGCTCTAGCAGGGGGGTTGGACTCAATGATCTCCAGAGGTCCCTTCCAACCCCTACCAATATGTGAATCCAGCTCAGTGTAGAGAACCAGTATGTGGTTCTGATGAGCTCATTCAAGCCATTTTTGAGACATGAGTGCTGTGGGCTATGCAACACATGGAACTGAATTCAACATTGTTTGTTATTCTGATTTCAGCTAGGAAATTATCAGCTAGGAAAAAACTTCAGGCCTATCTGGAACACCACTGCCATCTTGAATAAGGAAAGAGTCTGCTCTACGCCTGAGTCGTCCCATCCCACTGCTCCTCGCGGCATGGGAGACACCTGAATGCAGGCTCGCCCTTTCCCTGTTGCTTTGGCCTGCCTGCCTGCCTTCCTGCTTTCTTGCCTTCCTGCCTTCCTCCCTTCCTACCTGCCTCCCTGCCTGCCTCCCTTCCTGCCTTCCTCCCTGCCTTCCTGTCTGGGGAAAGTTGGGTAGGGATGTTCCTGCTCGTTGTCAAACACTTCAGGATCTGGTTCAGGAAGCAGAGCACCTGCGTCTTTGTGCAGGTTCCCGATGGCTTTCTACTGCTGTGTGTCCCACCTAGCACAGTAGTAGGCAGCGGAGTGTTTGCAGGGTTCCTTTGCTCACTGTCAGGGCGCAGACAGATCTGGTGGTGTCCTTCTTGTCCTGAAAATAAGAGGTTTCTTCCAGAAGCTAGGAAGAGAGCGTAGCCTTTCAGCTATGCCTATCTTCAAACAGTTCTGAGCATGGCTCAGATAAGATTTCAGAACCATCATATGAACCATAAGAGTCTAAGAGAGGATGAGCATCGTCTCCTTTGCACTTTGCACTTGCTCGGTTGAAATCTCTGGCTTTTGGCAGCTGATGCTTGCACGGCATCAGTCAGCACCGAACTTGTCCTGCTTCTCCAGAGCCTGCGCCTGAGGCCAGGCAGCTCATCCACACCAGGGGATGTGAGCGGGGACCTTTCAAGTTGTTTGTGGTTGAGTCGCTGAGGGAGTATTTGTCTAGTGATCTCTAAGTATTTACCACAGTGACTATGCCAGTAGGCGCAATAGTAGGTAGCAGTGTCTTCTGGAATGATGTCGTATATTGTAAGAAAGCAGAGTTTCTGGCTAGAAAGTTTTTGAACTATGTACCTGTATGCTTGGAATCCATCATCTACAGTGGTTACCCCTGAAAAATAGAGCATCCTCTCTGGAGCTTTATTTGCCTTCTGTTGATACCAGCGTATGTAGGCAGCATCAAAATCTTCAGAGACATCTTTAAAGTGACATTCCAGGCGTACAGTTCCTTTAGCCTTGGTGATGGATATAGGGCTCTGCATGGGAATTTCTTGTGCAAATCCATCTAGAAAAAGAAAAAAAAAAGAGAAATGATGAAATTATCTGGATTGGAGGGATTTGGGAAGATGCCTGTTAGCGCAGCCATGGGTGTCTGTGAGGAGAGGTAGGAAAATAGGGAAGGACTCACAAGAGCAAGCGGCTGTGGCCAGAAGCGCTGCCAGCAGCAGCATGTTTGCTTGTCAGGCTCTGCTGTCGTTGAGACTCAGAGGAGAAGGCAACCGGCCCTGGTGCAGCGTGAGCAGTGGTGCATGGGAGGAGGAGGGGACTTGCTTGGGTGCCAGCTGGAGACCCTGTGTGTCAAGGCAGAGGAAGGTGTCCCCTGAGCTCCTGCGGGGAGCAGTGGGAATGGGGGAGTGAGTGGGAAGGGAAGGGGAAGGGCAAGGGAAGGCAATGGGAAAACAGCCCACACCCTGTTTCTCCTTTTTGCCTTAACATGAAATGAAAGAAGAGGATGGTTCTAAGCATCACATCATCAGCTGTGGCAGGTAGGAGACTGTAAATCTCTGAATTATATTGGTCCGTATGGGATTTTGTGGTATCCAACTTAGGTAAACAATATTTCCAGGCACTTAGAGGTGCTGATGTGTGGAGCAGTCAGACTGCAGCGGGGAACCTTGTCTTAGAAGTGCTAGGCAGTGGCAAGCAAATCGTTCCCACCACCGAGGCACTTTCTTCAGCATGTTGTCTTTCTTTTCCTGCCTTCTCTTTCCTTTGGGAGAACAGTGTCTGGACTAGGAAATCAATGCAATGTTTGCTCTCCTCAAGGGCCACCAGACGCCTGCCAGGGCTGTGCGAACAGCACCAAACAAGCAGGTCAGTTTCTAGTATTTCTGTGCTAATTCTTCAGGCAGTGAAGATTTCCTTTGCCCTTGAAATAGTAGATGTGCGTTTGAAGACCAGAGTGTTAATGTCAACCCAGACTTTGCAAAGGACAGTTGTGCGGGTTAGCTGCTCTTTTTGGGCAGCAGAAAAAGGTTTGGCCTTTCTGCAGCTCCTGTCAGATGGAGTGAAGAAGACGGGGCGGTGGTACAGTTACAGTCTGATTCAGACGTTAAGGGAGGGGTTTTGGGGTTGTTTTCGCTTGATGATCTGTAACAGTGAGGTTCCCCGTAGGCGCAGTAGTAAGTAGCAGCATCGTCTGGAATTACATCTTTTATTGTAAAAACACACCATTTCTGGCCAGAAACTTTTTCAGCCATGTACTTGTTTGCTTGAAAGCCACTGTCAACTGAAGCTGTCCCTGAATGAAAAGAACAGTAGCCTTTGTGGAGCTTTACCCTCCTTCTGTTGGTACCAGTGTATTATGGTGCTATCAAAACATGCCCCTAATGTTTGAATTTCACATGTCATCCGTGCAACTTTTTGGAACTTGGTGATGGATATAGGGCTCTGCATGGGAATTTCTTGTGCAAATCCATCTAGGGAAAAAGAAAGAAAAAAAAAAAGAGAGAGGAGAAATTAATTAGCTGGTATTGAGGGATTTGAGAAGATGCCCATTAGCAGAGCCATGGGTGTCTGTGAGGAGAGGTAGAAAAATAGGGAAGGACTTACAAGAGCAAGCGGCTGTGGCCAGAAGCGCTGCCAGCAGCAGCATGTTTGCTTGTCAGGCTCTGCTGTCGTTTGAGACTCAGAGGAGGGTGAAAGGGAGCCCAGATGGGGAGAGTGTTGTGTGGGAGGAGGAGGGCACTCTCTTGAGCAGCCTTCAGGGACAGGTCTTCTGTGCGCAAGCAGGTGGGTCACACTTGCAGAAAACCCCCTCCAGGATGGCAAATGCTGAAATTGGTTAGAAGGTTGTAGTGCCGTCAGGTGAAGATGGGAATGATTGTGTCCCTTGAAAACATGACCCAGAGCCACTGAAAAACAGTTTTGAGGGAGAGCTGCTCAAGCTGTGTAGCCGGGCATGAAGGTTTCAGCCTGGAGGTCACATCGGTGGGCTTTGAGTGCGTGCCATTCCCCGGCGGGATGTGGAGAGGTGCCGAGAGCCCGAGGATACTGGAGGTGTTCAGCCATTCAGTTAGGGAGCTGCTTTTGCTGCTTCAGCTTAGTCACCCAGCTGCGGCACACCCAAGTGCCCGGGGTGCCCCTGTGCTGGTGCTGCCCTCCAGCGAAGCAGCTGGAGCCCATCAGCCGGCAGCGAGTGGGACAGCTGCAGCGCGGGGATGCGCCTCCGCTTTGGTTTTGAGGGCGGGAGGAAATGCACAGCCGCAGGATTTCTGTTTCGAAGCTCAGATGAGATGCAAACACTTCTTGGGAAGGAAGGCTGGAGAACAAAAGCAAGCCCGTAGAGGGCTGCTGTGAGCAACCGTTGTAGAAGGGGCATCTCGATGAGCGGGGCTGGTGCCGTGGGATGCTCCCCTGTGACCGGTGAGCCAAGGCTGCAGCTCGCCAGGCGTGAGGGAGATGAGCTGCTTTGGCCTCCCTCCTGCTGGCTGTGGCCACATGCAGCAAGCCAGGGCTAAGCACATGTTGCTAACCAGCTTGGAAAGGTGCCCGTGAGCGCAGGGCTGCAGGGAGAGGCAGGCAAGGAGAGACCCCTGCCTCTGTGTGGTGGCGATGGAAAGGGTCCCTCTCCTCCCAATAAATAACGGTGGGAAAGTTTACTTAGCACTAGTGGGTGCATCCTGTCATGCACCGTGGAATTACATGTGTTAACTTTAAGTGCTCACTCATTTGATCATCCTCCACAGAAGACCAAGGGTGCATCTTCCCTGCTCCAGGCTTTCCTTCTGGTCTCAGGGGCCTGGGATTCCTGAAGGCTGGTCTTACAGGTGAATACTGAGGCACAGAAAGCATTGAGTACCTCGGCTGCTTCTCGGTAATCTACCACCAGTTTCCCTGCAGGTCTCTGAAGAAGTTAATGTCTGCTCTCCTGAAGCCCAGGGTTGTGCTTTTTGCCGTGCTCCCTTCTCTCCGGAGCCGGAGCTCCACCAGCTCACAGTCACTGCAGCCAAGGCTGCCCCCAACCTGCACACCCCCAACCAGTTCTCCCTTGTTTGTGCATAGGAGCTCCAGCAGAGCACCCTTCCTTGCTGGCTGCTCAGTCACCTGTGTGTGAAAGTTGCCATCAACTCACGCCAGAAACCTCCTAGATTGGCTGTGGGGAATCCTCACATCCTACAACGTCAGCAAAGAGGGCAAACTGTCCCGGATTTAATACCTGAGGGCACACATACTACAACCTATTTTGCAAATAGCTAAGGAGGCAGAAAACGTCTATGGCGAGGCGTCACATGTTGAAATCCAAAAGTCCAGCAAAAACAATGCTGAGAGCCCATGGAACTGGAAAACCACCGCTATGGAGGTATTTGTTCTTCTTTTTGAAGGTGCAGAGACATTAGAGGCATCTCTCACAGGATACTGAGCATGTGCACTCTGTTCACTGTCAGGTGAGTGCTTTCAGGATAATCAAGCCTTCGTCCTAAGAGCAAAGTGCTATCTATTTACCCTAAAGTGACTGGGACTCTCCACTTTCTGGATGTAACAGATAGCTGCAAGTAATGAAATGATAATGCTCCTTATTAGTATGATATATGTCACAGTTGTCACAGTACAATGCTGTTTTTCCTACCCGGCTGCAGAAAATCACGAGAGACGGGTGGAATAGGGAAGTATCTGCATTTTTGGCAGAGTTCCGAGCTTGTGGTTCAGAGTGCAAAATGCTTTTTTGTACGGCTTGTCTTTGCGCCTCTGAGGCTGTGATGCCTTGATACGTCCAATATGCACAGTAGTAAGTGCCAGAATCCCTTGGGGTTAAAACATCTATCGTGAGATGATAAAGCAGGTCAGTAGGATGCTTCCATACTTGAAATCTGCTTCTATCACCACTGTCATCAAAATAAGGTGACTGTCCCGACACGTACAGGATCCTCTTTGGGGGCTCTCCGGGAAGGTGCTTGTACCAGTGCACGTAGTCATTGGTGCTCATTTTGCACTCCATGGTGGCAGAGCTGCCCTTCACCTCCCTCTGCAGCGCTGGGGTTTGCACTGGCACTGCCTGCGCGTCTCCACCTGGATGGGGAAGCAGAGAAATTGTGTGAGGGGAAGAAACCGCTGGAGTTTGGAGCCAGGACTGCGTTGTCGGCACACGGGAAGGAGAGGGGAGAGGAAAAAGGGCTTACGGGACCACAGCGAAGTTGCAAGAAGGACTGGAAGCAGCAACATGCTGCCCGTGTCGGTTAAACCTGGAAATGAAATGGAGACCAAAACGTTATAAAGGCCATCAGGTGGAGAAAGCGTCAAGCAACTGGGAGGAGGAAATGACTCGCTCGGCACATCCAATGGTCGTTCCTCAGCTTGCTGCCATCGAGGAGGTTACATTTACTGACAAGCTAAACCACATCACTAACAGTGTAGAAAGGACCAGTAACGGGGTAGATCTGGCCCTTCCCAAGGATGTTCTCCTCTCCTCAGGCACCCCAAAGCTGTCCCAGAAGGACGTTTCACCAGCCTTTCCCAGAATATACTGCCTGCTTTGGTAGCCCAAATGGGCTAAGTCATAGTTAACTATCATCTCTTACAGCTCCCAAGTGTCTGGTCAGCCTTATGTCTCTACACCAGACACGGTTTATCCCCAGGACGTCCTCCTGGGATGGCACTCAGCTCCTCTGGGCCGGTTCCTCTGGCAGTAGTGTCCTGCAAACAGTGAGGCGGCTGAGCAAGTACTGTGTGCAAGTGCCTGCCTGCCTTGAAGATGGGGTTGTAGCACCAAATCGGACAAATACAGCTGGAGCCTCCTTTGCACGAGAGCCCCAGCGGCTGTGGCAAAGCCAGGGTGAAGCATGCATGCCTCGCAGCCAGCTGCTTGCTGCCGTCCACTTTTTCTTCTACTCTCCCTCACTTCAGAGCCCTCAAAAGGTGCCCTGCAAAGACTTCAAGGCAAATGGTTATTTGGGCAGCAGCCACCACATACCACTGTCTTCCCTGAGAAACATTGTCCCTTTTCTGACCCAAAAGAGAGAATCTACTCTGGACTCTTTTTTTTAAGGGCTTTGTCAATAGCAGGGTACACAACTAAGAGTCTCATCTCACAACTGGTACAGAAAGTTCATGGTCTTCTGTTGACCTCGTGATAGAGACATGAATTTGTGTCAGATCCTGTAGTGTAGACATCTACCATGAAAGAACAACAGAAAGAAATATTATCCTAAGCGTGGAGTGTCCTGACTTGAAAAGTCTGTCTTTATTATTAGCCCACTTAAGTGTGAAAGCCAGAGAGGCAGGTATCTTGCAAGGCCAAGATAAAGCTGCAAGAAGAAGCTGCAGCAATGCTGCTTTCAGAGAAGACGGCTGGGCCTGTAGGAATTGAGGTAATGAACGTCAAATGGAGAATGGACCCCCAGTGAGGAGAGGAAATGACACACTTGATTTGCGTGAAGACATTCCCACGGACACAGGGTTGTGACTACCATTGCTGTGTAAGTGAAATTTCACTGAGGCTCTGCTCCCAGCTGTCTGGCTGGTCCTAAGGGGTATTGGTCTTAAACACAGTCATTGTCATCATAACCATTAAGGTGGGGGTAACCAGCGATGAGAAGCACCAGTATCTCCATTGTGACCTGGATTTGAAGTCTGCCAGGCTAGATCGTCAGTGGAAATATCCTCCTTCCATGCTCCCTCCCTGCCATATGCTTCATTTTTGCTAGCTGAGATGGTATGTGGGAAAGTATCTCTATTCAGCCAAGACAGTCTGTGACACTGTGTAATTCAGCGGTCATTGCCATCACCCACAGGAGTGCCCTTTTTTCCCCAGCACAGCACAGCGCATTATACCAGCTGAGATGCAGCACACTGCATTGCTTTGCGTTGCTCCTTGCCCGTTATTTATACTTACATACTGAGCCTAAACCTGTTGGGATGCATTAGAGGCAGGAAGGTACAGCCGTGGTTCTCTGCATTTGACAGGAAGCCTGCTGCGCAGGGGACGGGCAGCTTTCTGTAGAGGCTGCCTGTGGTCTGCTAGTTCTGTGGGACTTCCAGTAGGCACAGTAGTAGGTACCTTCGTCGTCAGAGTTGATGCCCTTGATTGAGAAACTGCAGATGTTTGTACCTCTCTTTGAAGAAGAATACTTGCTCCTATAGGCATTGTCTTCGTAAACTTCGTTTGATCTGATATACAGAATCCGTTCGGGAGCTTTGGAGGGGATATGTCGGTACCAATGTATAATTGCAGACTGGAAGTTGGCTATGCCCTCAGCTATACACTCGATCCATGCAGTTTTACCTTGGCCTCTGGTAATGGATGGTTGCCTCTGCTTCAGAAGCACTTGTGCTTGTCCATCTAGAAAGAGGAGAGAAAACACAACAAACACTCTTAGCCTGCTAGTCCTTCACACTTGTAAATACGGGGTGCCTCCTCCTGCTGCGGCTGCTGCCCCGTGCTGTGCCGTGGTGACCAGGGGAACGTACAGGACCAGGCTGCAGCCAGGGCCAGGAGCGGGAGCAGCAGCATCCCGAGGGCTCTTGCTGGTGTCTGCCTCTGGGAGGAAGGTGACAGCTCTCATGGTAGGGACGGAGGGTCGCGGCTGAGGAAAGGAAGTGACTCAGTGGGGCATCATGTGGAGAGGCTCTCCTGACAGCGGGCGGGTGATGTTGAGATAAAGCTAAACGTGAACAGCCTGCTTCTACTGGAGACCAGTAATATTGGGTCCTTTGGGATCAGAACACAGTGGTCCTGTGATTTTAACTATCAGGTTTTGGCCGCAAACAGAAAAGGGGTGGAAGAACTTACTTACATTAGTTTCCTTCTGCTTGCAAAATGGAAATATAAGTATCTGTTGTACAGTTGCTGGTTTTTTTGAAGGTC
This sequence comes from Balearica regulorum gibbericeps, assembly GCF_011004875.1. NCBI lineage: Eukaryota > Metazoa > Chordata > Aves > Gruiformes > Gruidae > Balearica > Balearica regulorum. The sequence continues at coordinate 113,139,767 of NC_046185.1, read as the reverse complement.
TGCTGCCGTGTTGGATGCGAAGTCCTACTGAAGTCAGCTAAGGGACTTGTGTTTTAATCGAAAGGAAGGCTTGCTAGGCTCCAGACAGAAAAGAACATGAACATAAACCAAGATTCTCTACCAGCAGAGAAGTACTAAGTGTGGGGACATTACATCTGCAGTCCTGAGTGGTGCTTCAAGTTCATTTTCCATTATGTTCTTCTGTTCTGCCAGACAAATGATGGAACTGGGGATTTACTCCAAAGACAGAGCTTGAAGGCTGTTGGGAATTGAAACGTCTTCCCTTCTCTTAGCTATCCCGTCCGGTAAACTCAGGCAGCGGCTGCCTGTAAAGCGTGTCTGATTCAAGGCTGATGGGGAATGTTGGGTGGGGATGTTCCTGCTTGTTGTCAAACACTTCAGGATCTGGTTCGGGAAGCAGAGCACGCCTTTGTGCAGGTTCCCTATGGCTTTCTACTGCTGTGCATCCCACCTGGCACAGTAGTATGTAGCGGAGTCTTGCAGAGTTCCTTTGCTCACTGTCAGGGTGCAGACAGATTTGGTGGCGTCCTTCTCAATACTAAATTTCCCATCATCAGACTTGTTTTCAAGGAAAAGCTGGGAGGACATGTAGGCAATGCGCATGGGAGCTGCGTTTGGCCTCTTTCTTTACCGGTGAATGAAAACATTGTTAAAATCAGGATCGGAGATGTGACAGTTGATTAGCACTGTTTTGCTTTCTGGCTTGGTGATGGATATGGGGGTCTGCGGCAAGTCTTGTGCAGAACTGCCTGTGAGAAAGAAAGAGAAAATTAGTAACGTGAAGCTGAGTTGAGAAACCATCCCCTTTGGCACCGGGGGATGTGCAGGCAGCGAAGTGAGCGTGACACTTACAAGAAAAACCAGCCATCAGGATGAAAGTGCTCAGTAGCCGCATTGTCGCTGCCCTCCTTATGGCTTCCTGACAGGGACAGAGTCAGGGGGAGACTGAAGTAGGGATGAAGCAAATCTTGGTTTAGTACCACCCAGTGAGGCTGTGCCAGCTGTGATGCCTTTATTCTGTACAAGCCTTTGCTGTTGATTAACACTTGAGTAGAAGGCAAACAAACCAACAAAAACAAAACCCAAAAAACAAAAAAACTTTTTAAGAAGAGTGCCCATTGCTGAGGAAAACATAAGTTTTGTTGTTTTGGTGTTTTTTTCCCCCAGGGAATTTGCTTAGATGCTGACTAAAGTGTGACCCTTTTATTTTCCTCAATGAGGAAATGAGAATGAGGCACCTTGGACCCTGGTGAGCCACAAAAGTAGGGCTCCCCTTCAGTCTTCACCCTCCAGCTTCACAACCAAAACCAGATATGAAGCCTCAACAGCTGTAGACACCCACGAGCAAGATGCGCAAGGAGAAACTGTACCAACAGCACACAGTGGATACCGTAAAGAGAAGCAACGAGTGCTTGTTGTGGGAGACTCTCGGTTAAGGGGCACCGAGGCGCCCACCTGCCGACCTGAGAGGGAATCACAAGAGGTATGCTGCCTTCTGGGAGCCAGGATCCGAGATGTTGCTGAGAGGGTGCCACAACTTGTCAAGAGCACAGGCGACTATCGACTGCTACTCTTTCATGTGGGCATGAATGACACTGCAAGCCGGAACCTGGGTAGAATCAAGGAAGACTATAAAGCCCTGGGGGTGCAAGTGGAAAACATTGGTGCCCCAGTTATCTTGTCCTCCATTCTACCAGTTGGAGGGAAGGGGGCAGCCAGAAATAGACGTATAATGCTCCTGGCTACGTAGCTGGAGCCATCATGAGGGTTTGGGCTTTAATGGCAATAGGAATTTCTTTGACTAGAACCTGTTAGAGAGGGATGGGATCCACCCGAAGAGCAGGAAGAGAAGCAAAGGAGGAAGGAGACCTGCGTGGATGAGTAAGGAGCTGCTGGAAAAACTCAAAGGGAAGCAAGAAGTTTACCGTATGTGGAAAAAGGGAATGGCCACTTGGGAGGGATATAAGAATGTAGTCAGAGTGTGTAGGGATGCAACAGGGAAGGCTAAGGCCCAGTTGGAATTAAAAGTGGCAGGGGAAGTCAAGGACAATGAGAAGGGCTTTTTCAAGTACATGAGCAGCAAAAGGAAGACTAGGGAAAATGTCGGCCTGCTGCTGAATGAGGTGAGTGCCTTGGTGATGGAGGATACAGAGAAGGCAGAGTTCCTGAATGCCGCCTTTGCTTCAGTCTTTACTGCTAAGGTCGGCCATCAGGAAACCCAAACGGTGGAGGTAGGAGAAAAAGTCTTGCAAAAGGAAGACCTTCCCTTGGTCAAGGAGGATTGGGTTAGAGAACATCTAGGCAAACTTAACATCCACCAATCCATGGGCCCTGATGGGATGCACCCACGAGTGCTGAGGGAGCTGGCAGATGTTATTGCTAGGCGTCTCTCAATCATCTTGGAAAGGTCATGGAGAACAGGAGAGGTGCCTGAGGACTGGAGGAAAGCCAGTGTCACTCCGGTCTTCAAGAAGGGCAAGAAGGAGGACCCAGGGAAGTACAGGCCAGTCAGCCTCAGCTCCATCCCTGGGAAGATGATGGAGCAACTTATATTCTTGGGGTTATCAATAAGCACATGTTATTGGGAGTGGTCAATGTGGATTCACCAAGGGGAAATCATGCCTGACCAATCTGATAGCCTTCTATGACGGCACGACAAGCTGGATGGATGAAGAGAGCGCAGTGGATGTTGTCTACCTCGACTTCAGCAAAGCTTTTTTGATACTGGCTCTCATAACATCCTCTTAGCAAGCTTAGGAAGTGTGGGTTGGATGAGGGGTCAGGGAGGTGGGTAGAGAACTGGCTGAATGGCAGAGCCCAGAGGGTTGTGATAAGCGGTGTAGAGTGTAGTTGCCGACCTGTTTCCATTCAGCAAGACCTGGACAGGCTAGAGAGCTGGGCAGAGAGGAACCAAATGAAATTCAACAAGAGCAGGTGTAGGGTCCTGGCCCTAGGGAGGAATAACCTTATCCACCAGTACAGGTTAGGGGTTGACCTGCTGGGACGCAGCATTTTGGAGAAGTGGACAAGAAGCTCTCCATGAGCCAACAATGTGCCCCTGTGGCCAAGAAAGCCAATGGTATCCTGGGGTGCATTAAGAAGAGCGTGGCCAGCAGGTCGAGGGAGGTTATCCTCCCCCTCTACTTTGCCCTGGTGAGGCCACATCTGGAATATTGTGTCCAGTTCTTGGTGCCCCAGTTCAAGAAAGACAGGGAACTACTGGAGGGAGTCCAGCGGAGGGCTGCAAAGATGATTAGGGGACTGGAGCATCTCTCGTGTGAGGAAAGGCTGAGAGAGCTGGGTCTGTTTAGCCTGGAGAAGAGAAGACTGAGAGGGGATCTGATTCATGCTTATCAATATCTAAAGGATGGATGCCTAGAGGAAGGGGCCAGACTCTTCTCAGTGGTGCCCAGTGACAGGACAAGGGGCAATGAGCACAATCTGGAACACAGGAAGTCCCATCTGCATATGAGGAAAAACCTTCTTCACTTTGAGGGTGATTGAGCACCGGAACAGGCTGCCCAGAGAGGAAGTGGAGTCTCCTTCTCCGGAGATATTCAAAACCCGCCTGGACACCATCCTGTGCACATGCTCTAAGTGATGCTGCTCTAGCAGGGGGGTTGGACTCAATGATCTCCAGAGGTCCCTTCCAACCCCTACCAATCTTGAATCACTGCCATCTTGAATAAGCAAAGAGTTTGCTCCACACTTCAGTCATCGCACCCCAGTGCTCCATGCAGTGTGGTAGACACCTGAATGCAGGCCCCCCCTGTCCCTGGAGTTTGGCCTTTCTGCCTGCCTTCCTGCCTTCCTGCCTGCCTTCCTGCCTGCCTTCCTGCCTGCCTTTCTGCCCTGGGGAAAGTTGGGTAGGGAATCTTCTGCTTGTTGTCAGACACTTCAGGCTCTGGTTCAGGAAGCAGAGCACGTCTTAGTGCAGGTTCCCGATGGCTTTCTCTGCTGTGCATCCCACCTAGCACAGTAGTAGGTAGTGGACACAGAGTAGTAGGTAGTAGGCAGAGTTACATTGGTCACTGTCAGGATGCAGACAGATTTGGTGGCGTCCTTCTTGTCCTTTATACCAGTAATACCTGATAATAAGGAGTTTCTGCAGAAGCTAGGAAGAGAGAGTAGCCTTTCAACTCTGCCTGTCTTCAGAAAGTTCTGGGCATCTCTCAGATAAGTTTTAACAACCACCTTATGAAAAATAAGAGTCTAAGAGAGTATTAGGACGATCCCCTGTGCACTTTGCTCTTGCTCCATCAAAATCTGTAGCTTTTGCAGCTGATGCTTCCAAAGCATCAGTCAGCACCGAACTTGTCCTGCTTCTCCAGAGCCTGCGCCTGAGGCCAGGCAGCTCATCCACACCAGGGGATGTGAGCGGGGATCTTTCAAGTTGTTTGTGGTTGAGTCGCTGAGGGAGTGTTTGTCCAGGTGATCTCTAAGTATCTACCACGGTGACTATGCCAGTAGGCGCAATAGTAGGTAGCAGTATCTTCTGGAATTATATTCTTTATTGTAAGAATACAGAGTTTCTGGCTAGAAAGTTTTTCAACCATGTACCTGTTTGCTTGGAAGCCGTCATCTACCATTTTTACCCCTGAAAAATAGAGCATCCTCTCTGGAGCTCTATTTGCCTTCTGTTGATACCAATGTATGTAGGCAGCATGAAAATCTTCAGAGACATCTTTAAAGTGACATTCCAGGCGTACACTTCCTTTAGCCTTGGTGATGGATATAGGGCTCTGCATGGGAATTTCTTGTGCAAATCCATCTAGAAAAAGAAAAAAAAAACCAGAGGAGAAACTAATTAGCTGGATTGGAGGGATTTGGGAAGATGCCTGTTAGCGCAGCCATGGGTGTCTGTGAGGAGAGGTAGAAAAATAGGGAAGGACTTACAAGAGCAAGCGGCTGTGGCCAGAAGCGCTGCCAGCAGCAGCATGTTTGCTTGTCAGGCTCTGCTGTCGTTTGAGACTCAGAGGAGAAGGCAACCGGCCCTGGTGCAGCGTGAGCAGTGGTGCATGGGAGGAGGAGGGGACTTGCTTGGGTGCCAGCTGGAGACCCTGTGTGTCAAGGCAGAGGAAGGTGTCCCCTGAGCTCCTGCGGGGAGCAGTGGGAATGGGGGAGTGAGTGGGAAGGGAAGGGGAAGGGCAAGGGAAGGCAATGGGAAAACAGCCCACACCCTGTTTCTCCTTTTTGCCTTAACATGAAATGAAAGAAGAGGATGGTTCTAAGCATCACATCATCAGCTGTGGCAGATAAGAGACTGTAAATCTCTGAATTATATTGGTCCGTATGGGATTTTGTGGTATCCAAATTAGGTAAACAATATTTCCAGGCACTTAGAGGTGCTGACGTGTGGAGCAGGCAGACTGCAGCGGGGAACCTTGTCTTAGAAGTGCTAGGCAGTGGCAAGCAAATCGTTCCCACCACCGAGGCACTTTCTTCAGCATGTTGTCTTTCTTTTCCTGCCTTCTCTTTCCTTCGGGAGAACAGTGTCTGGACTAGGAAATCAATGCAATGTTTGCTCCCCTCAAGGGCCACCAGACGCCTGCCAGGGCTGTGCGAACAGCACCAAACAAGCAGGTCAGTTTCTAGGATTTCTGTGCTAATTCTTCAGGCAGTGAAGATTTCCTTTGCCCTTGAAATAGTAGATGTGCGTTTGAAGACCAGAGTGTTAATGTCAACCCAGACTTTGCAAAGGACAGTTGTGCGGGTTAGCTGCTCTTTTTGGGCAGCAGAAAAAGGTTTGGCCTTTCTGCAGCTCCTGTCAGATGGAGTGAAGAAGATGGGGCAGTGGCACAGTTACAACCTTGTGGTTCAGATGTTAAGGGAGGGGCTTTTATTTATTGCCTTGATGATCTTTGTGTTTCTGTGAGAGTGAGGATCCCAGTAGGCGCAGTAGTAAGTAGCAGCATCGTCTGGAATTACATCTTTTATTGTAAAAACACACCATTTCTGGCCAGAAACTTTTTCAGCCATGTACTTGTTTGCTTGAAAGCCACTGTCAACTGAAGCTGTCCCTGAATGAAAAGAACAGTAGCCTTTGTGGAGCTTTACCCTCCTTCTGTTGATACCAGTGTATTATGGTGCTATCAAAACATGCCCCTAATGTTTGAATTTCACATGTCATCCGTGCAACTTTTTGGAACTTGGTGATGGATATAGGGCTCTGCATGGGAATTTCTTGTGCAAATCCATCTAGGGAAAAAAAAGAAAAAAAAAAGAGAGAGAGGAGAAATTAATTAGCTGGTATTGAGGGATTTGGGAAGATGCCCATTAGCAGAGCCATGGGTGACTGTGAGGAGAGGTAGGAAAATAGGGAAGGACTTACAAGAGCAAGCGGCTGTGGCCAGAAGCGCTGCCAGCAGCAGCATGTTTGCTTGTCAGGCTCTGCTGTGGTTGAGACTCAGAGGAGGGTGAAAGGGAGCCCAGATGGGGAGAGTGTTGTGTGGGAGGAGGAGGGCACTCTCTTGAGCAGCCTTCAGGGACAGGTCTTCTGTGCGCAAGCAGGTGGGTCACACTTGCAGAAAACCCCCTCCAGGATGGCAAATGCTGAAATTGGTTAGAAGGTTGTAGTGCCGTCAGGTGAAGATGGGAATGATTGTGTCCCTTGAAAACATGACCCAGAGCCACTGAAAAACAGTTTTGAGGGAGAGCTGCTCAAGCTGTGTAGCCGGGCATGAAGGTTTCCGCCTGGAGGTCACATCGGTGGGCAGTGAGTGCATGCCATTCCCCGGCGGGATGTGGAGAGGTGCCGAGAGCCCGAGCAGATGGGAGGTGTTCAGCCATTCAGTTAGGGAGCTGCTTTTGCTGCTTCAGCTTAGTCACCCAGCTGCGGCACACCCAAGTGCCCGGGGTGCCCCTGTGCTGGTGCTGCCCTCCAGCGAAGCAGCTGGAGCCCATCAGCCGGCAGCGAGTGGGACAGCTGCAGCGCGGGGATGCGCCTCCGCTTTGGTTTTGAGGGCGGGAGGAAATGCACAGCCGCGGGATTTCTGTTTCGAAGCTCAGATGAGATGCAAACACTTCTTGGGAAGGAAGGCTGGAGAACAAAAGCAAGCCCGTAGAGGGCTGCTGTGAGCAACCGTTGCAGAAGGGGCATCTCAATGAGTGGGGCTGGTGCCGTGGGATGCTCCCCTGTGACCGGTGAGCCCGGGCTGCAGCTCGCCAGGCGTGAGGGAGATGAGCTGCTTCGGCCTCCCTCCTGCTGGCTGTGGCCACATGCAGCAAGCCAGGGCTAAGCACGTGTTGCTAACCAGCTTGGAAAGGTGCCCGTGAGCGCAGGGCTGCAGGGAGAGGCAGGCAAGGAGAGACCCCTGCCTCTGTGTGGTGGCGATGGAAAGGGTCCCTCTCTTCCCAATAAATAACGGTGGGAAATTTTACTTAGCACTAGTGGGTGCATCCTGTCATGCACCGTGGAATTACATGTGTTAACTTTAAGTGCTCACTCATTTGATCATCCTCCATAGAAGACCAAGGGTGCATCTTCCCTGCTCCAGGCTTTCCTTCTGGTCTCAGGGGCCTGGGATTCCTGAAGGCTGGTCTGAGATGTGAATACTGAGGCACAGAAAGCATTGCGTACCTCGGCTGCTTCTAGGTAATCTATTACCAGGTTCCCTGCCCTATTCAGCAGCTTGCCCTAGTTTTTCTCTTGCTGCTGATGTACTAGCAGAATGCTTTCTTGTTCTGCTTTACTTCCTTTGCCAAATGCACCTCCAGCTGGGCTATTGCTTTCCTAAAGCCATCCTTGCATGATCAAACAGCAGCTCCAGACTCCTCCCGGGTCACTTGCCCCTGCTTCCACCTCCTGTACACATCATTTTTATGCCTGAGTTCAGTTAGGAGCTCTTTGCTCTTTCATGAAGGCCTCCTGCTGCCTCTGCTTGATTTCCTCCTTGTCCAGATGGAGCTTTCTTGGGCTTGGAGGAGGTCCTAGCATATCAAGCAGCTCTCCCGGAACCCTCTTCTCTCCAGGGCTGTATGCAATGGGATTCTTCCAAGCAGGTCTCTGAAGAAGTTAATGTCTGCTCTCCTGAAGCCCAGGGTTGTGCTTTTTGCCGTGCTCCCTTCTCTCAGGAGCCGGAGCTCCACCAGGTCACAGTCACTGCAGCCAAGGCTGCCCCCAACCTGCACACCCCCAACCAGTTCTCCCTTGTTTGTGCATAGGAGCTCCAGCAGAGCACCCTTCCTTGCTGGCTGCTCAGTCACCTGTGTGTGAAAGTTGCCATCAACTCACGCCAGAAACCTCCTAGATTGGTTGTGGGGAATCCTCACATCCTACAACGTCAGCAAAGAGGGCAAACTGTCCCGGATTTAATATCTGAGGGCACACATACTACACCCTATTTTGCAGATAGCTAAGGAGGCAGAAAACGTCTATGGCGAGGCATCACATGTTGAAATCATACCAAAAGTCCAGCAAAAACAATGCTGAGAGCCCGTGGCACTGGAAAACCACCACTATGGAGGTATTTGTGTTCATTTATGAAGGTGCAGAGGCATTAGAGGAATCTCTCACAGGATACTGAGCATGTGCACTCTGTCCTCACTCAGGAACTATTTCAGTTTTCTGACTTAGCTGTCAGGCAAATGCCAGCTTTGATAGAATCAGCCTTTGGTCGGAGAACCGGATTTGCAAAACTTAACCCAAAGGGCCTGCGAGTCTCTGCTTGCTGGGGGCTTTGCCCATGGCTGAGGTTTTCAGTTTTGTCTTGCAGACATCAGGTGAGAAATGGTGACAATACAATTAGGTGTCCTGGGCTGTTGTAGGAATTTGTTGTGACTGAAATGCAAAGGAAGACAAGAGAGGAATATGCAGGAGGGTGTGCAAGATCATCTGCTCTTCTCTCCTTCTTTTATAGTCATGTCCAATACGCACAGAAGTAAGTGCCAGAATCCCTTGGGGTTAAAAAATCCGGTTAAATCGTCCCCCCAGGATGCTTCCATACTTGAAATCTTTTTCTATCACCGCTGTCATCAAAATAAGGTGACTGTCCCGACACGTACAGGATCCTCTTTGGGGGCTCTCCGGGAAGGTGCTTGTACCAGTGCACGTAGTCATTGGTGCTCATTTTGCACTCCATGGTGGCAGAGCTGCCCTTCACCTCCCTCTGCAGCGCTGGGGTTTGCACTGGCACTGCCTGCGCGTCTCCACCTGGATGGGGAAGCAGAGAAATTGTGTGAGGGGAAGAAACCGCTGGAGTTTGGAGCCAGGACTGCGTTGTCGGCACACGGGAAGGAGAGGGGAGAGGAAAAAGGGCTTACGGGACCACAGCGAAGTTGCAAGAAGGACTGGAAGCAGCAACATGCTGCCCGTGTCGGTTAAACCTGGAAATGAAATGGAGACCAAAACGTTATAAAGGCCATCAGGTGGAGAAAGCGTCAAGCAACTGGGAGGAGGAAATGACTCGCTCGGCACATCCAATGGTCGTTCCTCAGCTTGCTGCCATCGAGGAGGTTACATTTACTGACAAGCTAAACCACATCACTAACAGTGTAGAAAGGACCAGTAACAGGGTAGATCTGGCCCTTCCCAAGGATGTTCTCCTCTCCTCAGGCACCCCAAAGCTGTCCCAGAAGGACGTTTCACCAGCCTTTCCCAGAATATACTGCCTGCTTTGGTAGCCCAAATGGGCTAAGTCATAGTTAACTATCATCTCTTACAGCTCCCAAGTGTCTGGTCAGCCTTATGTCTCTACACCAGACATGGTTTGTCCCCAGGACGTCCTTCTGGGACGGCACTCAGCTCCTCTGGGCCAGTTCCTCTGGCAGTAGTGTCCTGCAAACAGCGAGGCGGCTGAGCAAGTACTGTGTGCAAGTGCCTGCCTGCCTTGATGATGGGGTTGTAGCACCAAATCGGACAAATACAGCTGGAGCCTCCTTTGCACGAGAGCCCCAGCGGCTGTGGCAAAGCCAGGGTGAAGCATGCATGCCTCGCAGCCAGCTGCTTGCTGCCGTCTGCTTTTTCTTCTACTCTCCCTCACTTCAGAGCCCTCAAAAGGTGCCCTGCAAAGACTTCAAGGCAAATGGTTACTTGGGCAGCAGCCACCACATACCACTGTCTTCCCTGAGAAACATTGTCCCTTTTCTGACCCAAAAGAGAGAATCTACTCTGGACTCTATTTTTTAAGGGCTTTGTCAATAGCAGGGTACACAACTAAGAGTCTCATCTCACAACTGGTACAGAAAGTTCATGTTCTTCTGTTGACCTTGTGATAGAAATATGAATTGCTTTGCTTTACCCCTTGCCCGTTATTTATACTTACATACTGAGCCTAAACCTGTTGGGATGCATTAGAGGCAGGAAGGTACAGCCGTGGTTCTCTGCATTTGACAGGAAGCCTGCTGCGCAGGGGACGGGCAGCTTTCTGTAGAGGCTGCCTGTGGTCTGCTAGTTCTGTGGGACTTCCAGTAGGCACAGTAGTAGGTACCTTCGTCGTCAGAGTTGATGCCGTTGATTAAGAAACTGCAGATGTTTGTACCTCTCTTTGAAGAAGAATACTTGCTCCTATAGGCATTGTCTTCGTAAACTTCGTTTGATCTGATATACAGAATCCGTTCGGGAGCTTTGGAGGGGATATGTCGGTACCAATGTATAATTGCAGACTGGAAGTTGGCTATGCCCTCAGCTATACACTCGATCCATGCAGTTTTACCTTGGCCTCTGGTAATGGATGGTTGCCTCTGCTTCAGAAGCACTTGTGCTTGTCCATCTAGAAAGAGGAGAGAAAACACAACAAACACTCTTAGCCTGCTAGTCCTTCACACTTGTAAATACGGGGTGCCTCCTCCTGCTGCGGCTGCTGCCCCGTGCTGTGCCGTGGTGACCAGGGGAACGTACAGGACCAGGCTGCAGCCAGGGCCAGGAGCGGGAGCAGCAGCATCCCGAGGGCTCTTGCTGGTGTCTGCCTCTGGGAGGAAGGTGACAGCTCTCATGGTAGGGACGGAGGGTCGCGGCTGAGGAAAGGAAGTGACTCAGTGGGGCATCATGTGGAGAGGCTCTCCTGACAGCGGGCGGGTGATGTTGAGATAAAGCTAAACGTGAACAGCCTGCTTCTACTGGAGACCAGTAATATTGGGTCCTTTGGGATCAGAACACAGTGGTCCTGTGATTTTAACTATCAGGTTTTGGCCGCAAACAGAAAAGGGGTGGAAGAACTTACTTACATTAGTTTCCTTCTGCTTGCAAAATGGAAATATAAGTATCTGTTGTACAGTTGCTGATTTTTTTGAAGGTCTGCTGCCGTGTTGGATGCGAAGTCCTACTGAAGTCAGCTAAGGGACTTGTGTTTTAATCGAAAGGAAGGCTTGCTAGGCTCCAGACAGAAAAGAACATGAACATAAACCAAGATTCTCTACCAGCAGAGAAGTACTAAGTGTGGGGACATTACATCTGCAGTCCTGAGTGGTGCTTCAAGTTCATTTTCCATTATGTTCTTCTGTTCTGCCAGACAAATGATGGAACTGGGGATTTACTCCAAAGACAGAGCTTGAAGGCTGTTGGGAATTGAAACGTCTTCCCTTCTCTTAGCTATCCCGTCCGGTAAACTCAGGCAGCGGCTGCCTGTAAAGCGTGTCTGATTCAAGGCTGATGGGGAATGTTGGGTGGGGATGTTCCTGCTTGTTGTCAAACACTTCAGGATCTGGTTCGGGAAGCAGAGCACGCCTTTGTGCAGGTTCCCTATGGCTTTCTACTGCTGTGCATCCCACCTGGCACAGTAGTATGTAGCGGAGTCTTGCAGAGTTCCTTTGCTCACTGTCAGGGTGCAGACAGATTTGGTGGCGTCCTTCTCAATACTAAATTTCCCATCATCAGACTTGTTTTCAAGGAAAAGCTGGGAGGACATGTAGGCAATGCGCATGGGAGCTGCGTTTGGCCTCTTTCTTTACCGGTGAATGAAAACATTGTTAAAATCAGGATCGGAGATGTGACAGTTGATTAGCACTGTTTTGCTTTCTGGCTTGGTGATGGATATGGGGGTCTGCGGCAAGTCTTGTGCAGAACTGCCTGTGAGAAAGAAAGAGAAAATTAGTAACGTGAAGCTGAGTTGAGAAACCATCCCCTTTGGCACCGGGGGATGTGCAGGCAGCGAAGTGAGCGTGACACTTACAAGAAAAACCAGCCATCAGGATGAAAGTGCTCAGTAGCCGCATTGTCGCTGCCCTCCTTATGGCTTCCTGACAGGGACAGAGTCAGGGGGAGACTGAAGTAGGGATGAAGCAAATCTTGGTTTAGTACCACCCAGTGAGGCTGTGCCAGCTGTGATGCCTTTATTCTGTACAAGCCTTTGCTGTTGATTAACACTTGAGTAGAAGGCAAACAAACCAACAAAAACAAAACCCAAAAAACAAAAAAACTTTTTAAGAAGAGTGCCCATTGCTGAGGAAAACATAAGTTTTGTTGTTTTGGTGTTTTTTTCCCCCAGGGAATTTGCTTAGATGCTGACTAAAGTGTGACCCTTTTATTTTCCTCAATGAGGAAATGAGAATGAGGCACCTTGGACCCTGGTGAGCCACAAAAGTAGGGCTCCCCTTCAGTCTTCACCCTCCAGCTTCACAACCAAAACCAGATATGAAGCCTCAACAGCTGTAGACACCCACGAGCAAGATGCGCAAGGAGAAACTGTACCAACAGCACACAGTGGATACCGTAAAGAGAAGCAACGAGTGCTTGTTGTGGGAGACTCTCGGTTAAGGGGCACCGAGGCGCCCACCTGCCGACCTGAGAGGGAATCACAAGAGGTATGCTGCCTTCTGGGAGCCAGGATCCGAGATGTTGCTGAGAGGGTGCCACAACTTGTCAAGAGCACAGGCGACTATCGACTGCTACTCTTTCATGTGGGCATGAATGACACTGCAAGCCGGAACCTGGGTAGAATCAAGGAAGACTATAAAGCCCTGGGGGTGCAAGTGGAAAACATTGGTGCCCCAGTTATCTTGTCCTCCATTCTACCAGTTGGAGGGAAGGGGGCAGCCAGAAATAGACGTATAATGCTCCTGGCTACGTAGCTGGAGCCATCATGAGGGTTTGGGCTTTAATGGCAATAGGAATTTCTTTGACTAGAACCTGTTAGAGAGGGATGGGATCCACCCGAAGAGCAGGAAGAGAAGCAAAGGAGGAAGGAGACCTGCGTGGATGAGTAAGGAGCTGCTGGAAAAACTCAAAGGGAAGCAAGAAGTTTACCGTATGTGGAAAAAGGGAATGGCCACTTGGGAGGGATATAAGAATGTAGTCAGAGTGTGTAGGGATGCAACAGGGAAGGCTAAGGCCCAGTTGGAATTAAAAGTGGCAGGGGAAGTCAAGGACAATGAGAAGGGCTTTTTCAAGTACATGAGCAGCAAAAGGAAGACTAGGGAAAATGTCGGCCTGCTGCTGAATGAGGTGAGTGCCTTGGTGATGGAGGATACAGAGAAGGCAGAGTTCCTGAATGCCGCCTTTGCTTCAGTCTTTACTGCTAAGGTCGGCCATCAGGAAACCCAAACGGTGGAGGTAGGAGAAAAAGTCTTGCAAAAGGAAGACCTTCCCTTGGTCAAGGAGGATTGGGTTAGAGAACATCTAGGCAAACTTAACATCCACCAATCCATGGGCCCTGATGGGATGCACCCACGAGTGCTGAGGGAGCTGGCAGATGTTATTGCTAGGCGTCTCTCAATCATCTTGGAAAGGTCATGGAGAACAGGAGAGGTGCCTGAGGACTGGAAGAAAGCCAGTGTCACTCCGGTTTTCAAGAAGGGCAAGAAGGAGGACCCAGGGAAGTACAGGCCAGTCAGCCTCAGCTCCATCCCTGGGAAGATGATGGAGCAACTTATATTCTTGGGGTTATCAATAAGCACATGTTATTGGGAGTGGTCAATGTGGATTCACCAAGGGGAAATCATGCCTGACCAATCTGATAGCCTTCTATGACGGCACGACAAGCTGGATGGATGAAGAGAGCGCAGTGGATGTTGTCTACCTCGACTTCAGCAAAGCTTTTTTGATACTGGCTCTCATAACATCCTCTTAGCAAGCTTAGGAAGTGTGGGTTGGATGAGGGGTCAGGGAGGTGGGTAGAGAACTGGCTGAATGGCAGAGCCCAGAGGGTTGTGATAAGCGGTGTAGAGTGTAGTTGCCGACCTGTTTCCATTCAGCAAGACCTGGACAGGCTAGAGAGCTGGGCAGAGAGGATCCAAATGAAATTCAACAAGAGCAGGTGTAGGGTCCTGGCCCTAGGGAGGAATAACCTTATCCACCAGTACAGGTTAGGGGTTGACCTGCTGGGACGCAGCATTTTGGAGAAGTGGACAAGAAGCTCTCCATGAGCCAACAATGTGCCCCTGTGGCCAAGAAAGCCAATGGTATCCTGGGGTGCATTAAGAAGAGCGTGGCCAGCAGGTCGAGGGAGGTTATCCTCCCCCTCTACTTTGCCCTGGTGAGGCCACATCTGGAATATTGTGTCCAGTTCTTGGTGCCCCAGTTCAAGAAAGACAGGGAACTACTGGAGGGAGTCCAGCGGAGGGCTGCAAAGATGATTAGGGGACTGGAGCATCTCTCGTGTGAGGAAAGGCTGAGAGAGCTGGGTCTGTTTAGCCTGGAGAAGAGAAGACTGAGAGGGGATCTGATTCATGCTTATCAATATCTAAAGGATGGATGCCTAGAGGAAGGGGCCAGACTCTTCTCAGTGGTGCCCAGTGACAGGACAAGGGGCAACGAGCACAATCTGGAACACAGGAAGTCCCATCTGCATATGAGGAAAAACCTTCTTCACTTTGAGGGTGATTGAGCACCGGAACAGGCTGCCCAGAGAGGAAGTGGAGTCTCCTTCTCCGGAGATATTCAAAACCCGCCTGGACACCATCCTGTGCACATGCTCTAAGTGATGCTGCTCTAGCAGGGGGGTTGGACTCAATGATCTCCAGAGGTCCCTTCCAACCCCTACCAATCTTGAATCACTGCCATCTTGAATAAGCAAAGAGTTTGCTCCACACTTCAGTCATCGCACCCCAGTGCTCCATGCAGTGTGGTAGACACCTGAATGCAGGCCCCCCCTGTCCCTGGAGTTTGGCCTTTCTGCCTGCCTTCCTGCCTTCCTGCCTGCCTTCCTGCCTGCCTTCCTGCCTGCCTTTCTGCCCTGGGGAAAGTTGGGTAGGGAATCTTCTGCTTGTTGTCAGACACTTCAGGCTCTGGTTCAGGAAGCAGAGCACGTCTTAGTGCAGGTTCCCGATGGCTTTCTCTGCTGTGCATCCCACCTAGCACAGTAGTAGGTAGTGGACACAGAGTAGTAGGTAGTAGGCAGAGTTACATTGGTCACTGTCAGGATGCAGACAGATTTGGTGGCGTCCTTCTTGTCCTTTATACCAGTAATACCTGATAATAAGGAGTTTCTGCAGAAGCTAGGAAGAGAGAGTAGCCTTTCAACTCTGCCTGTCTTCAGAAAGTTCTGGGCATCTCTCAGATAAGTTTTAACAACCACCTTATGAAAAATAAGAGTCTAAGAGAGTATTAGGACGATCCCCTGTGCACTTTGCTCTTGCTCCATCAAAATCTGTAGCTTTTGCAGCTGATGCTTCCAAAGCATCAGTCAGCACCGAACTTGTCCTGCTTCTCCAGAGCCTGCGCCTGAGGCCAGGCAGCTCATCCACACCAGGGGATGTGAGCGGGGATCTTTCAAGTTGTTTGTGGTTGAGTCGCTGAGGGAGTGTTTGTCCAGGTGATCTCTAAGTATCTACCACGGTGACTATGCCAGTAGGCGCAATAGTAGGTAGCAGTATCTTCTGGAATTATATTCTTTATTGTAAGAATACAGAGTTTCTGGCTAGAAAGTTTTTCAACCATGTACCTGTTTGCTTGGAAGCCGTCATCTACCATTTTTACCCCTGAAAAATAGAGCATCCTCTCTGGAGCTCTATTTGCCTTCTGTTGATACCAATGTATGTAGGCAGCATGAAAATCTTCAGAGACATCTTTAAAGTGACATTCCAGGCGTACACTTCCTTTAGCCTTGGTGATGGATATAGGGCTCTGCATGGGAATTTCTTGTGCAAATCCATCTAGAAAAAGAAAAAAAAAACCAGAGGAGAAACTAATTAGCTGGATTGGAGGGATTTGGGAAGATGCCTGTTAGCGCAGCCATGGGTGTCTGTGAGGAGAGGTAGAAAAATAGGGAAGGACTTACAAGAGCAAGCGGCTGTGGCCAGAAGCGCTGCCAGCAGCAGCATGTTTGCTTGTCAGGCTCTGCTGTCGTTTGAGACTCAGAGGAGAAGGCAACCGGCCCTGGTGCAGCGTGAGCAGTGGTGCATGGGAGGAGGAGGGGACTTGCTTGGGTGCCAGCTGGAGACCCTGTGTGTCAAGGCAGAGGAAGGTGTCCCCTGAGCTCCTGCGGGGAGCAGTGGGAATGGGGGAGTGAGTGGGAAGGGAAGGGGAAGGGCAAGGGAAGGCAATGGGAAAACAGCCCACACCCTGTTTCTCCTTTTTGCCTTAACATGAAATGAAAGAAGAGGATGGTTCTAAGCATCACATCATCAGCTGTGGCAGATAAGAGACTGTAAATCTCTGAATTATATTGGTCCGTATGGGATTTTGTGGTATCCAAATTAGGTAAACAATATTTCCAGGCACTTAGAGGTGCTGACGTGTGGAGCAGGCAGACTGCAGCGGGGAACCTTGTCTTAGAAGTGCTAGGCAGTGGCAAGCAAATCGTTCCCACCACCGAGGCACTTTCTTCAGCATGTTGTCTTTCTTTTCCTGCCTTCTCTTTCCTTCGGGAGAACAGTGTCTGGACTAGGAAATCAATGCAATGTTTGCTCCCCTCAAGGGCCACCAGACGCCTGCCAGGGCTGTGCGAACAGCACCAAACAAGCAGGTCAGTTTCTAGGATTTCTGTGCTAATTCTTCAGGCAGTGAAGATTTCCTTTGCCCTTGAAATAGTAGATGTGCGTTTGAAGACCAGAGTGTTAATGTCAACCCAGACTTTGCAAAGGACAGTTGTGCGGGTTAGCTGCTCTTTTTGGGCAGCAGAAAAAGGTTTGGCCTTTCTGCAGCTCCTGTCAGATGGAGTGAAGAAGATGGGGCAGTGGCACAGTTACAACCTTGTGGTTCAGATGTTAAGGGAGGGGCTTTTATTTATTGCCTTGATGATCTTTGTGTTTCTGTGAGAGTGAGGATCCCAGTAGGCGCAGTAGTAAGTAGCAGCATCGTCTGGAATTACATCTTGTATTGTAAGAACACACCGTTTCTGGCCAGAAACTTTTTCAGCCATGTACTTGTTTGCTTGAAAGCCACTGTCAACTGAAGCTGACCCTGATGAAAAGAACAGTAGCCTTTGTGGAGCTTTACCCTCCTTCTGTTGATACCAGTGTATTATGGTGCTATCAAAACTTGCCCCTAATGTTAGAATTTCACATGTCATCCGTGCAACTTTTTGGAAATTGGTGATGGATATAGGGCTCTGCATGGGAATTTCTTGTGCAAATCCATCTAGGGAAAAAAAAAGAAAAAAAAAAAAGAGAGAGGAGAAATTAATTAGCTGGTATTGAGGGATTTGGGAAGATGCCCATTAGCAGAGCCATGGGTGTCTGTGAGGAGAGGTAGAAAAATAGGGAAGGACTTAGAAGAGCAAGCGGCTGTGGCCAGAAGCGCTGCCAGCAGCAGCATGTTTGCTTGTCAGGCTCTGCTGTCGTTTGAGACTCAGAGGAGGGTGAAAGGGAGCCCAGATGGGGAGAGTGCTGTGTGGGAGGAGGAGGGCACTCTCTTGAGCAGCCTTCAGGGACAGGTCTTCTGTGCGCAAGCAGGTGGGTCACACTTGCAGAAAACCCTCTCCAGGATGGCAAATGCTGAAATTGGTTAGAAGGTTGTAGTGCCGTCAGGTGAAGATGAGAATGATTGTGTCCCTTGAAAACGTGAGCCAGAGCCACTGAAAAACAGTTTTGAGGGAGAGCTGCTCAAGCTGTGTATCTGGGCATGAAGGTTTCAGCCTGGAGGTCACATCGGTGGGCTGTGAGTGCGTGCCATTCCCCGGCGGGATGTGGAGAGGTGCCGAGAGCCCGAGCAGATGGGAGGTGTTCAGCCATTCAGTTAGGGAGCTGCTTTTGCTGCTTCAGCTTAGTCACCCAGCTGCGGCACACCCAAGTGCCCGGGGTGCCCCTGTGCTGGTGCTGCCCTCCAGCGAAGCAGCTGGAGCCCATCAGCCGGCAGCGAGTGGGACAGCTGCAGCGCGGGGATGCGCCTCCGCTTTGGTTTTGAGGGCGGGAGGAAATGCACAGCCGCAGGATTTCTGTTTCGAAGCTCAGATGAGATGCAAACACTTCTTGGGAAGGAAGGCTGGAGAACAAAAGCAAGCCCGTAGAGGGCTGCTGTGAGCAACCGTTGCAGAAGGGGCATCTCGATGAGCGGGGCTGGTGCCGTGGGACGCTTCCCTGTGACCGGTGAGCCCGGGCTGCAGCTGGCCAGGCGTGAGGGAGATGAGCTGCTTCGGCCTCCCTCCTGCTGGCTGTGGCCACATGCAGCAAGCCAGGGCTAAGCACGTGTTGCTAACTGGCTTGGAAAGGTGCCCGTGAGCGCAGGGCTGCAGGGAGAGGCAGGCAAGGAGAGACCCCTGCCTCTGTGTGGTGGCGATGGAAAGGGTCCCTCTCCTCCCAATAAATAACGGTGGGTAAGTTTACTTAGCACTAGTGGGTGCATCCTGTCATGCACCGTGGAATTACATGTGTTAACTTTAAGTGCTCACTCATTTGATCATCCTCCACAGAAGACCAAGGGTGCATCTTCCCTGCTCCAGGCTTTCCTTGTGGTCTCAGGGGCCTGGGATTCCTGAAGGCTGGTTTGAGATGTGAATACTGATGCACAGAAAGCATTGCGTACCTCGGCTGCTTCGAGGTAATCTATCACCAGTTTCCCTGCAGGTCTCTGAAGAAGTTAATGTCTGCTCTCCTGAAGCCCAGGGTTGTGCTTTTTGCCGTGCTCCCTTCTCTCCGGAGCCGGAGCTCCACCAGCTCACAGTCACTGCAGCCAAGGCTGTCCCCAACCTGCACACCCCCAACCAGTTCTCCCTTGTTTGTGCGTAGGAGCTCCAGCAGAGCACCCTTCCTTGCTGGCTGCTCAGTCACCTGTGTGTGAAAGTTGCCATCAACTCACACCAGAAACCTCCTAGATTGGTTGTGGGGAATCCTCACATCCTACAACGTCAGCAAAGAGGGCAAACTGTCCCGGATTTAATATCTGAGGGCACACATACTACAACCTATTTTGCAAATAGCTAAGGAGGCAGAAAACGTCTATGGCGAGGCGTCACATGTTGAAATCCTACCAAAAGCCCAGCAAAAACAATGCTGAGAGCCCATGGAACTGGAAAACCACCGCTATGGAGGTATTTGTTCTTCTTTTTGAAGGTGCAGAGACATTAGAGGAATCTCTCACAGGATACTGAGCATGTGCACTCTGTTCACTGTCAGGTGAGTGCTTTCAGGATAATCAAGCCTTCGTCCTAAGAGCAAAGTCCTATCTATTTACCCTAAAGTGACTGGGACTCTCCACTTGCTGGATGTTACAGATAGCTATAAGTATGAAATGATAATGCTCCTTATTAGCATGATATATGCCACAGTTGTCACGGTACAATGCTGTTTTTCCTACCTGGCTGCAGAAAATAATGAGAGACGGGTGGAATAGGGAAGTATCTGCATTTTTGGCAGAGTTCCGAGCTTGCGGTTCAGAGTGCAAAATGCTTTTTTGTACGGCTTGTCTTTGCGCCTCTGAGGCTGTGATGCCTTGATACGTCCAATATGCACAGTAGTAAGTGCCAGAATCCCTTGGGGTTAAAACATCTATCGTGAGACGATAAAGCAGGTCAGTAGGATGCTTCCATACTTGAAATCTGCTTCTGTCACCACTGTCATCAAAATAAGGTGACTGTCCCGACACATACAGGATCCTCTTTGGGGGCTCTCCGGGAAGGTGCTTGTACCAGTGCACGTAGTCATTGGTGCTCATTTTGCACTCCATGGTGGCAGAGCTGCCCTTCACCTCCCTCTGCAGCGCTGGGGTTTGCACTGGCACCGCCTGCGCGTCTCCACCTGGATGGGGAAGCAGAGAAATTGTGTGAGGGGAAGAAACCGCTGGAGTTTGGAGCCAGGACTGCGTTGTCGGCACACGGGAAGGAGAGGGGAGAGGAAAAAGGGCTTACGGGACCACAGCGAAGTTGCAAGAAGGACTGGAAGCAGCAACATGCTGCCCGTGTCGGTTAAACCTGGAAATGAAATGGAGACCAAAACGTTATAAAGGCCATCAGGTGGAGAAAGCGTCAAGCAACTGGGAGGAGGAAATGACTCGCTCGGCACATCCAATGGTCGTTCCTCAGCTTGCTGCCATCGAGGAGGTTATATTTACTGACAAGCTAAACCACATCACTAACAGTGTAGAAAGGACCAGTAACAGGGTAGATCTGGCCCTTCCCAAGGATGTTCTCCTCTCCTCAGGCACCCCAAAGCTGTCCCAGAAGGACGTTTCGCCAGCCTTTCCCAGAATATACTGCCTGCTTTGGTAGCCCAAATGGGCTAAGTCATAGTTAACTATCATCTCTTACAGCTCCCAAGTGTCTGGTCAGCCTTATGTCTCTACACCAGACACGGTTTATCCCCAGGACGTCCTCCTGGGACGGCACTCAGCTCCTCTGGGCCGGTTCCTCTGGCAGGAGTGTCCTGCAAACAGCGAGGCGGCTGAGCAAGTACTGTGTGCAAGTGCCTGCCTGCCTTGATGATGGGGTTGTAGCACCAAATCGGACAAATACAGCTGGAGCCTCCTTTGCACGAGAGCCCCAGCGGCTGTGGCAAAGCCAGGGTGAAGCATGCATGCCTCGCAGCCAGCTGCTTGCTGCCGTCTGCTTTTTCTTCTACTCTCCCTCACTTCAGAGCCCTCAAAAGGTGCCCTGCAAAGACTTCAAGGCAAATGGTTACTTGGGCAGCAGCCACCACATACCACTGTCTTCCCTGAGAAACATTGTCCCTTTTCTGACCCAAAAGAGAGAATCTACTCTGGACTCTATTTTTTAAGGGCTTTGTCAATAGCAGGGTACACAACTAAGAGTCTCATCTCACAACTGGTACAGAAAGTTCATGTTCTTCTGTTGACCTCGTGATAGAGACATGAATTTGTGTCAGATCCTGTAGTGTAGACATCTACCATGAAAGAACAACAGAAAGAAATATTATCCTAAGCGTGGAGTGTCCTGACTTGAAAAGTCTGTCTTTATTATTAGCCCACTTAAGTGTGAAAGCCAGAGAGGCAGGTATTCTTGCGAGGCCAAGATAAAGCTGCAAGAAGAAGCTGCAGCAATGCTGCTTTCAGAGAAGACGGCTGGGCCTGTAGGAATTGAGGTAATGAACGTCAAATGGAGAATGGACCCCCAGTGAGGAGAGGAAATGGCACACTTGATTTGCGTGAAGACATTCCCACGGACACGGGGTTGTGACTACCATTGCTGTGTAAGTGAAATTTCACTGAGGCTCTGCTCCCAGCTGTCTGGCTGGTCCTAAGGGGTATTGGTCTTAAACACAGTCATTGTCATCATAACCATTAAGGTGGGGGTGACCATCAGCAGTATCTCCATTGTGACCTGGATTTGAAGTCTGCCAAGCTAGATCGTCAGTGGAAATATCCTCCTTCCATGCTCCCTCCCTGCCATATGCTTCATTTTTGCTAGCTGAGATGGTATGTGGGAAGGTATCTCTATTCAGCCAAGACAGTCTGTGACACTGTGTAATTCAGCGGTCATTGCCATCACCCACAGGAGTGCCCTTTTTTCCCCAGCACAGCACAGCGCATTATACGAGCTGAGATGCAGCACACTGCATTGCTTTGCTTTGCTCCTTGCCCATTATTTATACTTACATACTGAGCCTAAACCTGTTGGGATGCGTTAGAGGCAGGAAGGTACAGCCGTGGTTCTCTGCATTTGACAGGAAGCCTGCTGCGCAGGGGACGGGCAGCTTTCTGTAGAGGCTGCCTGTGGTCTGCTAGTTCTGTGGGACTTCCAGTAGGCACAGTAGTAGGTACCTTCGTCGTCGGAGTTGATGCCCTTGATTAAGAAACTGCAGATGTTTGCACCTCTCTTTGAAGAAGAATACTTGCTCCTATAGGCATTGTCATCATACGAAGCTTGACCCGATCCGATATACAGAATCCGTTCGGGAGCTTTGGAGGGGATATGTTGGTACCAATGTATATTTTCAGACTGGAAGTTGGCTATGCCCTCAGCTATACACTCGATCCATGCAGTTTTACCTTGGCCTCTGGTAATGGATGGTTGCCTCTGCTTCAGAAGCACTTGTGCTTGTCCATCTAGAAAGAGGAGAGAAAACACAACAAACACTCTTAGCCTGCTAGTCCTTCACACTTGTAAATACGGGGTGCCTCCTCCTGCTGCGGCTGCTGCCCCGTGCTGTGCCGTGGTGACCAGGGGAACGTACAGGACCAGGCTGCAGCCAGGGCCAGGAGCGGGAGCAGCAGCATCCCGAGGGCTCTTGCTGGCGTCTGCCTCTGGGAGGAAGGTGACAGGTCTCGTGGTAGGGACGGAGGGTCGCGGCCGAGGAAAGGAAATGACTCAGTGGGGCATCATGTGGAGAGGCTCTCCTGACAGGGGGCGGGTGATGTTGAGATAAAGCTAAACGTGAACAGCCTGCTTCTGCTGGAGACCAGTAATATTGGGTCCTTTGGGATCAGAACACAGTGGTCCTGTGATTTTAACTATCAGGTTTTGGCCGCAAACAGAAAAGGGGTGGAAGAACTTACATTAGTTTCCTTCTGCTTGCAAAATGGAAATATAAGTATCTGTTGTACAGTTGCTGGTTTTTTTGAAGGTCTGCTGCCGTGTTGGATGCGAAGCTCCACGGAAGTCAGCTAAGAGACTTGTGTTTTAATCGAAAGGAAGGCTTGCTAGGCTCCAGACAGAAAAGAACATGAACATAAACCAAGATTCCTCTAACAAAAGAGAAGTACTAAGTTGGGACATTACATCTGCAGTCCTGAGTGGTGCTTCAAGTTCATTTTCCATTATGTTCTTCTGTTCTGCCAGACAAATGATGGAACTGGGGATTTACTCCAAAGACAGAGCTTGAAGGCTGTTGGGAATTGAAACGTCTTCCCTTCTCTTAGCTATCCCGTCCGGTAAACTCAGGCAGCGGCTGCCTGTAAAGCGTGTCTGATTCAAGGCTGATGGGGAATGTTGGGTGGGGATGTTCCTGCTTGTTGTCAAACACTTCAGGATCTGGTTCAGGAAGCAGAGCACGTCTTTGTGCAGGTTCCCTGTGGCTTTCTACTGCTGTGCATCCCACCTGGCACAGTAGTATGTAGCGGAGTCTTGCAGAGTTCCTTTGCTCACTGTCAGGGTGCAGACAGATTTGGTGGCGTCCTTCTCAATACTAAATTTCCCATCATCAGACTTGTTTTCAAGGAAAAGCTGGGAGGACATGTAGGCAATGCGCATGGGAGCTGCGTTTGGCCTCTTTCTTTACCAGTGAATGAAAACATTGTTAAAATCAGGATTGGAGATGTGACAGTTGATTAGCACTGTTTTGCTTTCTGGCTTGGTGATGGATATGGGGGTCTGCGGCGAGTCTTGTGCAGAACTGCCTGTGAGAAAGAAAGAGAAAATTAGTAACATGAAGCTGAGTTAAGAAACCATCCCCTTTGGCACCGGGGGATGTGCAGGCAGCGAAGTGAGCGTGGCGCTTACAAGAAAAACCAGCCATCAGGATGAAAGTGCTCAGTAGCCGCATTGTCGCTGCCCTCCATATGGCTTCCTGACAGGGACAGAGTCAGGGGGAGACTGAAGTAGGGATGAAGCAAATCTTGGTTTAGTACCACCCAGTGGGGCTGTGCCAGCTGTGATGCCTTAATTCTGTACAAGCCTTTGCTGTTGATTAACACTTGAGTAGAAGGCAAACAAACCAACAAAAACAAAACCCCAAAACCAAAAAAACTTTTTAAGAAGAGTGCCCATTGCTGAGGAAAACATAAGTTTTGTTCTTTTGGTGTTTTTTTCCCCCAGGGAATTTGCTTAGATGCTGACTAAAGTGTGACCCTTTTATTTTCCTCAATGAGGAAATGAGAATGAGGCACCTTGGACCCTGGTGAGCCACAAAAGTAGGGCTCCCCTTCAGTCTTCACCCTCCAGCTTCACAACCAAAACCAGATATGAAGCCTCAACAGCTGTAGACACCCACGAGCAAGATGCGCAAGGAGAAACTGTACCAACAGCACACAGTGGATACCGTAAAGAGAAGCAACGAGTGCTTGTTGTGGGAGACTCTCGGTTAAGGGGCACCGAGGTGCCCACCTGCCGACCTGAGAGGGAATCACAAGAGGTATGCTGCCTTCTGGGAGCCAGGATCCGAGATGTTGCTGAGAGGGTGCCACAACTTGTCAAGAGCACAGGCGACTATCGACTGCTACTCTTTCATGTGGGCGTGAATGACACTGCAAGCCGGAACCTGGGTAGAATCAAGGAAGACTATAAAGCCCTGGGGGTGCAAGTGGAAAACATTGGTGCCCCAGTTATCTTGTCCTCCATTCTACCAGTTGGAGGGAAGGGGGCAGCCAGAAATAGATATGATGCATATCAACTCCTGGCTACGTAGCTGGAGCCATCATGAGGGTTTGGGCTTTAATGGCAATAGGAATTTCTTTGACTAGAACCTGTTAGAGAGGGATGGGATCCGCCTGTCTAGAAAAGGCAAGGGGATCTTTGGCAGCAGGCTGGCCAACTTGTTGAAACAGGCTTTAAACTAAAGGATTCAGGGAGTGGGGTCCAAAACGGCAAAGCCCATGCCAGTGCATACAACTGGGGAATAAGCCCCGCCAGCCAGCGCAGCAACAAGTGTCCTGTAACTGCCTCCCAAGATGAGAACCAGAAAGGCAACTGCCTCAAAGGTGCGTCTGGCTATGGTGGACCCTCCTGCACCCCTCCAGGGAAACGTCCACGCTCAATCACCTCTCTGAAATGCCTGTACACCAATGCACGGGGCATGGGGAATAAACGGGAAGGACTAGAGATCTGTGTGCGGTCACAGGGCCATGATCTCATTGCAATTACAGAGACATGGTGGGATAGCTCGCATGATACTGTCGTGGATGGTAAGGTACTTTTTAGGAAAGACAGGCCAGCAAGGCGAGGTGGTGGAGTTGCTCTTTATGTGAGAGAGCAACTGGAATGTATCAAGCTCCATCTAGGGGTGGATCAAGAAAGAGTTGAGAGCTTGTGGGTAAGGATTAAGGGGCAGGCTAATATGGGTGACACTGTTGTGGGTGTTTACTACAGGCCACCAGATCAGGAAGAGGAGGTTGACGAAGCCTTCTACAGACAGCCGGAAGCAACCTCACGATCACAGGCCCTGGCCCTCATGGGGGACTTCAACCACCCTGACATTTGCTGGAAAAGCAACACGGCCAAGCACGCACAGTCCAGCAGGTTCCTGCAGGGCATTGATGACAACTTTTTGACACAGCTGCTAGAGGAGCCCACGAGGAGAGAGGTGCTGCTGGACCTTGTACTAACAAACAAAGCAGGACTGGTTGAAGATCTGAAGGCTGGGGGCAGTCTTGGCTGCAGTGACCATGAGATGGTGGAGTTCAGGATCCTACGTGGAAGGGGCAGGCCAGTAAGTAGGATTACAACCCTGGACTTCAGGAGAGCTAACTTTGGCCTTTTCAAAGACCTGCTTGGGAGAATCCCGTGGGTTAAAGTTCTACAAGGTGAGAGGGCCCAAGAGAGCTGGTCAGTATTCAAACAGCCCTTCCTCCAAGCTCAAGATCAGCGCATCCCAAAGAACATGAAGAGAAGCAAAGGAGGAAGGAGACCTGCGTGGATGAGTAAGGAGCTGCTGGAAAAACTCAAGGGGAAGAAAGAAGTTTACCGTATGTGGAAAAAGGGAATGGCCACTTGGGAGGGATATAAGAATGTAGTCGGAGTGTGTAGGGATGCAACAGGGAAGGCTAAGGCCCAGTTGGAATTAAAAGTGGCAGGGGAAGTCAAGGACAATGAGAAGGGCTTTTTCAAGTACATGAGCAGCAAAAGGAAGACTAGGGAAAATGCTGGCCTGCTGCTGAATGAGGTGAGTGCCTTGGTGATGGAGGATACAGAGAAGGCAGAGTTCCTGAATGCCGCCTTTGCTTCAGTCTTTACTGCTAAGGTCGGCCATCAGGAAACCCAAACGGTGGAGGTAGGAGAAAAAGTCTTGCAAAAGGAAGACCTTCCCTTGGTCGAGGAGGATTGGGTTAGAGAACATCTGGGCAAACTTAACATCCACCAATCCATGGGCCCTGATGGGATGCACCCACGAGTGCTGAGGGAGCTGGCAGATGTTATTGCTAGGCGTCTCTCAATCATCTTGGAAAGGTCATGGAGAACAGGAGAGGTGCCTGAGGACTGGAAGAAAGCCAGTGTCACTCCGGTCTTCAAGAAGGGCAAGAAGGAGGACCCAGGGAAGTACAGGCCAGTCAGCCTCAGCTCCATCTCTGTCCAATCTGATAGCCTTCTATGATGGCACAACAAGCTGGGTGGACAAAGAGAGCGCAGTGGATGTTGTCTACCTCGACTTCAGCAAAGCTTTTGATACTGGCTCTCGTAACATCCTCTTAGCAAGCTTAGGAAGTGTGGATTGGATGAGGAGTCAGGGAGGTGGGTAGAGAACTGGCTGAATGGCAGAGCCCAGAGGATTGTGATAAGCGGTGTAGAGTGTAGTTGCCGACCTGTTTCCATTCAGCAAGACCTGGACAGGCTAGAGAGCTGGGCAGAGAGGAACCAAATGAAATTCAACAAGGGCAGGTGTAGGGTCCTGGCCCTAGGGAGGAATAACCTTATCCACCAGTACAGGTTAGGGGTTGACCTGCTGGGATGCAGCATTTCGGAGAAGTGGACAAGAAGCTCTCCATGAGCCAACAATGTGCCCCTGTGGCCAAGAAAGCCAATGGTATCCTGGGGTGCATTAAGAAGAGCGTGGCCAGCAGGTCGAGGGAGGTTATCCTCCCCCTCTACTTTGCCCTGGTGAGGCCACATCTGGAATATTGTGTCCAGTTCTGGGCGCCCCAGTTCAAGAAAGACAGGGAACTACTGGAGGGAGTCCAGCGGAGGGCTGCAAAGATGATTAGGGGACTGGAGCATCTCTCGTGTGAGGAAAGGCTGAGAGAGCTGGGTCTGTTTAGCCTGGAGAAGAGAAGACTGAGAGGGGATCTGATTCATGCTTATAAATATCTAAAGGATGGATGCCTAGAGGAAGGGGCCAGACTCTTCTCAGTGGTGCCCAGTGACAGGACAAGGGGCAATGGGCACAATCTGGAACACAGGAAGTCCTATCTGCATATGAGGAAAAACCTTCTTCACTTTGAGGGTGATTGAGCACCGGAACAGGCTGCCCAGAGAGGAAGTGGAGTCTCCTTCTCTGGAGATATTCAAAACCCGCCTGGACGCCATCCTGTGCACATGCTCTAAGTGATGCTGCTCTAGCAGGGGGGTTGGACTCAATGATCTCCAGAGGTCCCTTCCAACCCCTACCAATCTTGAATCACTGCCATCTTGAATAAGCAAAGAGTTTGCTCCACACTTCAGTCATCCCACCCCATTGCTCCACGCAGTGTGGTAGACACCTGAATGCAGGCCCCCCCTTTCCCTGGTGTTTGGCCTTTCTGCCTCCCTTCCTGCCTGCCTTCCTGCCTGCCTTTCTGCCCCAGGGAAAGTTGGGTAGGGAATCTTCTGCTTGTTGTCAGACACTTCAGGCTCTGGTTCAGGAAGCAGAGCACATCTTAGTGCAGGTTCCCGATGGCTTTCTCTGCTGTGCATCCCACCTAGCACAGTAGTAGGTAGTGGACACAGAGTAGTAGGTAGTAGGCAGAGTTACATTGGTCACTGTCAGGATGCAGACAGATTTGGTGGCGTCCTTCTTGTCCTTTATACCAGTAATACCTGATAATAAGGAGTTTCTGCAGAAGCTAGGAAGAGAGAGTAGCCTTTCAACTCTGCCTGTCTTCAGAAAGTTCTGGGCATCTCTCAGATAAGTTTTAACAACCACCTTATGAAAAATAAGACTCTAAGAGAGTATTAGAACGATCCCCCTGCGCACTTTGCTCTTGCTCCATCAAAATCTGTAGCTTTTGCAGCTGATGCTTCCAAAGCATCAGTCAGCACCGAACTTGTCCTGCTTCTCCAGAGCCTGCGCCTGAGGCCAGGCAGCTCATCCACACCAGGGGATGTGAGCGGGGATCTTTCAAGTTGTTTGTGGTTGAGTCGCTGAGGGAGTATTTGTCTAGTGATCTCTAAGTATCTACCACAGTGACTATGCCAGTAGGCGCAATAGTAGGTAGCAGTGTCTTCTGGAATTATATTGTTTATTGTAAGAATACAGAGTTTCTGGCTAGAAAGTTTTTCAACCATGTACCTGTTTGCTTGGAAGCCGTCATCTACCATTTTTACCCTTGAAAAATAGAGCATCCTCTCTGGAGCTCTATTTGCCTTCTGTTGATACCAATGTATGTAGGCAGCATCAAAATTTTGAGAGACACCTTTAAAGTGACATTCCAGGCGTACACTTCCTTTAGCCTTGGTGATGGATATAGGGCTCTGCATGGGAATTTCTTGTGCAAATCCATCTAGGGAAAAAAAAAAGAGAAATGATGAAATTATCTGGATTGGAGGGATTTGGGAAGATGCCTGTTAGCGCAGCCATGGGTGTCTGTGAGGAGAGGTAGGAAAATAGGGAAGAACTCACAAGAGCAAGCGGCTGTGGCCAGAAGCGCTGCCAGCAGCAGCATGTTTGCTTGTCAGGCTCTGCTGTCGTTTGAGACTCAGAGGAGGGTGAAAGGGAGCCCAGATGGGGAGAGTGTTGTGTGGGAGGAGGAGGGCACTCTCTTGAGCAGCCTTCAGGGACAGGTCTTCTGTGCGCAAGCAGGTGGGTCACACTTGCAGAAAACCCTCTCCAGGATGGCAAATGCTGAAATTGGTTAGAAGGTTGTAGTGCCGTCAGGTGAAGATGAGAATGATTGTGTCCCTTGAAAACGTGAGCCAGAGCCACTGAAAAACAGTTTTGAGGGAGAGCTGCTCAAGCTGTGTATCTGGGCATGAAGGTTTCAGCCTGGAGGTCACATCGGTGGGCTGTGAGTGCGTGCCATTCCCCGGCGGGATGTGGAGAGGTGCCGAGAGCCCGAGCAGATGGGAGGTGTTCAGCCATTCAGTTAGGGAGCTGCTTTTGCTGCTTCAGCTTAGTCACCCAGCTGCGGCACACCCAAGTGCCCGGGGTGCCCCTGTGCTGGTGCTGCCCTCCAGCGAAGCAGCTGGAGCCCATCAGCCGGCAGCGAGTGGGACAGCTGCAGCGCGGGGATGCGCCTCCGCTTTGGTTTTGAGGGCGGGAGGAAATGCACAGCCGCAGGATTTCTGTTTCGAAGCTCAGATGAGATGCAAACACTTCTTGGGAAGGAAGGCTGGAGAACAAAAGCAAGCCCGTAGAGGGCTGCTGTGAGCAACCGTTGCAGAAGGGGCATCTCGATGAGCGGGGCTGGTGCCGTGGGACGCTCCCCTGTGACCGGTGAGCCCGGGCTGCAGCTGGCCAGGCGCGAGGGAGATGAGCTGCTTCGGCCTCCCTCCTGCTGGCTGTGGCCACATGCAGCAAGCCAGGGCTAAGCACGTGTTGCTAACCAGCTTGGAAAGGTGCCCGTGAGCGCAGGGCTGCAGGGAGAGGCAGGCAAGGAGAGACCCCTGCCTCTGTGTGGTGGCGATGGAAAGGGTCCCTCTCTTCCCAATAAATAACGGTGGGAAAGTTTACTTAGCACTAGTGGGTGCATCCTGTCATGCACCGTGGAATTACATGTGTTAACTTTAAGTGCTCACTCATTTGATCATCCTCCACAGAAGACCAAGGGTGCATCTTCCCTGCTCCAGGCTTTCCTTCTGGTCTCAGGGGCCTGGGATTCCTGAAGGCTGGTCTTACAGGTGAATACTGAGGCACAGAAAGCATTGCGTACCTCGGCTGCTTCTAGGTAATCTATCACCAGGTTCCCTGCCCTATTCAGCAGCTTGCCCTAGTTTTTCTCTTGCTGCTGATGTACTAGCAGAATGCTTTCTTGTTCTGCTTTACTTCCTTTGCCAAATGCACCTCCAGCTGGGCTATTGCTTTCCTAAAGCCATCCTTGCATGATCAAACAGCAGCTCCAGACTCCTCCCGGGTCACTTGCCCCTGCTTCCACCTCCTGTACACGTCATTTTTATGCCTGAGTTCAGTTAGGAGCTCTTTGCTCATTCATGAAGGCCTCCTGCTGCCTCTGCTTGATTTCCTCCTTGTCCAGATGGAGCTTTCTTGGGCTTGGAGGAGGTCCTAGCATATCAAGCAGCTCTCCCGGAACCCTCTTCTCTCCAGGGCTGTATGCAATGGGATTCTTCCAAGCAGATCTCTGAAGAAGTTAACGTCTGCTCTCCTGAAGCCCAGGGTTGTGCTTTTGCTCCCTTTTCTCCGGAGCCTGAGCTCCACCAGGTCACAGTCACTGCAGCCAAGGCTACCCCCAACAGGCCATGAACACAGACTGGAACACACTAAGTTCCATCTGCATATGAGGAAAAACCTTCTTCACTTTGAGGGTGACCGAGCACTGGAACAAGCTGCCCAGAGAGGTAGTGGAGTCTCCTTCTCTGGAGATATTCAAAACCTGGGTGGACACCATCTTGGCAACATGCTCTAAGTGATGCTGCTCTAGCAGGGAGGTTGGTGTCAATGATCTCCAGAGGTCCCTTCCAACCCCTACCAATATGTGAATCTGTGAATCCAGCTCAGTGTAGAGAACCAGCATGTGGTTTTTATGAGCTCATTCGAGCTATTTTTGAGACATGAATGGTGAGGGCCATGCAACACATGGAACTGAATTCGACATTGATTGTTACTCTGATTTCAGCTAGGAAATTATAACTTAACAATTTAATAATACTTTCTGCATTGATACATCTGAGAAGTGTATCACAGAACTAGGAAGAAAGTGTAAAGCCATTCAAATGCTCAATAATGAATTACAGGGATTAGTAAGAATTTAGGTAACTTAAGAACTGTTTTCTAACAGCCTTTTTGTAGATGCTTCTATCTTGACATAATATCCGGTTTCAGGGCTGGCTTCTTCGTTTGCGCAAAACTTAACAACTTGTTGAGAAGATATGAAAATCAGGTCAGCTATTTCACCAAGGCAAACAAGATGAGGAGGTGCGCGGTGCAAGGAAGAAACAGTAAAAAGAAATGCATGAGAGCATTCTTCAAATTTTAGGGACTTCAGGCCTGTCTGGAACACCACTGCCATCTTGAATAAGGAAAGAGTCTGCTCTGCACCTGAGTCATCCCATCCCACAGCTCCTCGTGGCATGGGAGACACCTGAATGCAGGCTCACCCTTTCCCTCGTGCTTTGGCCTGCCTGCCTTCCTTCCTTCCTTCCTTCCTTCCTTCCTTCCTTCCTTCCTTCCTTCCTTCCTTCCTCTCATTGTCTGCATCTGCTACCATTCAGGTCAATACTCAGGACGCTACTGACTTCAGAAGAGTCAACCTAGCCCTTTCTTGGGAGTGTAATACACCCAAGGTGCAGGGAAAGCCAGTCATTTCCACTCCAGCATGAGCTGAGCTGCGTGTGGGAGAGTGCTGTGGCTGTCTTCTGGCTTGCTTACTACAAATCCTACTGAGGCAAGGGGTTCTCCTAATCAACTCCTGCTACACTGAATGTCTTATCACTGTTAACGTTGTCACACTCAATTTCAGACTACACCTGCAAGTCTGTTAAGCATATAAAAATAGGAACAATGTCCTTATACTGTAAGAAATGGTTTGTGCCCAAGATCTCTTTTTCCACGATACCATTTCACCTCTTCCTGTGTATACTGCCCTGCCTCTCATGGGCAGAGAGGACAGGGCTCCAGGTGGCTAATACTCCTGTCTTGCCATATAAAGCACAGCACAATAAGTAGGTAGGGCTTCCCCCACTCCAGGAAAACTCCTGCACCATCCAGTGTCTGGGATATCAACCAATGAAGACATTGGTGGTGTTTTACTGTGCAGGCTTAGTTTCCCGGGAAAAAAGTGGTGGTGGGGAGTGTCACACACACTGTGTAACTGTGGTCCCACCACTGCACACATTGTGTAGGAATGGTTCTCCAGACATCTCCCTCCTCCTGAGGAATGGCTTTATGCTCTGGCTGCTTTGTCTCTCCTGGCACAGGCATGTCCGTGAGCAGCCTGGTGATAGGGCACTGCTGGAGCCTGACCTCAGCCCCCTCTCCTCTCTGCTTCGTCTCAGGCCAGCTGCACAAGCTGGGGCTTGCAGTGGTGAAGAATGCTTATCCCTGCAGAGAGCTGGGCACATAAATGCTCGGTGATACCCAGCCAGAAATCTCTCTGTGTTGAAGTGCCGTACTGGAAAAAAACCAAGAACAATTCTTCACCCTTTGCATATGTGTTGGGTTCACCTTGGCTGGAGGCCAGGTGCCTACCAAGCCGCTCTATCACTCCCTTCCTCATCAGGACAGGAAGGAGAGAAAGGTAAGATGGAAAAAACCCTTGTGTGTCAAGATAAAGGCAGTTTAATAAAGCAAAAGCAAAAGGCCATGCATGGAAGCAAAGGAAAAAACCAAAAGATTTATTCTTTACTTCCCAACAGCAGGCAATGTCCAGCCACTTCCCAGGAAGCAGGGCTTCAGTTCACATAGTGGTTGCTCTGTAAAACAAATGTCATCAATAACAAATGCCCCCCCCGCCCACCCCCTTCCACCTCCTGTCTCTTAGCTTTTATTGCTGAGCAGACGTCATTATGGAAATACCCCTTTGGTCAGTTTGGGTCAGCTGTCCTGTGTCTCCTTCCAACATCTTGCCCACCCCCAGCCCACTGGTGAGGGGGGATGTTGGAGAGACCGCCTTGATGCTGTGCCAGTGCTGCTCAGCAGTAGCCAAAACCCTGGTGTGTTATCAACATCTTGCTAGCTACCAATACACAGCACAGCGCTGTGAGGGCTGCTATGGGGACAATTAACTCCATCTCAGCCAGATCCCATACACCCTAGTCTTCATCTGTTTTGCTTATTGATTGAGAGTATAAGTCCCCAGGGGTAGGGATGGTTTCACAGAGTATTCTTCTGAAGCACCTAGCACAGCAATGGGTCAATCACAAAGCAGTTATAACCATGACAGCAATTATGATAACTGAATTATTTTCCTGCTAAATGTTCGTTTTACAACATGGGTTATCTTGTTTAAGAGTGTGGTCCTGAGTTTTGTTCAGAGAGGAAGAGCAGCCTGGCTCCTGCCTGGAGCATTGCTAATCAGATTGTATCCAGTAGGCACATGAGAAAGGATCAGATTGAACATAAAGGAAACACTCTTTTCATTGATTGAAAAAAATGTTTAGCAGACAAAAGTTTGGATATTTTCAGGACTAAAGCAAAATGTCTTATCAGCACACGTACTCACTTTAATGTAGGAAAAATATTATTACACCTAAACACATGCAAAAGGGTTTACCAAAAGCTTATGCACTTATTTCCAGTAACATTCATAGCTGGAAAGAAAGACGGTGGCATCCTGTGCTAATCTGGGCTCATTAATAGCCATGGGCGACCAGGACTATAAATAACATCACTGCCAGCTTCTCCATTAGCACCGAAAATAAAGATATTTAACTCTACCCTTTACAAAGTGAGCACAAACCTCTGCAACCTTCAAGCATTCAAACTGGGTGAAAGGAAATAATTAATTTGGAAATCTATCATGTTAATGAGGAACTGCCACAACATTCTCTAAGGTGTTACCCCCTGAATCTGCCTCCAGAGTCATTGCATTTGGTGGCCATCTGGTGATGGACTCAAAGCAGTTGACCACACAAATAAACCATTCAGTACTCCCACAGCGCATGAGGGTTTGCTCAAAAGAAGGTCATTTCTATAAGAGTAAAATCTTTGAATAGTCAAAGCAATGTTATGTAAACCAGATGTTGTTGTTCATCTACTCATTCATGATGTGAACATAATCAGATTAAAACTTGAAACTCATTCCCCTTCCTTCTTTATTAGGAAGAGTTTGAAACCTGTCAGAAAAATGGTACTATGTCACAAACAATGAAACCCTCTAAGCTCTGCCAAGAGTGTTTATCCCTGGAAACCAAGTTACTTCCTCAGAGCGTCCTCTCCTGTGCTGATAAAACTCTCTACCCATTGTTTGCTATTGTTCCCAGCACTGATGCAGAGCCAAGAGGATTGATGCCAGCTCACACCTAGGAGCCCAACACCCCTAAGGGGAGCCAGAAGCCTCTGGAGCTAACAGGAACCTCCTGTGTGGTCGGTAGAAACATATTAGTACTACAGAACTGCAGTTGGATTGGAGCCAGGCTTGCATTTCAACAGCTTTTCACTCTACATATTCTCAGTGTGCAGACGTTTTTGGGTAGGAAATAGGCTGTGACCTTCACAGGAGGGACACTGGTGTCCTAGACAGGACCTGGGTTTGAGAAGAGGTAGAGTGGTGGCCCATTGCCTGGAGCTTGGTACTGGTGGCTGTAGCTGGAGCTTGAGCCATCAGCCCCTTGGCCGATGCTGCTCTGCTGTGGCTGCTGGACAATAAAATCTGGATGCTGATTCACATGGAGAGCCCACAGCAGGTCTGGAGGCAAATGGGAGAGAGGGCGGCAGTGAGGAGATGCTGGCTGGAAATCCGTTTTTAGTCTCCCATCCTCCTACCAGTCTCAGCACCACGGCTTTCCCTGGCCTGGAGAGGCCGGGATGGCTGTCAGGACAGCTGGCCAGAGAGGTATCCCTTTGGGAACCAGCCCCTGTGGGTTTGTTTATGGGGGGGGGTGTCTCTGCTGGCTCCCATGTCCCCTCTTGCTCTTTCTTTCCTTTGGATAAAATGCAGAGCAATGCAGGCCTTGGGTACTTTAGTATATTTAAATATTCACGGGACCTTTTGCAGAGGCAGGGCATGTTACATAGATCCTGAAGGATAATTTGGTACCTCACTCATGATTACAATCACAGTCAGAGCCTGGTGTCTGGGCATTTAACATTCACTGATATCCATATGTCCTTCACTGTTCCATATCATCTAGTCGTTTTGGTTACCTATATTCACTTCAGTTTTGGTTGGATACTGTATATTTTCTTCATTTCTTCTCCTCTATTTCTACATGCTGCCACTGAATTTCATCTCACAGATAGCCTCAGTGACCTTTTCTCTGAGGACATACTGTTTTGTTGCAGGGACATGCCAACATTTGTCATTTATTTCTACAGCTTGAAATTATATTTCTCCTGCTTGATCTCAACATTGGTTCCTGTGGCTAGTCTAATGGTCAGGGCTAAGGGTAAGGAAACCTGATGGAAGATGCCCCACAAACCATCCACAAACCATCCACAAACCATCCACAAACCATCCACAAACCAGGTAGGGTTTGCAGAGTGGAAGAGGCTTGTGGCTTGGTGCCAACTCCAACACAGCACAGGAGCAGCACTTGCTGCCTTCCTTCTCTTGCTTGAATCCTAGCAGGACACGGGTGTTTTCTCCTGCAGAGACTGAGATTTTTCCCTGTGGAGATGGTTGTTCCCCCAGTGAGGTCAGAGTCTGAGAGATGGAGGTGGAGCCGCTTTTCTGGGGCCTTCCCTGGGAGGACTCAGTGCCGATGGATGTAGGTTCCCTCTGACCTGGCCATCGTGTTGCGAGAGACTTCAGCATTGCTGTCCTTGTGTGGCTGGTTCATAACAGGGTCCTGCTCCAGGCTAATGGCCCACAGGACTTTCTGGAAAGTGAAAAGAAAGCAGCAATGAGGAGGCCACAGTTAGAAACATGCCCCTACCTGGGGCAGCAATGTCCATGTCTAAGATGGGTCTGTGCAGCTGGGGTTCACAGGAGGTGAATCTGTCTCTGGAGCAATGCGCATCGTTGATGGTACAGAGGAGAGAAGTCTCACACCAACATCTTACACTCACTGAGGAGTACCTAGCTATGCTGCAGCCTTGGCGAATCAGTGCATGGGCTTGCTGTGCATCCATACTTCTCTGACCATCTGTGGACCAAAATTTTCTCCTCTGTTCCCTAGTTTCTGCACAGTAGAGCAAATTTTGCTCTCTGGAATATAACATTACCTTGACATCAGACACATGGCCCTATATAAACAGTGACCAGGACCTTTAAAAAACATGGAAAGAAATGTGTACTTACAGGGAAAGAGGCAAGCTGAGGAGGCTTCCAGGAGGCTTCCATGCCCCCGCTGCTGCTCCTCAAGGGTCAGCAGCATTGTGTGCTCCCAGGCGAGGAGTACTCCAGGGCTGAAAAAGCAAGATTGAGAGACAAAGTCCTAAACCCTCTGATAAGAAAATAAAGAGACTTATCAGCTGCTGTTTCTTCAAGCGCATCAGAAAGTTTCAGGCTTTGACATCGAAAGAAAGGGGACATGGACACACACCAGGGCTGAGAGGGAATGCATGGTCACATCATCATGGTGTGAAAGCCTGTGAAGGTGGGGGGTGCCGCTTTCTGCTGAAAGGGAGCTGTACAAAGTGTTTGGTATTTGAGACGAGGAAAAAACCCTAGACAATATGTCAGATTAGTTCCCATTTAGTAAATCGGAAGAGTGAAACAGTCTTGAAAACATAAAGACTGTGCATTGCATTTCCTTGAAAGGCAGACAAGAAGCATGCAAAGAGACGACTGTGTTCAATTCACTTCTGACCCCCCCCAACACTGCACTACTGGACTTCTGCATTGCATCCTACTGACATCCGTTCCCAGCCGTAACTCACCTGCATCTTAGAGAGGAAACCTTATGAGAATGATAAGAACCATGTGTGAGCTCTCCCTTATTCCAGGAAAAAGTTGGGGTCAGGGAAACAATCATGGGATAGGCAGCACCATTTGGCCAGAGACCCTGCATCTATCAGATCTATCTAGAAACCCGTACCGCACACTTCCTGGTAGTACCTCTTCCCGCCCACCCCCCCGGGCCCCAACCTCTCAGAAAAGGGCAAAAACAAAGGGTAGGAATAATATGAATTTGTATGTTATTTTGCAGACCTGAACAGAGCAGGCAGTGTAGAAAAATGGTGGAATATTTTACTTACTGGTGTTATCCCTACAAGTCTCCTCTCTCTACCTCCTTTACTGTTTTGAGGACTCCATTTAGGGGAGAGGTGGTTTGGTGCTGTATTTTTGTAGCCTCAAGAGCCACTGTCAGGCAACCAAGGACAGACTGGCTTGCTGGTTTCGAGCGCTCCAACATTAAAAGACTGCAAACATTCATTTATCAGTGCTGTTCTGGCTGCAAGTCAAATACTGCAGCGCTAATGCCTAAGAACCATGAGTCAAGCAGGGTTTTCAGTCACTCCAGTGAAACCAGGACAAACCATGGGTAGGTTGAACAGAGACAGAGACAGGAGGAGACATGTAAAAAATTACAAGGGAAACTGGCTTTACAAGGTCAAAGTAGTGTGAAGGAGCTAGAAAATTAAGACATTTTTTGTTTTAAAATGTTTTCCTATAGTTAATAATTTAGCTATTTATTTAAACACAGGTAGACTATAAAATTATTTTAAGCAGAGGTAGCATATAAAATTATTTTACCTCTTAAACCAACATTGTCTCTCTGAATTGAATCAGCTGAGTAGCTTGTTAGTTGGTGCAGATTTACCACGTTGGGTATACAACGTAAGTTTTACTATGTATGAGATGCAAGGATATGTTGCTGTAATGACTTACAGTGCAGCTTGATAACATATTTCTCTCTTCATCTGCCTGCAGGTTGAAGCAGCCAGTCACTGTGTACATAAAACTGGTTTTGCTTCTGTTACTGCACTGAATTTGCCCTGTGTGTCTGCAGGTATGAGACAACTTGAGATAATGAGAGGTATTAATGAAACAAACTCATAGCTGAAGATTGATCCAAAGGACAGCTAATTTGGCAAATGCAAATTCTAGCATCTACCACCCTCTGCTGGATGTGAAGGAGTAAAACCCTCAGAAGCCCTTTTTGAGCAGCTGTGTGGATGCTATGCAGCATCCATAGGTGCAGATGGACACTGAGAATTCCTGTAATACTCTGAAATTCTTAAGCAAAACAGTTGTGCATCGGTCGCTTTTATTTACATGACCACTTTTTAAGTGGACAGAAGTGTGATGTTCTTTCTCGGGCTAGGAGATACGTGAGGATCCTCAGCATTTATAAAGCCTCTCCTGTAAAACATACACTTTATAGGCTTAAAATATGGTGTTCTGAATCCCTGCAAAAGACTGTGGACAATTTCTCCTTTCATTTATATCTCTACAAGACTTTGGGAGCGATGGAACCCTGTCAGATTTTGGCGTCTCAGAGAATTTTGTACAACCTTCTCATTTGATGATATTGTCTTACCCTGCACAGCTTATTCCTCAAGATTACGTGGGGTTTTTTTTTCATTCACTAACACACAGCCAGATTCTTCCTTCCATTGCAGCTCAATGTATTTCAATTAAAAAACTTTTACACAGAATTTCACCTTCTTTTGAATTATTACCTGAAGAACATGAAACATAGGAAGCTTTCAGCTACTGCTTTGTCACATGTAACCTGGAAATGTAATAATTTAAGTATGTAACAACTTACCTTTACAATGTTTTGATGGTCCAATTTTACCTTGTACTACAAGCAGTCTGTCTAGGCAAATATAGAGGCACAATTAGTCACCTGGGGTTAGCCTGGTTTGCACCAAAGCCTATGCTCCTATAGGACCAAAAGAGACCCCAGCCTGTTTTCTCCTCTGAAGCTAGGGTGAGGACATACAGGACTTCTGCATTTGTTGACCCTTGTCAGCAGATGTGGGTGTCAGTGACTCCTGGAGACTCTATTTCTGATGGCTATGTGCTGCTTTCTTGTTCTCTGCATTGCATTTAGTGCCTGTGGCTGGACAGAAATCCTGTATACACATGGAGTGGTACTTTTTTACTACTGTTTAAGTACTTTCTTTCACTAAAGTTTCCTTTAACGGATATTAAGGATCTCAATATGCAGCACGATTCCCTTCGGGATGATTTCAGCTTTGCCAAATTAATGTTAGTTACGAGGTGTTCCTGTCAGTTATGGGAGGCACCATTTGGAAAGTGCTGCAGTTTTCCCCATATGATGCTTCTGTGGTGATTAAACAGGTCAGACTGGAGATGACCATGCAAGAGAAAGAGACACACAAAGATCACATCAGAGCTGAAATCATATGGGTGGAGAGCCGAGAGAGGAATCTTTGAAAAGTTACTATCTCATCATACATCTATACATTTAAAGAGACGCTGAGTCCAAAACCACAGCCTGCTTCATATTCTCTACTTCTGAACCTGGACTGACAACGTGCTGTTTCCTAAAATTCTTCGTCCTATTAGACAGAATTTCTTTACTCCAGAAAGAGCTGGAGTTTAAAATAGAAGCAAAGTGGCTGCCACGTAGCGTCACTGACTTGCACCAAGTCTATTGCAGTCCTCTCATCTGCAGCAAACGTCTCGCCACCAGAGAGCACATCAGAGCTAACAGTGACGCTCATTACAGCTGGCTGGAAAAACACCTTCAGGCTCTTTCAAGCTGCT
This sequence comes from Balearica regulorum gibbericeps, assembly GCF_011004875.1. Lineage (NCBI taxonomy): Eukaryota > Metazoa > Chordata > Aves > Gruiformes > Gruidae > Balearica > Balearica regulorum. The sequence continues at coordinate 113,100,181 of NC_046185.1, read as the reverse complement.
GTCAGCAATGTGACCTTGCTTAATTAATTGAACTATCTACTTTCTGTAGCCAAGGATTGGCTTATCAGATGATGTTTCATCAACTGTCACCTTAGTGTTTTAAATACAAAAAGATCTTTTAAATCTCTTTTAAAAACAATATATGGTTTTGTCCTTCAAGCAGCAAACTGTGGTGTTCTAGAGGCTACTGTGGTACTTTGGGCTGCTACAGCTGTAATACATGCTCATGCTCTGCCTGCACATGGGTGTGCAAGAGGGGACAGCCTTGTAAACTGTTCCTACAGCCAGGGACTGCTCTTTCCCAACCCCATCCATCTAACCTACCTATTACAGTGACTTTCTTTTGATGCCTTTTTCCCAGTGTCAGCAAGACACTAAAAATTTTTCATTAAGCATGAGCTAATGAGACTATGATTTACTTCACGTTTTGCTGGCATTAGGGCATCAGAACATCCTGGGATCAAATGCCATGCAGTCTGAGTAGGACCGTGCCCCGCAGCCTCCCCTCCCTCTTCTTGTGGCAGGGAGAGATGCACCCAGCTGTGAGGTCTGGAAGAGGTGGAACAAGGTGGGAAGAGGAGGAAGAGGAGGATAAAAGGGACAGAAGTGTCATTCAGCTTATGCATTTTTCATTACTCATGAAAGGTTTTAAACCAGACAGATGAGCTCATTAGTTCACTCACATGAAATGTTCCTCCATCTTCAGTTATGTTGTCTTACTTCCAAGGCCACACCATGCATAATCAGCGTGCGGAATCAGGAGACTTGGTTCCTAAATCTTTCAAGGGTTAATTTGATGTGGAATTAGAAATTATAGCTGCTGTACAAGGTTAGTAGCATGTACTGTCTTAGGCATAAATAAGTCTTAAGAGAAACCAAGATACAATTGGTTATTGCTTTACAATGACCCCAAAAGCATGAAATTCTGTAATTCGCCAAATCCAATGTGGTGTGTTAACCAAAAAAATCCAAGAACAGGGGAAAATAACTCTGGGGTAATATAACTCCGTGGGGGAGGGTGCATACACTGGTATGTAACAGCAGTACATACTGGGAAGAATTTTCTTGCTTGCCCTAGAATGATCGATAGAAGATTACACATACACTTATTTTATACTAGTCATCTCAGGAGCTGCAGACATAAAAGTGTCCGAGAGGTAAGTCTGATTATCTAATGAAACTAGAGTAAGAAGAAATCGAATATGAGAAACACTTGTTAACCCAAAGTGATAATACATTTCTATTCATGAACGCCCATTAGAAGGGAAACTTAGGAAAATCATCATTCTGGTTAACCTGCCAATGCCCTTCCTTTAGTATCGATCATCTTAGCGTATGAAATTTTGCAAGGAATTTTAAAGATAAAACATTAATAATTCTCCTCATCCTTCCTGCAAGACATCTATTTGCTTTGAGGCTCTGGGGTGCATGTGTGAGATACAAAGAAATACTTAGTCTCAGAATGGTATGCCATATACACAGTAACCTGCAGCACTTAAATGACACAGGCATCATGTGCAATAGTGAGGCTTTTGGGACATTATCAGTTCACCTTCTTATTGCCAGCAAATAATCCTTGCAGTGAGATGTGGACATTTGATGGGTTTTTAAATAATATTTTTCTTTATAATGAGGTGGCATTAAGAAATGAAGAGTAGAATCAAGCAGTATTTCTGAAGGGCACATCAGAAGATACCGCGAAAGCTCTTTGCTGTAGACCAGAGACATTTCCTACCTATATACAGCCTCAAGTATGCTGCAAACCTTTGACCAGTGGATTTGGCACATTGACCTTGACCAAAGACAATAGAAGAATCAAGGCCAAGCATGTTGACTTTGACTTGGGTACTTCTAGCACCAAGAGGACATAATGGTAACTGCGCACAATCAGCACTGGGTAAAGAAATGCTTTGGGCTGATCAGAGAGTCCTTTGCTTCCTTAGGGTTACAGCTGTGAAGCATTACTTGATTGCAGGCCCCAGTCAAAGGAGTAGCAACATGGCGTCCACAGGGAAACTGAGGCTCCATTGTCCAGTGCTGGTCTGTTACGGTGATCTGTAGAGCAGCTATTACTGAAATGCAAGTGTTGAGTGTAGTTAAGCAGGAAACTGATCTGGAGGTCATCAGAGTCTCATCATATATCAGGCGTAATAGGTTATTATGACCACTTCAAAGTGGTGCACTGGTGTCTGGAATTTATTGTAACGTACCAAAATCAAAAGAAAGTTGTTCCCCTGGTGAGATTCTTGGCCCTAGATCACTACTGACTGCCAAACCTGTTAAAGGAATGAACAGAAACCCGAAGAGCTTTCCCACAACCTCCTTAGACTCCGATTGCTCATTGTCACATTTTAAAGCCAAGATCCCAGCCATCACAGCTGAGCCATTCAGCTTCTTCACAAAACACAGCTATCATTAGATTTGCTTTTGGAAGCTACTGTATTCTGAAAAATTGAGAGAAATCAACTTTCTTCCTTTTCCAGAACAACAAAAAATCTGCTTCTTCAACTGAAATTAGAAAGAGTGGAAACAGACACCGTTTGCACACAAAACAAGCCCCCATCCCAAATATCATGAAAAATAACCAAAATGCTAGGAAAATATAGATGTTCCTAAATATTTGCAGCTTCCATGCATCAGTAAACAAAATTCAACAAATTCATGGAGAACTGTCTTTCCACACAAAATAAATGGACAAGCGAAAAATTACTAAGAGGTAGCAATCTTCAGTTGAGCGACATACAAGCTGCCTTGGTGCTTGTGGACAGATATTAGCTGGCGGTCAGAGTTAGGAACAGGAAGAGCAGCTAGGAGATGTGCTGAGCTGGGGTTCAGACCTTTCAGAGCTCTGGCCATAACTAGGGTTGAGAGCAAGAAATTATAGATGGTGCACCTGTTACGCTGTGTTTCTTTGGAAAAGAGGTATTAAATTAAGATTGGATCCTCTAATACAACATATAAACTATATGAACTTCAGTGTTACAAAACTTCAAAAGCACCACAGATGAAACAGTTTCTCTGGATCAAAGGTTTATTTTTAATGACACAGCACTGGAAAACATAAGTTACAGATGACTTTTTGATACAGGATACATTATATATCTTATTTTAAAAGGATCTGTGAAGGTACGCTGCATAAATACATATAGTGAAAATATATTGTGTTTATTTCTTCTCAGAGATTAGTTCTGGTTTGGTTTGTTGTTTTTTATTAATTTATTCAGCCAATTAAATAAAAAAGTATAGATTAGCATCATAACAGCTCCTCCTCCAGATTATCTCATTGTAACTACTGCAGCTGGAAGGGGAGACTGAGCCATGCCTTCTCAAAGGTTTAGCAGCTTTGAACATGATGTTATTCATCATCTCAGAATGAAAATTTCACATTACAAACACAGATACTGTATCATGTTTTGGCAATGGAGCAGCTAGTTTTGCTTTGGAACAAAACCATTTCCTGTAATGCCAGACAGTGAAAGAGCAATGCATGTACTGATGATACTACACAGTCAAAGAACTATGATGAAGTTGTGAAAATGCATATATATCCATATGCACTTATATATACACATATAAGTTCTTGTGTGTATATATATTATGCATGTCCAAAAATAACATTGAAAAACGTTGCAGCAGTTAATTATTTTTTAAACACATGAAACATAATAGTTTGATCTCATTACTACAGGATAACTAATTAAATCTTCTGCAGTGCAACTCAATACAATACACTTAGTGCAGAGAAGTTAAGGTTTTGGTATTGAGGAGGCTAATTTCAGATTTCATGGGAAAGGACCAAATACAGGATCACCATAGCTCTGACAAAGCACAAACAAACCTGTTGCCACATACGTGTGAACAAAGAAGGACATTTCTTTTTTATTTGATTTTTTTTTCATGTACTGCTTCAGAAATTGCTAGCTTAACTGTTTGCATTCATGCTCGTTTTGATACGTTTCAACACGCTTTGTCTGGCACCAGTCTGTAAACCATTAACAGCTTAAACTACAAAAAGGTGGGCTCCTGTGTTTCAAAGAGGTTAAAAACCTACTGACTGAGCTTTGTACCACGTTCGTCTGCCTGAGCGGAGAACTATTCCAGATGGCGTGTGAAGTTCTCTGGGAAAAGTCCTTTATAACTATTTGCATCTCTGTACTGAAGCCACTCGGATTCCTTAATGCCTGTCAACCAGCCGGCCTCCTGCAAGGAAAAAGACAGAGTATCTTAAACTTCAGGTCTCCCCGCTCCCTTGCTATGAGCTTCAGACCTGAACAGGTTTCAGAGTCACATGGCTAAAGTGATTTGGTGCTTCGGTTAAAAAGAAGCCTCTGATTTTCTACGGTCCGTTTTCTCTGTTCTGCCAGACCACAATTTTGTGAGACCGAGTGACTGTGAGCATATGGTACGGCCTTTAGCCCACCTAACCCCTAGCTGAACTCAAAAGTGGGTAATCGGTCTTCTGGGCCATCCAGTATTACGCCAGATCTGCATTTGCGCAAACCTCTGTTGAGACTTTTTCAAAGTTGCCGCAATAATACTGGCACACTTGTGCAGTAAGAGCATAGCAGCATGCCAGCAACATTACACAATACCACGTGTGGTGGTGAGGGAAATAGTTTTCAATCTGCATTTTTTCTCCTGAGACTTCTTTTCTCTTGTTCATGTATCGACAGTCAGAAGAAATAACAGTTCTTGCATCCTCTGGAGTTACTATCTCTAGAAACTCAAACTTAGTTGCTAATTCAACTATTTTTCCAAAAATTCCAGGAAACGTAAACCAGAATTTGACATGCAAAATTGCAACCCAAACCCACATCCCAAGCAATCAGAAGAGAGATTTCTTACTGGAAAGTGCTGGGTTGTCAAGTGTTAACAATTTTACCTGGAATAAAATCAATTCAATAATTTTTTTTAACTGATCAACCTATTCTTATCTCACTAACTCTGTGCTTTGTTCCTTTTAAGAACAGGAGCCAGAGCAAAGCCATGGTAATCAGGGAATTCTAATGCTGCCATATTATTATTGCACAGAGAGTACACAAGGAGATAGAGTAATATCTCTTGTAACAGATCTTCACGTACAACACCAAGTCAGGACTGCTCAGTGGCTGCATGTGGTGGTGGACTGGCTCTCTGCCCCAAAATAAGCATCACTAAAGCAGATACAGCTTATGTATGACATTGGCTGGGTACGTGTAACTGGGGACATGTTTTTGAAGCATGCGGAATATGAGAGAGAAAGGAGAGAGAAACTATAGCTTTCTAGCATGGGCAGAGTAGATTGTACAAACGAATCAACAGTTTTACTGGATAACAACTTCCACTCAAGACTAATGGAAAAATTGAAGTCCCTGGATGGGACTGGTTTGCCTCGACTGGAGAACACAGGCTGATGTTACCAGCTATATTAGAATTATGGGTTTAGACAGGTCAATTTTGAAGGAGAATAAAGAATAACAACGATAAAAAGACTCTATATAAATCACCAAAGTACCTGCCGAAAGACAAAAAGATTAAGTTTTATGGGAATGTTAAACATGAAGGGCAAATACGTACTGAATAATAAAGATATGACCAACATAGTTTCAGAAACATGAATACATAAAGGTTTATTTTCTCCATCATTGCACACAATTTACTCCAATTAATGCTAATAGAATTTCAATGCACACCACAAGAGAAAAATATAGTTCATGGATTCACCAAGTGAAGATTAGCATATTTAATACATAATATCCTTAGAAAAAAAGACTGAAAAGAGAGAGCAGATTTTGCTGTCTTTACAGCAGTGTCCTATTCTGCAAACACTGATAACAAAATCAGTTGAACCGCCCATGAGGTAAGATGCAACATAATTTGAGTAAGGATAACAGAATCTATCCCTATAAAAAGAGAAGAAAGCCCTGCTGAAAGAAAAATCTTTTATTCTGGAAAAAAAAAAATAAATCCTCAAACTAAAATCCAAACACAAAACACAATTACCTGTCTGTATTAAAAGAAAGCTCAGCTGAGATGATGAACACTGGTTATTACCTACCTTTGGACAGCATTGACCACCGAAATAATTTCAACTACAGTCCCCAGCACCCATGTGTGCTTAGGGCATTAGGATTTAGACCTATTTTAAGAAATATTCTTCATTGAGAGCAGTGCTCTTTGCTAACTCACTAGACAGGATCCATTCCCCTACTTCTCAACCCCCAAATCAATGGGAGATTTTTCACCAACACTACTGGCACTAACAGATGCCCACAACACGGCTGGTGCTAACAGTGTGTAGTATGGTCATCTCTTTTAAAGCAGTGGCCAAAAATCAATTCACTTCACTGCAATTCAATACACGGAATAAAATCGTTTAAAAATTCACCTGAAACATATTGTTAAAAAAAAAATTAGATGTCCTAAATGAAACTAAACTGTTATTTAATTCAGGTTCAGGCTTCCAGAGGGCAGAGTTAGTCTTAGAGGCATGCAGCACACATAGCAGCACCTCCATACATTTTGGCTGTAGGACACCAGAATTTGTGCGCAGTCTCAGTGCTGTCTGTGGGTGAATTTGTATTATTTCTCCAAATCCATGCTAAAAGCTCTGAACATCTAGGGACCATGTAATCAGTTCTGCTGTAATGTTAAGACAAGATGATATATAGCAACATAATGCACAATTTATAATTCATCTTCCATATGAAGTCATTGTGCGCATGTATGGCTGTATAAAATCCATTATGAAGTAACATAAAAAAAAGCCCTAGAAAACATGCTGAGGTCAGATCCTGTTAGTAGCATACATCCATGACTTTAGCTGTAGCAACTGTGCCATTTAGTCTCAAATGGAACCAAGTACAAAGGCAAAATTAGAATGTTTTCTAACAGAAATGATGTTTTGAACACACATTTTCCATTAACTATGTGAGAAATAAAATGAAACAAAGAAAAATGTCAACAAAAGAAAGAGCCACATGTTTTTACCTGATCAGCTGTGGTCTCTGAAGGAATTACTAGTACAATATCCCCTCGTTTTAAGTTAAGCTCATCACTGTTAGCTGCCTCAAAATCATGTAGAACTTCAACCTGAAGAAAATAACACCAAACATACAGACATGATCTAAATGGAGACATTTTCTCAACAAAATTCTCTGTTAAATCTTTATTGCAAAAAAGAGAATAATGTGCCTTCCTCATGCGAACATATGGCTATAGGTAGGTACATTCAATTCATTAATGTTGCCATTGACTCCTGTCAAAGCTTTCTGTTCATATCCTTGGAAGCAGGGACAGCTTAAGTAAGTCTGAGACTACCAAAGGAAACCTAAGATCCTTTCCCAAGGTTGCAGGATCTCAAGGACAGATGCTACTGCAACACCCCAGAAGTCCTGCCTCTCAGACAAGTCCTGCCACTCTTATTTCTTCTGCGTAAGGAATTTGCTTTCACTCCCCACTATCATTACTAGAACTGAGAGAGGGACAGCAGGATTTTGCAAATAAATTTGAGAAAGACTTCCAGGAACTGATATTTCAGACTGTCACTCATTCTCTTGTTGTGGCCACTGGGTATTATTCTTGCAGTAAACATCCATGGAAACTTGAGTGGGACATACAGCACCAATTTCAATAGGTGATCAAAGAGGCAAGTAATGGTAACCCTACTTTATGTTTGCCCTGAAAAGAGCTCCCATTTATTGGCAGATGGGCATGCCAAAAATATCTGTCTTTCAAAAGGATGATTATTAAAACACTGGCAGGATCAGCATGCCGTTGTGAACGGACCACTTTAACTAAATGGTTCTACCTCCTTAAGAGATAGCCTATTCTAATTTTCTCAAAGCACAGCCAGTGCCATAGTAACTCTGCCATAATGAAAGAAAATGACATCAAGAACCAGATGGCAGGCATATATTCTGCTTCACCTTATTTATGTCTGACCCAAGCCAGTGTGATGAAAAACAAAAGATGAACTATGTCAGCATGTCTGAGTCAGAGTTGCACGATACTGTTCACCCTCATCTTAATGTTATTCTCAAAATTTGGTGAAAATATTGAGCAATGAGAATAGACCAAGAAGAATGGCATACTTATGGAGTGCTATGGGACTAATTAGCCTGAACTATGCAAATTATAATAGGAAGCATATAAAGTTCATCCATCCTCAAAGAGCTTTGCTGCTGCTCAGTGATTCTGAAGCGAGAAGCATTATCAAAGAACTTTGTGCCCCAGGAAACCCTATGGGTCTTTCCAGCCAAGGAGAGAATTTCTCTCACACCTCATTAAACTTTTCTGTTTGATTACCCTAACAGTTTATAACTATAATATTACTAAAGTCACAGAATGACATTTTAGCTTCATTACTGTGAATTGTAGAAGTCCCATGGGTTTCAACAGAACCAAAACTTCTACTATAGATTTTCAGGCCAGAAAAATGCCATTCTTTAATATTCATAGAATCATAGAATGGTTTGGGTTGGAAGGGACCTTAAAGATCAAATATATTGTTAGTACATCAGATACACTGTTAGCATATATCATACAATATTGCTGACTAACTATGTGGCAATGCAGTTTTACTCAATATATTCATTATCAGTAGTAACTTGGTGAGATGAAAGGGTTCTTGTACTTAACTGAGTCTTACAGCTACATAAGGATATGCACAGCAACAATGGTGTGCAGAAAATGTATCTTCTCAGACTTCACGTATGAAGCAACAACGCAATATTAAAGTTGTGTTTGTATATATTTGTGTGTGCATGTGTCTGGCTGTTAAACTAAGCGTCCTTCGGCCTCAAGAAATCATCACGTGCCTGCGCAGACAGACATATCCACAGAAGCTAGATCTGAAGGGATGTCTAAAAGAAGAATGAAGAAACAAACCTTAAAGAGAAAGCCAGGTGGCATTGCAGAAGCTGCCTCTTCTGCTGGAACAGACTGATCTTGAGAAAGTGTAGTCTGCATTTCTTCAGTGGGTTTCTGCTCACTTCCAACTTGGGAAGTTTCACTGGGAGAAGTGTCAGTGCCCTGAGTGCCCATCTCTGCTGCAGCATCTTTGGACTCATTCACGACGACTTCATGTTCTTCTCCCTCCCCCTCGTTGTTTGATGCTGGCTCTATTACTACTGAAGGGATGCTGCTGACCTTTTCCTGGGGAAAAAAAAACCAAAACAAAACACCCAAAAAAACCCAAACAAAAAAAACCATAAAAGCACCATAAGAGTATTTAGTACTTTATTTCAAGTAGGAAAACACAATTGTTTGTTTATTGCACAGGGCAAATATGGGAATGGGAATTGCTGTCTTCTCCACAGTGGATTCTTACATTAAGGCAGAAAACATTACTTGTGCAAAAAGGAGTAATCACTTCCCTGTTTTCATTATTCCCCTTAGTCCTCCATAAATCTACTTTCTATATTACCACAAATTATTGCAGTAAATAATAAAAATGCTCTGCAGGTAGTTTGGGTTCCATTTTCAATGTGCATGGAAATTAACAGACCTTTCTCCTCCACCCTGCTCTTAACTTTGGTTGGGTTTGGGTAAAGCCACAAGTTCCAAGAGTCATTGTCCTATATTTCTTTCAGAATTCAAGTCAGCAGGATAATGGTGATATAAAGGTGATGAAAGCAGGAAAGATAACCTATTTCTTTGATTGATTGAGGCAATTTCTCCTGATTTACCGCAATGCAACTGGGAGCAGAGAAAGCAAAAAGGCTAAGTAGGTAACATTCCGCCAATAATGAAGCCTAGAACACAAAGCATTTAATGTAACTTGTTGGAGCATCCAACCTGAAAAGAATATGTTCACCGTTCCTCTGCCAGATTATCCTATTCTGGTGCAGAGAAGAAACACAATGTGCAATGACAGGAAGTAGCAACTGGCTGCCCAGCTGCAGGGTCTGCTCTAGTAGCTGTTCCCCAGCTTCTCAGAGGTTGCAGAAGAAAAGGCAGCAGGCCAGATGCAGATACATAGCTTGACAACCGTGATTTTATTGATAGGGCACGGTGCCAAGAAACAAGAAAAATCCATTACTTTCTCTGCCTGTTTCTCCAGAAAGTCCTGTTAGGATATGTGATAAAGCTCGTGTCCACAGAGGAGCACAGAGAGACAACAGCAGGAGGGGCAGCCCAAACAGTACCCTGCCCATGCTGCTCCCAGGCCCATCACAAAAGCCATCAGCCCATCAAGTCCCATCTCTGCAAGCCCAGGGGAACACAGGGGCACAGAGGCAGGCACAACCCAAATTAAGGACTCAGAAAAGGGATACCCTGTGTGGGCCCCTCCCAGGGCTATCCCAGGAGAGCATCACCCTTGCTACTGGTTGGACCTGGGGCCACAGAGCTGCAGCAGCCTTGCCTCTCTCGGGCTGCTGGATCTGTCCTGATTCCCCTAACACGCTCTCCCGTGCACCAACATGAGTTACCTGAGACACATCAGCCTCCTTTTCTTCTCCCTGAGCTTTATCGCCTTCAGCAACACCCTCCTGCTCAGCAGTAGCAGCACCGTCACCAGCTCCTGCTGCCACAGCCGCACTGTCTTCTGCTTCCGCAGCCCCCTCGGTGGCAGGTACCCCCTACAAACAACAGGAAGAAGGGACCTTTCAGGATATGAGTTCTGGATATCTGCTTGAAAGACCATGGACCAGCCTCTGCTCTGTGACCTCCCTGGGTGGTGCCAACCCATGGCCTTGGTTTCACTGGGGTTTCTCCCAATTTGTGGGGGACAGCAGTGCCGGGGACTGCCATCCTGTCCTGATGCAACACATGGGGAGCATAGGGGTAAGCTTGCACGGTGGAGATGATTAACTGGTGGAAGAGAGACATTTATGAAACCTCACCAGGCACATTTAACAGAGTTCTCAGGTGTTACTGGTGGAGTAACAGTTTGCCAAGGCTCTAGTATCTTTTCCTTCCCTTGCCTTCAAGCTGTATTGTGGAAGAAATTCACCACAGGTTTCTGCTGTGGAGGAGCTTGCAAGCTGTCCAGGGGTCCACAGGACCCTGCCAGTGGAGTCTGTTCTCGGGAAGAGACTCCAACACTTCTCCAGCTACTATTACCTACCTCTAGACCTGGGCTGGCTTCAAAAATATTGCCTTAATTACACACTCCTTTCTAACTGAGACACTTGCAAATCAGGCTATAGCAGCAAGCAAATATATTCTGCAGCTGGATAAAGATCAGAAATCTCCAGATCCCATCAGATATCAGAAAAAAAATATAACCATAAAGATCTGTAGTTAGGTCAGTACAAAAAAAGAGAAACATACATAAAAGCCCATTCGGTCTGGATATGACTAAACTATTTGTGATCAGTCCATGTTGAAAAGTTAATGTGTGTTTTGTTCCAGTTCTTGAAAGGTGTATAGAAAAGTACTTGCCTATAGATCAATGCTGAATCCTTCATCCAGCAGAGACTGTTGCTGTAATCTATGTATCACCCTAATATTTGTATTGGTATATACTGGTATATGCTTACAGTACCATATTGGATATATAGTTACAGTGGATTAATCTCAAGGATTGGAGGGCAGAAGGTAAATGACAAAACTCATTCTGTCAATCCAATTGACTTCATGGAATTTTTAATGTATGGCAGATAGCACCAGGATAAAGCAAACACACTGAAGAAAAATTGTTTTCTAAGTACCAATGTCAAGCAACAGCAGGAATATCCCTGATCTCCAGTTAACAGGCTGACGCTCTTTGTTTCCTCGGTTTGACCTTTTCTCCATGGATGAGGCTAACCCAGCTACCTGAGCTCAACTTGAACTACCTGTAATTGTTCATGGGCACTCTTCAGGCATTGTTTTCTAGCGATATCTAATATTCAGCACTACTCCTTTTCGCTGCTGTTAACTGATGTGATACAGAAATTCTTCTGGAGTCCTTGAAGGCAGAAAATACTGTAGGGTTTGATAGAAATCGCTGGAGAAGCTTTAGCTTAAATTGAAAATGCTGCTGACGAAGGATGCCCTATCATTAAAAGTAACATCAAAAGACACGGGCAGATGTTGACATCTTCTCCTGTGACTTGTAAGGCACGCAAGCCTGCCACTCATAGAATTACCAATTTTAGCAGTGTCAACCCAAGAAGATATTCAAATAAATGATGAGTGTAAAAGCCCTGGAAGAGTCTAGTAGGAAAGAAGGGGAAGAGAGTGCATATCAGATTGATTTTATACCATGTGCTTCTAACAGCATGCTGCAGAAATTGATCTTGCTTTCTGTTGTGATTAGGATCAACAGTTCTTTTCTATTTACTGGATTTGTATAGCCCATTTTATTTCACTAAAGAGGAGAATACTAATTTACACGAATCAGCTCTCAAATGCCCCGCAGTGAAAGGGTGATGCTCTCACAGCCTGTAGCCATGAGTCACTCAACGTATACCACAGCTCACAATTGCATAATCATTTCTTCTTGTGTTTTAGAGTACAAAAACAACGCAAGCTAGATGATTAATGAAAGCTTTTACAAAAACGCATGTGAGGTAGCACAGAATGAACCTCACTATCAGCCTCAAATATATTTGATTAGTGCAGAAAAGGAAAAAAAGAAAAAAGAAGAAAAAAGAAGAAAAAAGAAGAAAAAAGAAGAAAAAAGAAGAAAAAAGAAGAAAAAAGAAAAAAAGAAAAAGAAAAAGAAAAAGAAAAAGAAAAAGAAGAAAAAAGGAAAAAAAGAGGGAGGCTCATCCCAGTGAATTCATACCCAACTATGGTGAACCACATACTTGGAGATATAGTTACCTGTATTACCTTACTTTATATTGCAAACCAATCCTACAAACCTCTCTTCTATAGGTCATCAATAATATTAGACAGTCTAATAGTATTCCAAATTAGCTATCTCTAGCAGTACTACTGAAATGTGGACAGTTGTCCCATTACACCAACCACACGGGACAAAGAAAGGGTCATCCAGTATCACGAGGGCTGCGATAGAAGAACCACTCAACTGTTTTAATTGCATCAGAAGTGAATGCTTCTTTACCCAGGATGCAGCCAATTTACACAGTTGCACTCTCCTCTCGTTAACATGGTGGTCAGCTCAACATAATGCCACAGATTTGGTGGCAGCAAGAACGAGGAGAAGGAGGGGTACCGAGCCTGCCGCTCTGGGGGCTGCCAGAGGAGCTCCCTGAGCTATGCCGGTTTCCTAGAGCTGAAGATCTCGCCCCATGGCTGGATTTAGAAAGGGACATGGTAATTTTTATGACAGTTAGTTATAATTGCAGCTAAGCTAGCTAATATAATGTCAAGAAGAACTAATCATCATGCTTTAGGGAATACATCAATTGCTTGCAAAGTCTTGGAAGACTTTTGGGGTAGTACTGAACAATTTGCTATGCAAGTTACAGTATCAAAGGGACCACCCTCCACTGGAGGCCAGATATCAGCTTAGCAAATATCTTGATCTCTTATACAGCTTTTCTGCATAAATAATGCTGCTATTTTAAACAGAACACAGGGTCAAACTCACCAGATAAGAGACCTCAACTTTATAAGGACAAGCAGCATTAGAAAAAAAGGGAAAGATTTCAAAGACTTAGCTTTGGTGCTCACAGGATAGCGAGGAATTTCTTGCATGTTTCCTCTTGGACCAGAGTTGTTGGGAGTAAAAAGCCAATGCTAGAGAAGCAACGCAACACTCTCTTGCACTGTGTCAACACCAAGGTGGGCTTGATCTACCACCCCCATCCTGTACTTTCTTGCTAGTGTAATTCCACTGATTTCCATGTGGATGTGGCAGCGCTGGTGAGCAGTATGGCACCAGTGAGTCCCAAACTTGCTTCCCAGTGACACTGAGATACCATGGAGCCACAGATATATCCTCGACTATAACTGAGCTAATGGGTAACAAACCCAAGCTTGGATGGCTGGACTTACCATGTTCTAAAACCAAAGTGATGGGACCAGTTCACGATCTTTTTGTACACACTGTGGCACCAAAATGAATGACAAAGGAGGTTGTCAGCATCTTGAGATACAAATCCTAAGTGATTAATAACTAGGAGTTATAATCTCTTTCTCAGTCTCTACTTCTATCCCTGCATTCAGTATGTAGCCATTCCTCTCGTGCTGCTCTCTGTGCATGTTTGAACACATCATAGTTTCACTTCAGCACAGAAGGATTCAGGGTAAGTAGTTTTATCACCTCTGAAGAAATATAAACAAAATACAATAATTCGAGTCCATGCAGCTTAAAGTATGTCATTGAGCTTTTCAGTTGCTTTGTAATTTGATTTTAACTGTATCTAACTTGATGCCAGATTTGTGCCTTAGCAAACAAACTCATAACATGATTATTTTCAAATATCTGTTTTAGTTCAGGGTATATTTTGCTAGGAAAAATAAATGATTAATCAAAGTTTTTTTCTTTATAAAAAGATGTTTGCAGGAAGGCTAAGCAAACAAATTTATGCAAAGTGTAAAAGCTACTGGGAATCTATGCAGCATATTTCCAAATGTCAATAGAAACAGCATTATACCTCCTCCTACCATGGAGCTGCTTTGTTTGCTGCCCTGAGGTATTTATCATTCTATACTGCTGCAACAGGCAGTTTCTAAGGCGCATATATAGAATATATATTTTATATATATTGTTAGAATAGATACCATAGCTAGGTCACATTTGCATCGTATCAGCCCGCATATTGATGACATACAAATGACATGTTTTTTGCCACAGTTCTCTTGAAGATACTAAAGCACAATCACATTCTTGAGGCTGTTCATATGTACCTCGCTTTCTTTCTCAGCAACTCCAGTTGTCTCCTTATCCCCTGCCTCGACACTCTCCTGTATAAAAAGGAAATATGGTCATCACCTTACTCATGCTGAGGCAGTGGCTGCAGAGAAATTGGTATTAATCAAGCTTAATGGAAGCACGGCATGTATGGGATGCAATGAAATGAATGGCTGGAACTAACTGGGATAGTATATAGCAAGCAGAAAGATTTTTGCTGCCGCATATAATCTGAAATAAAAGTAGGCTAAAAAAACAACAAATAAAACCTCTTACATATGTCATCATCTTCACACTGTAAGTGCTAAGGACAATTTTATTTACTTTTATTATCAGTATTCTCATAATAGCACCAGATTTGAAGAATTTTTTAGTAAGGAATGACGTGCAACTCTGCTAACTTTGCAGTTTCCAGCAAGCTCAAATTTGTCTCATCCAAAACTCCAACTGTTACCATTATAACCTGCTGCTGCAACTCACCAGAGTTTCAAGGTAAACTTTCTAAAACACTTACTCCTTCCACTCACGTTGGACTGCATTTAAAGGGGCTGTTCAAAAGAGGTGCGTCTCAAAGTTCATAGGGTTTTTTCAGAATCACCTTTCTCTAGGTCCATATTCAGTGGTACATGCAGCAGGTGCCTGACACTTTAAAAATTAGACATGTGTCAGTGGTTTTCCAAACCTGACACCCGTTTAGGTGTTCAAGGGATCGAATGGGCTGAATGGCAATGGGCTCCCCCAAAATAGTACTTTTTACAGCACAGATGCCATCTAACACTAGGTACTTTTCTACAGAAGGTCATCAAAATCTCTAAAATTCAGGCCTGGTTTGGAACAGTTGGAAGTGCTTTTTTCCTGACTCCCTGCAGACACGGGCTATTTCTAAAGACGCTCTGCTGAGGAAAAGCAAATCAAAGCCCCGTTATGGAAATCCACTTTATTAATAAGTTTTGAGGCTGCTTTGCAAACACAGCTAGGTCAGATTTTTCAGAAAAGCTGTAAGAGTGAAGACAAGTTATGCAAAGATATGTGAGGGCATGGTAGATTGGACCATCTGCTTTAGCAATCAGAAATTAGGAGACCTCAAGTACTCAGCACAACTGCCTTCACACACCCCACAACTGTCACTCCAAAATTTCTACAAGTTTCAGCTAAAATGGTTGCATGTTTCTTTTTTAATAAAAGGATGCTGAGTTACACCCAAACTTCATATCACTCATATTTTTTCTAATCTAATCTTCTAGTATTGCCTGCAGTCACCTCATAAGCCCTAAACATGTCCAGATGCCAGGGCAAGGTAGCTGCTGACAGCAGCGTTACCATAGAAACCTCTCACAGCTTTATCCTGTTAAAATTACACTTATATAACCCTCTTTTTTATGATTAATTCTTTTTTTCTTTTTCTTTTTTTTTTTTTTTTTTTTAAGCTGCCACACCTCTGACATGGAGTCCTCGATTTTATAGTAAGTTTGAGGAGACTGTAGAGGGTCTGAAATAGAAAAAGCAAATATCAACAGCAAAATAGAATTATTTCTTACCCTAGTGATGCATGCGTGCACACAGCCACCCACAGAAGTCTCACTTTTCTTTTTTTTTTTACAGAAGAAATGTACACAAATGTTGCTATTGCCCATAAAAGCTTTATGCCCAACTACAAGTCAGTAGATAGATGCCTTCTCTACTTTTACTATTAAAAAGTGCTGAAATTCTGCCATCAGTGTTATTTACAAGTCAATTTGCCTTCAGAAATGAGCATCATCTTGCACTTTATAGTCAGCAATGTGCCAGCCTCTGCCCTTATCTTAACAATACCCTGGCAATACTCTCTGGTAAGAATCTCATCAGTGGAGCTTTGGACCTCTTTGCAGAACAATCTAATATATACACGTACATATTTTTAAATGAGGAGTGTTTTCCAGGCTAACTGAAAACAGAGTTTTAGTTAGAAAGGGGAAAATAAGGAGAACTCCCCTTGCTTCCCAAAGCTTGGGACTTCCCAAAGCTAATCTGACTATTGTGCACCAGTCAAATTAGTAGCATTTTGCTTTTTTGATTAGCTGGAAGCTGGGATTTAGTGGATGGCGGAGTTTGAGAAGAGAGGCACGGTAGCATGTACTGTACCATTTTTAGGGCATGAAAGCCTAGTAAAAAGGATGACTGAAATACCACTTGAGTAAAGTAGCACCCTGGTTCCATAAACAGAAAAAAAATCTGCTTCTGCAGACTTCAACAGAATGACACTAGGTTCTCTCCCATATACAAGAGCCATATATTTTTAATGGCCTTATGCTCCAACTTTGCACGTGCACTTAGCTGCGCACTCAGAATTTGGACACAGTTGTGAATAAGGGAAACTAATTAGTGCAGAATAATTTTAAAACAGAATATATAACTTGGCAACACTTGAGTCAGGCCCCACAAACTCAGGCTTCGCCTGTCTCATGCTCCACTACGAAAGACAACAATTAGTAAAATAGTTGGAATGTAGAAACAGGATAAGAGAAGCTGTAAATTAGGGAACAGTCCTTGGGTATGAACTAGAAAAAAAGACACAAAGTTTGAGGCATCCTGATAAAGGGGGCCCAATATGCCAACAAGCCTGGGACCATCTGGGCAGGATGGATAACAAGGTTGCTGAGCTTGCAAAACGGGGATAATGAAGAAGAGGTCACCCAACTCTGTACACTGAAGAAGAGGAGAAAGAGGAAGATTTGAGGAGGACGACCCCTGACGACCACCTGAGAAAGAAACTGCACAGGCGTATCAGGACATTAGCATACATTCATGAGTTCCCAGAATAATAATGAATATGTATTAAATTTATTGGAAACCTAATGAATATGTAACTCTTTTGTAATATAAAACACGTACAATTTGTTTCTCATCGAGACGCACTTTTGTGGAAATATCCCGGTGCGACTCCCAGCGCTGCAATAAAGGATACCTGCTTAATAGTCACATTGGTTACTGAGTGAATTTTTTTTATTCAGTTGACCAGTCTTCTGTATTCAACCATTGTATTGTTCTCCCAAATGACATGCTCTGCCATTTGGGCACTGTGAATTGTACCTACAGTGGGATTCAACCATAATTAGATACTCCCCCAAAGCTGCAGGCTGTTTTCTGGCCTCTGCTGTATTTGCTCAGTTGTCTGCAAAGAGCTTATCAGGAGGTAGTTTCATATACGCTTATACACAACTTTAAAAACCACAGTATTTAGTTGAGTGTCTGACTGCTTTAATAGGAGAACATCAGAGTCCAGGCAGGCATCAGACCCAAAGCACTAAAAGGCTCTTTGCAAACTAATGAGTGTAATGGAAGTCAAAAAGCTGATCTCTGAGTAGTGCGCTCAACTCTAAGTGCTATGTCTCACATGTAGGAGAAGAAGAAAGGGAAATAATGAGATTTCATAAGCTTTCGCTTTATTATAATGTCCTCATGTCATCTTTGTTTGAATGTGAAAAATTGATGTGGTGAGAGGGGTAGTATTATTTGAAAGAGAAATAAATCAGTGGTTAATGCATTATATCCTTTAGACTGTATCCTTTGGATTTTACAGCTGTCTTTGGGGATGCTATGGAAATAGGGAAACAATTGTTTTGGTGTACAGAAGTCCATGCAAGGACTTTTTATCATAGTTAACTTTACTTCTGTTGGTGCACATGGTCATTCTTTCCCTTTAATTCCCAAACATTTTGTCTGCTCCCCAAAAAAGGATCAACTGTTGACAGCTACTAATAAAAACTTTATTTGTTCTATGGCATTTGAGACCTGAAGGACCAAGGCAAAATATGTAATGATAAACCAGACAGCAATTCTGATGAGCTGTTGTAATGAAGTCTTGGCAATCTTGTTCAGGCAGACTACGAAACAGCAAGTAACTGAATCCATAACTCCCTGAGCTGTAATTGATACCCTATCCCCTGGACCATTCTCTCCCGAATTAAAATGAAAACTCTACCAGAAAACTTACTGTGAAGCTCCTACAATGAATGCATGCCATAAATTTTCTGGATTAATGGGATGTGACAGGAAACTTACCATAGAAAAATTAAACTGATTAGTGGCTGTCACTCCAAACTGGAAGTTATTAAACCTGATAAAAGATTCCCAATAAGAAAGTACCTATCAATATTTTACCACTTCACTTTTGAAGTGAAGTGTCACTCATAAAGCAAACACATGCAGAACTGCTGTCAAGAAATGACATGTTTTCATCTTTTGCAATTCAGTGTACTTCTCCTTAGCTTTGATCATATTTTTCATTAATCCTGATCTTCAAAACTCTGCTTTGCAAGTCCTGGAAAACGCTTCCTAAAATAACAACCTCTCAGAGCCAAATGCAGAATTACTCCAATTCAGACATTATTAAAATCAACACTTCTAGCTTATTTTCCCAAATTAGCAGGAAACTTTCATATTCAAAAAGCAACAAAAAAACCGAGCACAAAACTAATCAAAACTGTTTAACTTCTACTTAATGCCTATGGCCTTGCTTCCGGATTGCTCTTAAATTGCCTGGCTCTTGCACTGTGTTTCTCTCTGCCTCTCTCCCAACAGCTCTGCAGTCCTGCGTCTCGGCTAGAGCAGCTGCCGACAGACCGTGGACCCAGAACTCCTCATGGACAGTCAGGCAGCAAAACGGATCATCTGCAAAGGCTGTGCTGGCTGATGAGCAGATGTGTGGTGCTGCAGCCACAGCCTGTCATTTAATTAGCGCTTAAGACATGCAACAGGCTTCAGAGTGTTGCTTTGTCTTAGAGACAAAAAGGAGCTGGCTTCCTTTTAGAAAAATGGTGAACTTTTACAATTCTTTTCTTCATTAAATCCTTATTGATAATCAAAATAAAACCATCTAGAAACAACCTTTTCAGCTTCTGTTCTTCCACATTATTCCCTGCCATTCACTCACAGGAAGATGAGAGCTCCAGACCAATGCCTCATTTCCCATCCCTTCTCTCTCCCCCTTCCCTCCCTCCTTTTAGATTCCAAACTATCAAATTTACTCTGACTAGATGTTCTGGACAAGAGTTTGACAAAACAATGTGTCTCTGACAGGCAATTTCATTCTTTGCCTTACTACAGAGTTGACAAGTTATTACTGTGATTTATATCAACTGAAAACACACAGGAGGGGGAGAGCCTGGCCTCCACAGACCATGGGGCTTTCTTCATTTGGTTATGTTATTGGAGGGGGATGATCCTGAAGTCACTTGCTCTGGTGTGTACCATGGAACTGAACAAAAGTTAATAATAAAGAAAAAAAAAAAAAAGAAAGAAATACTCAAAATTCATGCAAGTGTAATCAGAATTAAACCCTAAACATAGTTCTGGGGAACACACCAGGATTGCTTCCCTCCATAGCTGCAATGCTGCTAGGATTCCACAAAGAACAGGAGGGGTTTGACAGAGACAGGCATTATCTTCCCTTTCCCCCAGTCCTCCAGAACATGCCACCCAGCACTGCTCCCTTTTCCTTCTACAATAAATTATTTTTCCTCTCTTACGAAGATGGGAGCAAGGGAAGAATGAATTAGGCAGGTGCTGCAGCTAAAGTTCAACCTGCATCTTTATCATTTGTGCTGGATACCACTTTTTAATCGCATGGTACAGAGAGCTGGAACCACCCAAACTCATCAATTCATCTTTAAGAAGGTCTTTAATAAACTACATTTCTAACCCAGAGCCTTGCACACCAACATCAGTACTTCATTCTAGCTGCTGAAGACAGTTTGCTTAGTATGACCTGTGGCTTTGGCATGAGTCTAACACCACCAGCAGATAACCAGCCTGCCCTTGGCGAGTAGAGCTGGTGGGCTTAATGCTATCCCCCTAAATCAACGACAATACCCAAACTGGAGTCATTGATAAATGTCACCATTAGGCTTGCAGTGTCTGAGCCATTGCCATTAATAAAAATATTAAATAAGATCATCTCCAGAGCCAAATCCATGAGATGCTACAGGAGCTGTATATCCGTAAGTCATTCTTCTGTCTGTGCTCTGTGCTGCCACATCTGTAGGTGCCAGCTACTTCCACTTTCTTCAGCTAATTTGCACCTACATCAGATTAATATTGCTTCCCAAGTGGCAGTGTATGAAATGCTTACTGAAAATCACCTAATTTTATGATGAATTTGATATTATCATCCCTACTTAGCAGAGGAAGATACACAAGGACTCACCCAAAGCCAAGAGGGGTTCAGCAAGCTGAACTTCTGTGTTCTGGGAACACTTACAGCACCAAGATGTGCTCGATGGTCAAAAAGCACAACTACACAGCTTCTATTGGCTTCTGTGGTAGAGGTACTGATCCACAAAACAACCCCTTATTTTGTCCAGTTTTACAGTAGGAATCTGCATGTTCTAACAGTGACAAACACTCATTAGAAACTTTGAAGATGCTATTGTCTCAAGGAAAGCATGAAAACCGTCAGCCTACAAAACCAGATGCATTTTTCCTCCAGGGTTTCTTAGCCTGCAGGTATCACACACCACCAAGATCTTCTGAGCTTCTGCATGTAGAAGAGGAACCTCAGTTGGATAAAAAGGATATTCACTGAGATATCTGTTATAAAACCCCACGCCTACTGTCTCAGACCACCTCTTAATTTGTAGTGATATCGGGTGCCCTGCTCTATGGTTCTTGCAGAGCTATCATTTCTTCTCCTCTCACTGTTTCCTGAATGCTGACGTGTAAAAATCTCCAAAGTGGTGCTTGGAATTGCCTCTTCAGCTCATGGCTGGCTTCTAAAACCATAAGCTTTGTAGACATTTATATTACAATCACTTTTTTCTGGTATTTTCATGCTGTAGCAAGGACTGTACAAGATGTCCATTGGCTTAGTGCTTACAGCTCAGCTTGAAATTAAATGAGAAAACTGCTAATAAGGTCATTTAAAAATGGCATCAATTGTTTCCCCTCCTGAAGTTCATCTGGAATCAAACAATCTGCGAAACCACAATCACTCAGCTGAACTCCAGTCTAAAACGCCAAACATAAGAGGAATGACGTTTTAGGGCTGAAAGGAGGATGCGTGCTGGAGAGGCATGCTGTGACACAGCCAGGCGCTGGGGAAACCTGCCGTGGGCGGATGGTGACGATGGAAAGGATGGCTGAAATGCAGCAGGCACATTCACCATGATGAAAGGCAGCTTGGATGAGGCCCGAGAGGTGGCATGGGGGACAGGTTACTCACCGCAGCCTGCTCTGCTGGCTCAGCAGGCTCAGCAGGGATGGCCTCCTTTTCCACAACAGCAGCAGCAGGGGTTTCCTCGACCTTGGGTTCCCCAGGTGGAGCTTCTTCAGCCTCCGTCTTTTGTTTTATTGTTTTTTAAGTAGACAGCGAAAAAATTGTTGAGGAGCACATGATAGTGGGGAGGGAGGAAGGGAACGGGAACTGTGCCTGGCACAGTTAATCAGGCTTAATCTTGCTGGGCTTTGCCAGGGAGAAAATGGTGATGTGCTTGGTCTTACAGCATCT
This sequence comes from Balearica regulorum gibbericeps, assembly GCF_011004875.1. Lineage (NCBI taxonomy): Eukaryota > Metazoa > Chordata > Aves > Gruiformes > Gruidae > Balearica > Balearica regulorum. The sequence goes on along the minus strand of NC_046185.1, from coordinate 113,077,964 downwards.
AAAGGGCATTTTCATCCTCAATATTCTATATGTAAACTGAGCCAGGCCTACATCCCTCCCTTGCAAGGAAAGAAAGCATCAGCTTGCTGAGTTACAGAAAGGGGCGATGGAAGTGGGGGGAAGGCATTCAGTTTGCTCAGAAATGTTCCAGAAACTGATGGCAAGGCCAGGAGTTGAAACTGGCACTCATGTGTACCAAACCCTGGGCTTCAAATATGAGTTTTTAAAATTATCCCCCATTCCCTAGTTCTGTCGGTTCTCAGACAATATAGTCCCTTCTCCAGTGAAGGTAAGAAGCAATTAGCAGAGACTCAAACAGGTTTTTTTATGCACAAGGGCAACCACTGACTGCTTGAATTCTGGCAGTGTGAAAATCATCTACAGTTTCTTATTAAAATGCATTCCCTCTTGAGCTCTCAATCACCTGCAAGGCATCCATTTATCAACCCACTATTGGGATTTCCATCCTTTTAAATTCTGGCCTAAGCTTGTATTTTAGCAAGAGGATCTAGCAAGTATCACCAGCCCTGCAATACGTTCAGTCCTGTGGCAAAATAGCTCACAGCAAAAGCGTGATCTCCAATGGAGACATCACTTTGCAAATACACACTCATAAAAAGGGGAGAGCTGCAAGCTGTGCTCAGCATATTCCATTTATAAAGATGGCTGACTCAACCAGATAAAATAACCTCAGTTGATTAATTTGCCATGAACAAATTGCTCAGCATAATATGAAGCTCAAAAGCTATTTAGCTGCTTTGCAGTTGATAACAGGCAGCTGGCTAGAAGGTCTCCTGTGACGAAGAGATGGCTTCCATGAAATTCTTAAAGATACTAAAATCTTCTCTTCTCTGATATTTTTCAGGAAAAAAAACATAGCCTCTCACTTCTTCTCTCACATATGCCTTAAGCAGACTGATTTTTAATGAGGTACAGAGAAGTCTGCCTAAGCAAGACCTTCAGGATTTGGCACAGCATAAGGAAACAGTCATTATATTATACCATGCTGTGCAGAAATCTCTCCGTGTAGTGTATTAATGCCAGCTCTAGGGAATTTCACAAAGAAGAAATAGGACTGAAATGAGAAACATAAAGTAGATTTATCCCAGGTAAGATGACTCATGAGTTTCCTGAGGTTTAACGCTGGAAGAAACTTTCAGGCTTAAAATCACAGGCAACGTTATAATGCAGATTGCACTGATGTGCTTCAAGTCACTTGTTGACAAGCAGTCTTAGACTACTCACCACATTTCAGCTACAAGTAAAAATACTCTCACTGTGTTCAGTAACCATTATGAACACAAGCACCACCAGAGGCATTATGCAAAAGCAACATTAAAATAATACTGAGTACAACTCTGCTGCTATGAAGTAGCTGTAGCACTCACCTAGCAATGCTGCTATTCCACATCCTTACTCCAGGCTAACCAAAAACTGTAAGAGAAACTAAGAAACTGCCCAAGTATGATCACTTCCAAAAAAGATTCTCCACTCCTTAGAAGTAGACTGTGCCTACTATTAATATGTGGAGAGCGGATAAAACTACAGCAATACTGGAGACATTTAAACAGCTATCATGTACTATCCCCTGCTTGCTGTACACTGGACCATAGTAGTCATTCTTGTCATTTCTTAAATGCAATAAATGAACAAACTGTTTGACTACACCTTTGAAAAGTAAATTATCTTAGAATATCCAGGTTTGCTTTTTCTCTGCACTATCCTTGTGAATGGCTGTTTCAGTGAGTAAAGATTTACAACTACAATGATATCACCCACCAACTCTTCCAGGTTAAGGTTTGTGATTTAGTGGATGGAAAACACAAAAGGAGAAAATATCTTTGCACAAAGGAAAAATGGTGCCATTTTTTACAAGACATTTAAAAAGGAAGCAAAAGCCACCACTTACCAAAGGCTCTGTCACATTCTCATTTGGTTGCACTGTAAACGCAGAGGTATCCTAGATATAGAAATGAAAAAAATGATGCAAAAATATTTCAGATGGGATGTTTGCAGGTGTATATCAAAGACCTGATTTTTTTAATGGTTTATTAAGGTAAAGTCATAAGTAAATTTACATAGAATAAAATGACAAATAGATAATCTAAACAGGTATTAATAATAATTATTAGTTAAGCACTATTAATATTAAAGACATTACTTTTTCAATTATATATTCTATGCTTCTAAACCATGTCATGTTATTACAAACAGTGAAAAACCCTTCATTAAATACATGCTAATTGCAAGGACTTTGTTTCAGGCACAATGCACTTCTAAGTTGTGAAACTCAGAATATTTTTTGCAGACTACACATGTTCATGTCTGGGGAGTACACTAGCTCTAAGCGACTTTCACATCCTCTTGATTCTGAGCTTTTATTTGAATAGCAACTAGAGTAATTACAGATACAAAATTTTACCTGCATTAAGAAGGTACAAAAATGGAGATGTTTTCCAACATCTTACTCATTCAGAACCACTTAATTTGCAAAACATTGATGGGTCAAACCCTTCTCCTACTGCAGTGCGGGCATCAAATTTTTATCTCCTTGGGGCAAATATTTTGCCTTAATTCTTAGAAGTGGTAGCCTTGTGGTTTTCCCCTTTCTTCTACAGCAGAATGGTTAAAGCACTGGAAGACTCATTTCCATCCTTGTATAAGCTCAGTCTTGTTGGGTGCTGTTAAAAAATGGTGTACAGGGTGTGCTGTGGATGAGCCGTCTCAAAAGGATGCTGGAAATTAAAGAGGCTCCAGGTTATCCACCTGAAATTTCAGATCTTTGCACAGCCCTGGAATTTGAAAGCATAAACATGGTATCTTCATGCTCCGCATCTCTGTGATGCCTAACACATTGTCACCATCAGCACAGCAGCAAACAAATAATTTAGGTTTAACTTTCAGATTAAAATATTATCTTAAATGAAAATAAAAATGCAGAAACAAATAAAACACACAGAGAGAGTCACTGAAAGTATGTGAAACTGAGGAAACCACACTATACAGGATTTTGGAATTGTGAGAAAAATCCACAAAAGAGCACAATAAAAAAGCTAAACCAGTCCTTTTAGGAGGAAAAAATCAGTCCCACTAAGGTAGTCAGATTTTTGCTATTAAATTCAGTCAAGCCAAGAGTATTAGCATCATTCAAGTAACATCTAGGAATAATTTCTGAGAACAAACAAGGTCTGGATTTGAGTCAGTATGAAATTGTTGTGCAGCTTGTCTGTAGAACAGATTTCCTGAAATTGTACAGCCAGTCCTAATCCCTTCCTAACAGCAGGGGAAAAAAAAAATAATCTCAAAACATGTTTATTTCTTACCTGTGCAAATCCATTAAATGCTGTGCTGGATGCCTAAGTAGAAGTGAAGATCAGAACAAATTATCACTTGTTTACTAAATCAGAACATGAGTCAAAAAATTTTATTTGCAAAATAAAAACATAGGCCAGACATTGGAGGGAAAAAAAAAAGAGAGAGAAAAATAATAAAATGAAGGGTAAGGCAGCAAGAAATTTTATGACAGTGCTATTTGATAACAGGTGTCACAGGCTTAAAGAAAACAACAAAAACAAAACCAAAAAGCAGAGTAACTTAAATATTTTTATAAAATAATAATAATAAAAAAGACTAGGTGTATTTAAAGTTATACATATAAAACACAAAACCTGCAAGACACAATGTGCCTTCACAGTTCAGAGCTTCATTCACAGTTTTGAAACGTATTTTTGTCAGCCTGCTTCATTACACGGCTGAAGGGCATCACACTATGAACAGCTGCATGGCAATTTTTCAAAAAAAGAATAGCACAGGCTTAGGAGGGGTAGTGGGAAACACACAAATGGATTGTTTTTAAACGACAAGGTTATGCATGACCTAAGGAACTCTTTGTCTAGACTAGGCTACACACTGGGGTAGGTACCTCTTCTTTATCAGCCTCAATTTCCTGGTACAACAATCCATATCTCCGGTTAGCAATTTCATCTTCAGATAAATCTGAGTTGTTGGTCTCATTGTCTTTAGGACTAGTTGAACTCTCGGTGCTAGCATTTCTGGAATTTCCCATTTGAAACAGAGCCAAGGGTCTAGCTATCTCCTTGCTCGGTCCAGGATTGCTAATGCCTGCCTGCTCCCCAGACAAGCCTTGTTTTACTGGTGTCTCCTGACTTTTACTGCTCGTGCTCACACCTACTTCTCCCCAGCTGTTATCAGTCCCTCCTAGGTCTTGCGTAGACCATTTCTCACTAATGCCTAACCAAACACTTTCCATGTTACCCTCCTCTGAGTCTTGCTGCTTGGGGAAAAAGGGCCAATTATCCAGTCCATTGGCTTGGCCATCTGACAGATTAGAAAAACCCCAGGAATCATTAGTAACTGTAGGATCCCAGTTTGCCAGCCAGGGGTCTGTTTCCAAGGCTTCAGAAACACCACTGCTACTAGGATGCTCTTCAGCGACTGCTGCTGCTGCCCTACCTGCCACTTGGTCTTCTGCATTATCTAGGCAAGGATTACCGCAGCTTGCGCTAGCAGCATCAGCTGTCTCGGGCAGCAATGCCCACTCTTTTTCAGCAGCAGCTTGACCTTCATCAGCAACATTACCATTTGGGAGGAGGCTGATGCTATTGTCTTCAGTTCCTTCACCAGACTCTTCTGCACTCAATAATTCAGCATCACACAGAACATCTCCAGTATTTGTAGGGTCCTTTTCTGTGTGGTCAGTTACCTCTAGGTCAACATGTGCCGTCATGTTTATATACTCCATGGATGTACTCTCTCCAGTACCACTGTCAGTTTGGTCTAAGCCATCCTCACATGTCCTTCCATGGTCCTGATCCCAGATACCAAGGACTCTCTCAGGTTCAGCACCAGTGTTTTCTATAATTTTACAGTTGTCTACTACTATTTTCTCCTCACCTTCCAGCCCTGTGCTCAACAATGGTATTTCTCCATCTGCCCTCTCAATGACATTGACCCCTTTGAATTCTTCTTCCCTAGGGTTTTCTAGCTTAGCAGCATTAGTTCTTCCAGAATCCCCATCATTATCTTCCAACTCATATAAATTTTCTACCTCTGTGCTGACTAAAATGTCAAGATCTGATTTTGCTAAACCCTTATGAAATTCTGCCTCACTGTTTCCTTTGGTTTCACAACCTTGCTCTTCCAGTTCCTCTGTACCTTCTACCTCCTCATTAACAGCTCCGGTCTCTACCTTTTCACTTGGCTTGACACCTGCCCACTCGTCTTCCTCCCGCTCTTCCTCTGCCTTTTGCACATCACATGGGAAGGGTTCATCCAACAAGCTATCAGTTCCCAGGATGGGTGTTTCAAAACTGGTTATGTTCTCTAAAGGCTGATTGGTCACCACATCTTCCCATGGGACATTTTTGGCATCCAACTGGTCCTCCAGTGAAGTCCTCTGGTTTTTGTTTACAGAAGCTGACCCTGGTGCAGCATCCTCCCGCTCACCTACAGCAGGCCAAACGCTAGCAGGCAGAGTACCCGTGGATTCGCTTGAGGTTTGCTCTGCCCCAGGGAAAAGCAAAGAACCGCCTGCAGTGACTTCCTGGCTGACACTGGGTGTGCTAACATCTAGGCCCCAGTTGAGTGAACCTAGATCAGTTTGAGATCTGTTAATATCTTCTGATGGCCCACTGTTTGGGGTTTCCTCCATGATCAGGTTACACAGGGAAAGACTTTTTGAAGAATCAGGCTTTAAGCAGACAGAAAAGCAAAGAAAAAACACAAGATGAAAAAGATAAAGGCGGACTTGATGAGAGAACACAAAATTTATATTTTACTAGAGCAATTTTAATTTAAAGAATGAAAGTGACTAAATTAAGCAATTTAAGGAAAAGCTATGTGATTTGGAGGCAGTAGATTGCAATGTAAAAGAGCAGCACTGATAGACAAAACCAGAAAACTATATATTACACCACACTGATTAAAGCATGTCTCTAGAGTGGTTGCAATTTTTGGGGGAGGTTTGCTTACCGGCTGCACCAATTCGCTGCTTGTCTGTATAGAAGCGAATGATACATAGAAAATAAGAACATGACATACTTCATTATAGCAGCAGTTCATTAATTAGCAGTTCTTAAACCAGCAGCAGTTACAAACTGGCCTGGGGGAAGGAGCAGCGGGTCCTCTCCTGCCACTCCACCGAAGACTAATCCCAGGCCCCTGAATGTAAGCCACATTTCTAGCCTCTGGATTACATTATAAAAGAAGTTCTACATGTATGTTGAATACTTATCCCACCTTGCTTTCCTCTAATAGCTACTGACATTTTATCACAGTTACCCTATTGCAACTCAGTTGAAAAGGTGGGGGGGGTCACTCTGCAAGACAGTGAACAAGGAAGGAAGCAACCCAAGCGGCATTTGGGCTCACTTGTATTTACACTAAGGCATTGCCACAGAGGGTCCTGAGCATGCAGCTCCAATTCTCCACCACCCTGCACCATGCCGAGGCATTTACATCCACACAGAGTAAGGCATCAAGTCACAAAGCCAGCTATCTACACTGCCACGTTGAACAGATAAAATGCTGCAAGGAAGATCAACAACTGCTCTGCACTCAACTTATTATTAAGAGAAAGTCAGTAAAAGGTTGAGTATCCCTCATTTCAAATGCTTAGCTGTGAAGCTAACTACTTACTCTTTTTTTTTTTTATAAACTAGAGCAAAGAGGAAAAGAATTATAATACAGAACACATATATAATATTAACATGCTATAAAGTTGTGTGAAAGAAAGACATCAATAAAGCTATCTAATATAAGCTTAGAGCAATAAATTCAAAGCATTTCTGGGTTATTTTAGCCGGTCTAGATATTGGCAGCCTTGAAATTTTGTCTAGCCTACAGACATGACTGCTTTTTCAGGCTTTATTTAACCTTTTCCAATAGAAAGAGATGAGCACTTAATACACATCACTTATGCCATGTGTTCACAAAACAGTGCTGCAAATCTGAATGCACAAGAAGCATCCACAGACTTCTGCGCTGGCTGAAGCTGCAAAAGGTCAAAAAATGAGCATACCAGGCTCCACGCCAAGTCAACCCAGCTATCTCCATGACATAAAGTCGAAACAAACCTCACGAAAATGAGCTGTTTTCTACCTGCAGATCATTCTATCTGATTTGGCAACAGGAGGAAGAAGGAAGGATTCATACAGTTTCCTAAAGCAGAAACTTATTTTGTAACTCCAGTTCACTATATGCCCACAGAGCCAAGTTAAATTCTCTCTTCACTCCTGAATTTTGAGAAATGGTTTTCCCTTGGATTAAAGTCCCGAGGAACTATACCTTCAGATAATTAAAACAGGTGACTAGCATCCATTCCTGTCCTCTAATAGCTGTAATTCAGGCATGAGAATAAAATCAACACACACTTAGCTATAATGATTGTGAATCTTATTAGCCCAGATTTCTGACATCATTTTGGTTTTGTAGGCCAAGCAACAGAGATTATTTTTTGTTGTTGTGTGTTTTAAAAGATCCTCAAGTGGCTTCATATACTTGAAAGTGTTTGTGATGGTCTGTAAATTCTTTATCTTGGCTTTTGGCAAAAACATTATAAATCTGAGTTTAGGGTGTAACAAAAATCAGAAGCACAGAAATATCCCAATTCACAATGCTAAATGTCAGGCTTACCGTCCATAAATCCCATGGCAATGTCTAGAAAAAAGGAGCGGGGAAAAAAGAGGCTTTAGAAAAATACTGTTCATATAATGTATGTTCACCATGCTACATAACTGTGTGCATTAACTAACAAGGCAGAACTTATTTATATGCATATTTATAATACATATATATTTCATATATTAGCACATGTGTGTTGCATGTGTGTGGGTACATATCTGCATAATAAGCTTTTTGGTTAAATAGGATGGGCAGTATGCACTGGACTGTGGTATTTCCCACTTCAAAGCAGTTATTGATTTCCAGTGAACTCACATCACCACATGCTTGAGTAACAGCCAGATTCTGAGCTGGTGAATGAATGACTTTCAACAGGTACAGGTGGTCTCTGCAAGGTGTAAGCTTTAAAGAGCTTACATAGGTCAGAATTTTTTAGCCAGTTAAAAAATGATCCAGCTATCCACTGAGAACAAGTGGGTTTTCTTATAACTCTGACACTAGGAGGAAAATGGCATGCTTTTCAGGAAAGAAAACAAGAAAGTTGACCAAAGTTTTAATTTTATTTTCAGAAAGAAAAGCCGTAGACTTCATGCTAAATATTAATAGCCCATCACCTGAAAAAGAACTGTGCTGGTTGGGCCCAAAACCTGTCTGAGATGCTTCAAAACCTATCTACTATATTCACACCTAGGTTAAAGTCCATGAAAAACAAAAACTAAAGACATTCATAAAGTAAAAAGTCAAACTGCTCCTGAAATATTTGCAAATGTTAAATGTGACACCTAACATTTGCCTGAGAGAAAGAATTGCTGAATTTAACTTCTTTTCTTGCCTGCTTCTTATTTTATAAGGACAGAATAGCTCTCTGAACAATTTCTGCTTTCACAAACAAAAGAGAGAGTAATAACTCACTACTCAGATTTACAGCAAATTAACATCAACAGCCATTTCTCAATCAGTTTAATTTTGTTCAAGTCCAGGTACATGCTTCTTCTGTGGATGGAATTCACAAGTGTACCTGCTTACTCCCACATAACATCGTTAGCTGAACATTCAAGCTTTAAGGAAAAATCGTAGGTCTATTCTTATACGGCGCTAACTTGTACAAACCCTAGTCATCCTACTGACTTCCATGGAAGGAGAGATTACTCATTTTGCATCTTTCTTTCATTGCTCATGAGGCTTTCAGTATGAGGGGGAAGGAACAAACTGAGGGAAAGGCGAGACAAACCACAGCTAGCAAACAGAGGCAAGGGCCAGGCACATTTAGAAAGGCCATTTCTGAACCAGAAACAGAAAAGCAAGTGAGGAAGGGCAGACTGGGGCTCACTTACTGTGATCTGATCACCCTGGCAGAGCAGTGGAGGGAGGTAACTAATTAAATGATCAATAGCAAAGTCATGCCAAGCCTCCTGAGGCAACATGGCACAGATGACTATTCCTGTCTTCACATCACTACTTCAGCAGTTTGTTGTGGAAAATATCCATGACTGAGAAAAAAACTATACACATATAGAAATAAGAGTAAAGGCTCTCTTCTTAATCTCCCTGCAAGGTAGCACAGGGCTCTCCAAAGACTGTGACCACAGGTTTCATTCTGTCTATGCTGCCATAGCAGTGACTGAAACCCAGACTGCAGGGCTATCTTCCCTCCTTTTAAAAACATGGTGCTCTGACTCATCCACATGCTCTCATGGATGTGGACCATCCTTTCTCATACACATATATTGGGAGGAAAGGGGAGGGGAGAGACTGAAGGTGCTCAGGGAACGCTTCCTATGCACCCAGATAAAAACTTAAAATGTACTTTTCTACACTGAATTATATTCTGTATTTCATGGTACAGTTGAATCTAAAACAACTCTTCACTAAAGCACAAATGTGCTCTGTCACAGAAGTTAAATGTCTTTGGTTTAATGATCCCATCTCCCTAATCAGCATTATTACAAGACAAGCTGAAAGGGTAGAGCTAGCAAAGTCACTGTTAGAGCTTTCCGTCACTACTGAATGCCGAGGAATTTCTTTCCCTTTCCTTGTTTAGAGGGAGCAAGAAAAATAACAAAGCAAGATGCACAAAGCCTCTGCTGTAATTAAACAGTCCTCCTAACAAACCTCAATGAGAAATACCAGCTAATGTTTGGAAAGCTGACAATACACTGTTTGTCTGACAGTACATAAGCCATCAGAGATCACTACAGATCTCATTATATAACTAGGACTGCACACCAACCAAGAGAGATCAGCAGAGAACCAGGACTATCTCAGCCTTAAAGCTTCTTGTCTTCTCAGTCCTTTCCCAGTGCTGCATTCCTGAACAGCTGATTAAGTCCTCTCACATCTCACCGTACAAGCCAGGTTAACGATAGCCACAGGGATAACAGGTTTCGCTAACAGTGTCTTAATACTGTTTCCTTGTCTGTGTACAACACAGAGCTCCAGCTCTGCCGGCCAGGAGAGCTTCCCTACTGTACTATCAGCCCTATGGGTAATGAGGCCAAGTTCTGGATCTTAAAATAGCAGGTGCCCTAGGCTAAGCCAATGAAAATCAGCAACTCATATATCAGCCTTTTTTTTTTCCTTTTACTTTTCTTCTTTTTTTTTTCTCATATTGCTGCAAGAAACTACCATGGTAAATATTACTGTAGAATGCAGAATTTCTTTAACACAACATTCTGCAAGGAAATATCCTACTCCATCCTCTCATTTTCTTTGAGGTTAGGTCTAAAATAGATTTATAAAAGCAAAACCACTCAGATCCTATCCCCTGCTTGGTACAGAAACTCCACCATAGTAAAACAATCACATGTTGTCTCTGAGAGACCTAGGTCCTCTGAGGCATCTTTCCAGACATGAAGAGTCAAAGCCAGGTCAGAAAAATTGTCAGAAAAACAGTTGCTGGAGAATTATAATGTTGGCACTAAGAGTTATTCTAACGATGGAAAATAATGGCACGGCAAAGTCAAGGCCAGGGTACCAGCAACCATTCTCACTGACAAACATCTCATTTTACCACCTGACAACTTCCTCTCCTTCCAGTACCTCATAAAGTGTAGAGTTACTGAAGGAGAAAGATGAGATGGCTGACAAGAACTGCTCAGGAAGATCAAGTTTTGCAGACACTGCAGATACACTGCTCATTAGTACATGAGGCAAATCTTTGCTACCAAACACAGCACTCTGCATTCATATGCTTCGCCTACCTCAAGGCAAAGAGATACCTGAGACATGGGTGAATGAGTAACTCCAGTCGATACAACTTCTGGCTTGAAAGGGTCGAAGTCCAGATCTAGCAAAGATTCCTCTTTCTTAGCTTCAGGAACTTCAGTCTGTTGGAAGAGAAATATAACTCTTGAAAAACTCATCTTTCAAAAGCTGCCATGAGCAGCAAAATATTAAGGGGCCCAAGAGAAAAAAAAAAAAGTATCACAGGCTTTCTAGCTGCAGTGCAATCTAGGAGGGAAAGAAGCTCTGAAAACTTTTCTGATCTCTAGCGTAACTTTTAATTTTATTTTTATGAGCTTTACTCTTATGATGCCTTTGTTTCCTCTGCAGTCCAGCTTTGCCTTTTTCAGGCTAAACAAATCACAGCCCTTTTGAAAAAGTGCTGACTGTTCCCTGTTTAATTGTGAAGGCCCTTTTAAAATGCTTTGAGTCAGACACCAGAGTTAAAAATGGCACCCAATGACCATACAGTCTCATAAGTGAATTTCTCCCCAAACAGAAACATTAGTAAAAAGCCAATATAGAAGGACATAAATGCATTTGAATTAAATTTCAATTATGAACATGAATAACAATTTACTTTTAATGCTGCCCTTAGTTCCAAACTTTAGGAAACATCTCACATAACACTAAATCTTGCTACACTGATCTGCTCTTACAAAACTGGATTAGACGTTACAGCCTTTTTTTTGTTTGCAATTAATGAATTAGCCAGGGCCTTTGAGGTCATTGTAAATATATACATTGGTTCAATAAGCTACAGGTCTTTCCCTCTGTAAAGTAACATGAACAAATAATTAGCATGCTTCAACTAGCCTGAAACTGTAGCTGAGATTTAATTATCACTAATGATAAATATTCCAGACAAGCATCTTGGTTTTGGTAACAAGGCTAGTACTGCCTAATGCTAGTTGTTCAGTATTTTTTAAATAGCAAGAGAAGCTTATCTTTTGATCTACAGAATACATAGATAGTAGAGCATTAATTAGCATGCTATTTTGAAAAGTGTTCAGACTGGAAACGATACCATAGGAAATTACTTGTACACATACATTCACATATAATCCCATGTAAGAATGGTAACACAGAGTCAGACTACATAGCCCAGCTTCCTGTCTCTGACTGTGACCAAAGTGTATGCCAGGGGAAGTCTACAACAGGGCAGTCATAAGAACAGCAAAACTAGGAGATAATGATGATGATGATGATAAACAAAGTCTTTCTATTATTAAAACATTTAGGAGTGTAAACTTGCCAAATTAATGTTACTATTGGTAAACAAATGTTCAAATACAAGTAATTAATGGCTTCCATATGCCACAAGACATCTGACTTCTCTGTGTCACCTGGAAATGTGGTGAAAATAGCTCTTCAGCTCCCATGCTAGGAATGACAGAGTGACCTGGAACTCTTCAGTCTGGAAGAGGGATGCTAGTGGGAATGTGAGCATGGTCTACACTGGCATGAGAGGCATGACTCCTCCAAAGCAGGAAGGCAGGTGGCAGTGAAGTTGATGGGGGCACATATGGAATAAAGAAGAGGTGGTGGTGCTCCATGTGGCACAGAGTTCAGCTGGGGATCTCCTTGCCATTGGGTAGTGTGAATGCAAAAAACTTACATGTGCTGAAAGACCGAACAAATTTGCGGCAAAGTAGTCTGTTGATTACTAAATACGTAGAATCATGTTCAGGAAGCCCCTGAGCTGCCAATGGCTGGAGGCTGGGAGACTATAGGAGAAGGGGGTATAAGGAGTATCAACTGTGCTTATCTTGTCTTCTACTCTTCCCTTGGCCTCTGCTTTTGGCCACTGGTGATGACAGATAACTGGATTAACTGGTCTGACATGCTGAATCATGGTGAAGTCTCACACTTTAAGAAGTCAAAACCAAAACAGCCCTCCCCACCAGTAACCAGCATTACATTCATTCTGTCATGTCTTTCATCTGATGTATTTAGATTTCATCACATACGCCCTTGATGCACTAGCACTTGAATGGTCATATAGCTTGATGAAACAACACAGCATCAGCTAGCATATAATCAGAAATGGATGGAGATGGAAAAGTTCATTATCTTTCAGTGAGGTTCGAGAATGAAGTTGTCATTTATGAGGACTGAATCAAATGCACAGGAGTCTCACTTAGGCCATGTGTGATGACAGCTAAGGTATCTGTAGTGACAGAGTACTGATCACCGACTGCAAAAGTTACCATTACCCATTACCTCAGACCAAAAGAGAACACTTGTCGTAACTCTAGGAACAAAGGCCCAAATAAACATATAGTGTAACTGAGATATCACATCAGATGGAGAATTAGGAGAAACAGGAGCCTCAGGAAATCCCTGGATAAGGGACAAAGTTGTGACAGGAAGGCCTGCCAATCATCCTGTGTTAATTCCACCATAGTGTGATGAAGCATCAATAAATGCCACATTTGAAAGAGGCGGCTGTGGTAGAAGCAAGGCTGTACCTCTCAGAGGACCTGTATGCACAAGGGATTGAGAAGGCACAAGAAAAATGCAAGGACCACCAAAACTGCCACCCTCTCTCTGTATACAGTCTGTACAAGCTTTAAAATAGCCCCAGCAGGTATGGGTTGTTCACTTCAGAGCTGTCGGACACAGACATGTTAAGTACCCAGAAGGGGCATATTATAAAGGTCTACAGTGTCCAAGCTAGTAACTGGGCACTAAGGAGCAATGTGATGTGAAGAAAACAAGAAATAAAGCAAGGAACACTTATTTCTAAATGACCCTTTCATCCTGTCACCCAGATACCATATCTTCTCACCTCTTTCTTTTACTTAGCAGTAATTAAATCCATTCTTAACAATGAATAAATTGGAAGTGTGAGCTGCTTTGTTGAATCAGGGCCAAAATATTCAACAGCATCAAGCAGAACTGTCTTTCAGCATCTTGCACAGCACCAAATGCATTAGCACTGCTTGGTAAACCAAGATGTAAAACAACAATTACAGGTTATTTGTGCTCCAGAGGAGAAAAGTGTTTGGCCTGTTTGTAATCCTCTCTGAAACATGCGATTAAAGCAGGAAAGCTCTATTCATCGGCCCATTGGTTTTGTGCCTCTGCGTGAGGACAGTGCCAGGGACACCAGCAGTGGTCCTTTGGGAAGTCCTGCACCATTAGAGGGCTCTGCAGGCTCAATAGCTTCCTCCATGCTGCCCAACAAGGGCTCTAGGAGTGCAGGAGATGCCATAAACACCAAGAGGAATAAGTCCTTGTTTCCTGATGATTTCTTGCAATACATTTTCAATAGCTAGTTCTCTTACAGAAGGACATAAAACCTATACGTCACACTATTTGGGTATGCCTGTACATACTTAGATATAGTAAGGATGCTTTATTGATGGGGGTGGGTTTTGTGGAGGGAGAAGTGCAGATGAATCATGAGAAGGTGACCAGGGAATAGTTTAGGTCATTCCCAGGTCAGTGAATGTGCAGGAGGGAGGGACATAAATCACTTACTGAAGGGAGATCAATTTTTCCTTGAGACAAAGGAAAGATTTCAGTTCACAGGAGCATGCCCCACCTTTATTATGCCATTCCATTTTTATACCAATCTCTCGTAGAAAGGCTGTAAAGATTCTGGAAATGTGACTTATACTCATTTAAAGCCCTGTTCCAGTGTCAGCTCTTAATGGAAAAACAAATCAGTTCAATTTCTGTTTCCCTGGCTGGCCTGACAGGTGAAGGTTAGGTGAATACAGCATTTAATGCAGGGGACCACTTCTAGCACAGGATACACTGACTTACCACTGATGTCAAGGCTCATGCTGTCAGAGTGATGCAATCTCCCTTCAGCAGGAGGGCCCAGCAGCAGCTGTATTCTGGGAGCTGCCATTAATTCTTTAATTGCATGGGGACTTAACTATAAATAACTCTTTTCTCATCCAAATAGATCCCTAGGGATGACAATGCCTTTTTCTTCCCTCCACAAGAAAACAAAACATCACATCACATGTTCAAATTTTCTAAAATAATTTTTTCATTGTTGTGCCTACATTCTCGTGTTGTCAAATGAATTAGTACAAAAACAGTAATTCACATGAAAACAAAAATTCATAAACATTCTGCATAAGCTTCAGATCTGCATATTTCTCCCCAGTCTATCAGACACAGACTCAGATTTCAGACTTGTAATTACCATAATAGAAAGGGTCCATTATTGAACAAACAAGCAGCTACCATAACTGCATAAAAGCCGAATAACTGAATACAAATTATACAGACCTATTTTACACAACTCTGGCTTTTCTGTTTGTTAAACGCAATTTTTAAAAATTTCATAATTTCATAATAATGAGTTGAAAGTAACTTTGATCACTTCTCTGATGTGTAACTAATGTTTCTATTACTCGAAACCAAATGAATGAATAATCTAGCTGGAACAGCTTTTTATACCTGCAAAAAGTTGATTAAAGCAGCCAAATTCCTTTTTTTTTAATCACTCAGAAGAAAAAAGCAATAGTTTTTATGATTTTGGTAGAAGAAGCAAAAATAATGAAGGATCACTGTAAAGTGCCACTTGAGATGCTTAGGATTAGGAAAAAGCATCTTAGATGAACTCTCAGCTTGCAATGCAACCTGGATTCAGTTAAGTCTCAAACATGGCTGCATTTCACAGCATTTTTAGTCAGGTCTCTTGGGAAATCTCTCATTTTATTCAATGTGTTAGCAATGTTACCCCTTTTGAGTGATTATGTGTCACCTATTCAAAGATAAAACACTGTATGTGTGACCATTTCAAGACAACATAAAAGGATAATTGTGCCTCTGCCTTCTAGCTGCACCCTTCTCCTTCCTCCCCGGAGATCAGCCCTAAGGCCACTATCTTGGAGAACTAAGGATGATTGCAAGGTTGGACCCATACACCATCCTCTGAAGCTTACCTGTGATGGGGTCGTCACATTGATTTCTGGGACAAAGTTGTCGTCAAAGAAGTTAATGATGTTCTCCTGTTGCAACTCTTTTGTGGGTGTGAGCTTAGGCAGCGGTGGGACTGGTGGACCTTTCCTCAGCTAGACAGACAGCAAAAATGTCACAGACTAGTTCAGGGAAAGAGCTTTAAGCTAGGACTAAACAATTTGCATTAGGTTTTTATCTATGCTGCTTCACCTTAAAAGTGGGAATAAGTCGTGGACTGAAAGGAACTGAACATCTGTTTGCCACCAAATGCATTGAAATAAACATTATGGGAAAAGCAAAAACAACTCTATGTTTCAAATTCGTTCCAGCTCAAGGTTTAAGATTTCATATGAAAGCATTTCTTGGCTGATTTTTTTTCTGCTGTGATAGGCACGCAGTACAAGGCACTTTCTCTCCTATGCAGCCCATAGCTGGAAGGGTGATACTGCATAGAACAAGGCCTCTGCAGATTTTTGGCTTCTTAAGTTCATTCTCATTTAGCTTTGGGATTTTGTTCCTGCCCACCTGTCACTACCTTTAAACCCTACTTAATGCTAAGAGCATATCATCTCTGGGAACCATAGCACCTCAAAGGTGCTTAGGTTACTAATTCCCCCAGCTCTTCAGAGATTCACATAACTATGTGTGCTGGTTTTGGCTGGGATAGAGTTAATTTTCTTCATAGTAGCTGGTATGGAGCTACGTTTTGGATTTGCACTAAAAATAGTGTTCATAACATAGGGATGTTTTTGTTATTGCTGAGCAGTGACTACACAGAACCAAGGCCTTTTCTACTCCTCACCCCACCAGTGAGTAGGCTGGGGGTGCACAAGAAGCTGAGAGGAGACACAGCCAGGACAGCTGACCCCAACGGACCAAAGCGATATTCCATACCATATGATGTCATGCTCAGCATAGAAAGCTGGGGGAAGAAGAAGGAAGGGGGGGGACATTCGGAGCGATGGCGTTTGTCTTCCCAAGTCACCGTTACACGTGATGAAGCCCTGCTTTCCCAGAGATGGCTGAACACCTGCCTGCCAATGGGAAGTGGTAAATGAATTCCTTGGTTTGCTTTGCTTTCATGCACAGCTTTTGCTTTACCTATTAAACTGACTTTATGTCAACCCACAAGTTTTCTGACAGTTACTCTTCTGACTCTCTCCCTCATCTGGGGGGAGGGGGAGCGAGCGGGCAGCTGTGTGGTGCTTAGTTGCCAGCTGGGGTTAAATCATGACACTATGACAAACTAATTGCTTGGAATAATACCAAATACTATTGTTTAATTTTAAAATCTGTCAAAATAAAAAAAACCACCAAACCCAAAACCAAAAAACCCAACCACAAAAAAATCCTCAGGTGGTATAGTGACATAACACCATTGGCACCAGTAAGACTAAACTGAGTCATACCAGATGAATATTCAGGCAGTGAGGTGTCACGTTTTGGGAGACCAGAGAAAACAAGTGTGTTCACATGTAACTAAATGCAAAACTAAACTTCTGATATGCTCCCCCCATTGAAATAGCAATCAGCACAGAAGCTATCCCAATTCTGAAAACATCAGTGACAATAACACAAGTCTTTGATGTGTTCACAAAGTATCAGGTACAACTCTTATGCTACAGATGAAACTGATGCATGAAACTGATTATTATTTTCACCAATACTGGTGAGAATAGAAATGGCTCCACTGACTCCAACAGTATCAAACTTCTCAATCCAGTGTTAATAACAACCAATAAGCCTTTAATTATCAGGGTCCTTAGAGACTATGCAGCTTTTTAAGAAACGTGTTGCTTAGTCACCATAAATCCCCCCAGTTCACCGGGCACCTTAAATTTTCTTCATTCCCCCTTATATAAAAACCACTTTCCACCCACGCTTGTGACACAGGGATGAACAACCAATCAACAAAGCAGACTGCAATGGAGCCAGTGGCCTCCCTCTTGTTTCTCAGTGACTGCCTAGATGAAAAATCCACCATATATATCATCTCAGCTATTTTTTTATCGCACAACAGGCCATTTTCTCCTGTTAAGTTTCCACTTACCTGTGTGGGTGACTTAGGCCGGGCTGGTGCCGGAGATGCTGGTGCCAGCATATGATTGGGACTAGCAGTAGGGCTAGGCAGGGGAGAGACCTCCTCTGGCGGTGACGGTGTTTTTGCAATGCGGAGTGGACCTGAATCACTAGATGGAAACAAAGCAATGGTGAGGACATACATATCATGCTGACTTATTACCTTGACAATTTGATGCAATTGTTGAACTGCATCCCTGATGTAATGCCAGTGATCACAGAAGGCAGTACACACTGGAGATGAACTGAGCGATTATATAATGACTAAAGCTACAATTAAATTCAATTAAAATTCAGTCATCTACATTGTCAAAGGAAGTTTTAATTTTGAGTGATCTTGATTTTTTGAACATCTGTTTACCTGATCATTAGAAGTTGAGGGAAACAGAGTACCTGCATTTTATCAGATTCTGTATTTGAAGTAATGTTTCACGTACAAGTTTGTAATGATCATAAAATGTGAGATGGAATTATTGTCTTCATTTTACACAGTTCTCAGAATAAAAGGCTCTAAAGATAAAAACCCCAGGGGAAGGCATAACAATGAGTAATGCAAATAATTTTAAAAGCTCAGCAACTTCAGAAAGGTTTCAATAAAATAAAACAACCAAGGTTATTATAAAGATATCGCTATTTAGAGGGACAACTCGCCACAACTATAAACAAGCAGTAGTCAAGTGACTTCAACAGAGCTCTGCTGATACTAAGAAAAGATCTGATGAAGTCCTGAGAAAAGATCTGCCCTTCCCATGAAAGCACCTGCTGCAAACACCGAGACATATTCAGCTACCTAGAAATGCTGAAAGCTGACAACTCGGGGAGGGTATAAACTATAGCACTCAACGACCACAGTACTTGTTAAAAGAAGAGCAAGTCCTACACATCTTCAGGGAGAACAAAAGCGCTACCTGATTGAGGAGACCACACCATAAACATGTTCCTAATGCTAACACAAGAAAAATTTGTTCTTTAGAAAGGAGAGACTTAGCTCACACTCACCACCTCTTTCTGTGGAAATATTAAAAAAGAAAAAAATAAGCAGTTATTAAGAAATTTATTTCCAAGCTACAATATTTGCCTTTAGCATATTCAGTAGCATACAAGTTTTTAAGATGTTTATTTTATACAGTTCTTTAAAGGAAAGATTAGGTACTGTACTTGTCTAGTATCTACTTCTCATGTATCTAAAAAGGAAAGCTGTTTTATCTTACAAAGACCCACTCTCGAGTAGTCTTTTAGAGCACCATAACTAATAATGGAAGTCAAAATCTATCAAAATTTTCACATAAGGCTCTGCGAACAGTACAGCAAAAGACAGCAACATGGTAATTAAAAAAAAAATGTATTTTTAAAAAACATTTTAAAAATAAGTTAAGAAGATCACACTGCCTTTACTTATGTCTACTCATTTGCAGCTAGAATTAGTCTTTTTTCTTTCACTCATTAATGGAAACAGTAACTCAGTGGGAACGAGCATGTGCACACTGGACATGGTCTAGGAGACACAGGTGGCCAAGATACCTGTTTATTACAAAAACTTCTTGAAGTTTTCCAACACAACTTTACTTTTCATCCCATAAAGGTATG
This sequence comes from Balearica regulorum gibbericeps, assembly GCF_011004875.1. Classification (NCBI taxonomy): domain Eukaryota; kingdom Metazoa; phylum Chordata; class Aves; order Gruiformes; family Gruidae; genus Balearica; species Balearica regulorum. Next base: position 113,058,509 of record NC_046185.1, on the reverse strand, counting down.
TTACAAATGCTTTATGGAAACATAGTCCAGCTCGTGAATCCATCTGAAAGGGGCTGGAAGTGGTGACGCATGAGCTAAAAACTCCTTGGAGGCAGTGTGTAAGTATATAGAAGCATGGATTAATGCTGAACTAATCCAAAACAAAAATTTTGGACACGTTCTTAATAAAGTAGTTTTGAATTTTGCATCAGGTCAGAAGGTTCAATATTCTATACTTTGTTCTTCCAAAGTGAGATCAAAACAAATGTAGAACTATCAGACATATGTTTGAGGCAGATGTTACGTTGCTTGGTCAGTCTTAATTGTTGTTAATCTGAGTCCATCTTGAGGGCAAATTAGAAGTAGCTATAACATTGTTCTGATTGCTTCTGATGAGCTGGGATTGGCTGGAAATTCAGGATTTACATATTCACTCGAAATATCATCGTGTTTTGAAAAGTGTCACTGTTTCATAATTACAACCTCTTCTGTCTATCACTATTACAGAACCGAGAGATCAAATTATGGCAGAAAGGTTACATTTGTTGCAGGCAAAAAATCAGAAATACTGCACTGGCATCCACTGACCTTACGAAAGCATGATCTGATTTTAAACTTTTTTTGCTTTTGTTTACATTTTAAGACAAGATTTCTCTTGAAAGTCATTTAAAGTATGGTATTTTGTGGCACTCTTTTTGCATCAGCTTTTATGATGCTCTGGCAGATCACATTTCTTGACTTTTCCTCATGAGCAGAGGAGATACAACCTTACAAAGGTTGGGATTCTCACCTAATCATATGCCTTTAGGAGCTAAAAACACATCTAAATATTGCAAGGCTTTAAAAAAAAATTTGAGAGTTACCAACATTGCTGTAGAGTAAGCATCTAAGAATAAATGAGCTATATACTTATCCGGTACAAATTGGCGTAACAGTCTACAGTAAACTAGGCTAAATTGCAACAGCTGAGAATCTGCTGATAATTCCTTTTCATTTTTTTTAAAGGAAAAATAGGTGGGTGATGAAGGAAGTTTTGCACCTTTACTCATGTTGACAACAACTTCATCCAAGGTACCTTCATCTACCATCCCGAACAGAGCCAGTGACCGTGTTGCGCAGCAATCGCTACACATGGTGCAGGTGATTACTACATATGGTGAAACCCACAAAGCCTACTGCAATGCAATTCATTAAAAAGAAGCAATAAACTCACCTTGGTGCCCCTTGAATGGTGAAGGCCTTGTCTGCGTGCTGATCTCCCAGCTTTGTCATCACTTCATATAGTTTGTGACATAGCTGAGAAAATAAAACACTTGCCTGAGTTTATATGAAACTCTATAGTCATGATTAAAAACACAGGTGATAAATCTGGTCTGATAACCTGGTAATAGATAGTCTGATAACTTTAAAATAGCATATAGATCCTTCCAAAAATACTCAGTGCCACATATATCAAAAGCCTAAGTAGAAACTTATTACAATCCATAGAATCAAAAACATAAGCTGTTTTTCAGAGAATAAGTTTATAAGTGTGACTGACTGCTGCCTGACCTGATGAAGGAGGTCACCTAAAATTTAAAGCAACATGGGTAGCTGAGAAGATTCATGTTTTCCCCTCAAAAACCTAATCCCAATTTATATGGGACTTCAGTCAAGCAAGTTTTCCATACCATTTCTGTTCCTATTAGTAGCTTACTACATATATTACACTACCACTTAGCAAGGTATTTTCAAAAGATCCTCACTGAAACTGCTCTATTTGCCTAACAGTCCCAGATACAATGTTGCATTGCTGACAATGTATATAGCAGTCTTGAAGGGACTGCTTGACATGTTTTTCTTGCACTGATTAAAGCAATGAGATGCTTAGCAACTGGACACAGAAAAAATACTGAAGACCACACTATGCTAAAAAGAATGGAGAAGTTATCAAAATAGAAAGTGAATTTAGTGCTACAACTGATAATGCACTGTAATCCAAAATTGTACAGGCTGCCCTTTCCTTAAGAAGAGTACAAAAATGGCAAGTAGAAACCAATACAAAGGTTATACTACAAATCTGGATCTAGGGCAAATTCTCACGTGTGCCTCTGCTAGATTTTTTACTGCTGCATCACAAGACATTTTGCTTGCTGCTATGCATATCACATAATCTATTATACATGAGATATTCATTTTTACTCACTAAAGCTATTTCCTTGTGAAACTTGGCTTCGAGGCTGGATACGTTTTTGAAGGTGTTCACATAGAAGCCAACTCGTCTACGGAGGATGTCACGAAGGAAGGAAAAAGAGAATAAAAGATAGGGGTGGGAGGGCCACAAAGGCAAATAAATTCTTTTTTTTTTCCCAAACTACAAGCAACATTCTTGACTATTATTCTTAGCAAAGCAAATAATTGGATCAAATGTCAAAATTTCAGACTAGTTTGCTCATGATTATTTCTCTTTGTGTTAAGAACCATCATATTTCACTCTGCACAGAGTGAAACAAGTTGAGACTACTCCACAGTGGGGGGCTTCAGCTTGTTTTAGAGAAGGGGAAGATTGGAAAAGGATCAGCACAAGTGGGGCACAAGCACACAGCAGGCAAGGGGCTCTGGGGCACCCCATCTCTCACTGGTCAGCAGGCAACCATTGCATGGAAGGAGAGAGGTACCACTCCAGCACTGCGAGCGCCTGCGCCCTAGATGCTATCGCAGCACCTAGGTGATGCAGGTGTCTCTGGAGGCAGCTCCAAGGTATACAGCTCAGTACAGCCTGGGGGTGGGTGTCCCACGCTCAGCCCTCCTTAAAGAAATCGGCTCTGAAATACATGCATCTGTATGTAAGAGAAAATAATTTCTAATATAAACTAGACATTTTTTGCACATGCAGTCAAAAATCTGCTTGCCTGAGGTGAGTGATTACATTACCTCTTGTACACTTTGAAAGTAGAAGGTGTTTTCTTAGGTTTTGACTTTTTTTTCCTATTTAAAACTTTAATGTGTAATTTCTCCAAACTTTTATCAACAAAAATCATCTTTGGTGTAAGAATAAGTCTGCAAAATGTTAACTCAATGGATTGTTTTCTTCCCGAAGAATTGTAATAACTAAAAGAAAGTACCCTGAAAGCAATTGCTTTCTAAATGATGCCTATTGCTCAAATAAATTCTACCATTCCGTGAGACTAGTTAGTGGGCAACACGCATTGAAATAAAAGGGCCCTTACTCTAAATCATTCATATGCAATTTTACTTTTAGTAAGCCCATAAAATAAATATCTTGGAGTGCTAAGCAGTTTTCAACTGAAATAGGCAGAAACACAGCAGAAAAACCCTCTATTGATCTGAAATTTAACAGGAATTAATTTAGAAGGCAGAGAAGACAAAGAATACTTCAGTGACTCACAACACACTTCCAACTCCAGACAGTCATTTGTTAAAGAACATAGCACACTAATGAGATGCTTGTTTTTCTGCTGCTTTTGTTCTCCCGTTCATTTTGTCTCTATATTTTCTTTATAAACACAACCTATGATTATACATTGCAAATGAATGATCTATGCCATCAAATGTTTTTACATCACAGACATAGTCAGCACAAAACTACAAAATGTGTATTCTGAAGTAGTTATTATTTTTCTCTTCTTCTACTGCTCTGGTAGTATTTTATCAGAACTCGGAAACAACAACTGCCATAAAATCTTTATACATTTGTAAGGTTCTTCATTTTGATACCTTTTACAGAAAAATGACCTATAAATAGACCCACTGCAAATCTAGAAAAGCGTGCAGTTACTTTTTACAGTGGAAACATTTGATCCTTTTTATTAAATAGAAGCATTTTTTTTTCCTTGAAAGGATCAGGTATCCACCACCAAGGTTTCTGAGAAAGGTGACGGAAGCAGTGGGTCATAGTCACGATGTGCTGTTCTTTGCTCTGCCACAGTTCTTTATCCATAAAATGGAGACCTTTTTGCACCTCAGAATGAAGACATGATAAAGAATCTTAAGTGCCAAGATACACTGAAAAAAATAAGCATAAGTACACTTACAATAAGTATAATTTCAGATCATTTGTAGGCATTTTCCCTGTTGTTATTTCAGAAGGTTAATGGATGGGATCTTCAAGAAGCCATCAAAACATTTTCTATCAGCTTGTTAAAATTCCCTGGTTCCGTTCACTTAGTCCACCACTAGGCCTTCCAGACAATATCTGCCTAGGCTTACCGTGACCACAGAGATGGCAACTCTTCCTGCAAATCAGTGTTAAATTCTTCAAAAACTTTCTGTGCTTTCTGAAACTCTTCTTCTGCCTAAAACAAAAATGAAACAAGGTGACTTCTGCAATCACTATGACATAACAAAACCTGCCAAAGTTGTTTTGGGGGTGTTTTGTGGGTCTTTTTAATTTTTTATTAACAAGGATGTGACTCCGTTCCACACCATGGAAGCCAACACAAGACTTGCTGTCCCCCAAGTCTCATCAGTAGAGAAAGTTAGGGCTCAAAAGGGACTCACTCCTGAAAGAGGCTGGGCATGCCTTCACCAAAATAATCAATACACATTTATGCTTAAGGATATTGCTAGCTCAATTTCTGAGAGAGGAAAAAAGAAGAGAAAGTTTGTGCTCGGTTTCTGTACAGAAACAAATGCCACCCAAGCTCCCGAAGTCTACTGCCAGCATCTTTCTGATTGTACTACCTTGGTAATTCTGCCTTCATCTTTTCTTTTTGAGCTCTGCAGGGCTTCTAGATGATGCCTTGCACTGTCGTAGTCTACCAGCTTTCTGCTTCGTTTTGCAATGCGAGTCTGTACAGGGGTAGAAATGAAAGTCAGCACAAATAGCACTTTTTAAAAAGCTATTCTACCTATGTTGTCATTTAAGTTTTTGACACATTGTTATTCTCCCTTATCTGCTTAGTATCTGAATTACTGTATCACGCAGGAACATGGTCATGGTGAGAGAGAAAACTAATCACCTTATTTTAAATAAGGAAGCAATTTACAGATGGTATGGAAGGGTTTTTTGTGGGTGTAGGGCTTACAGGCCTTAGAAGTGAGATATCAATGTTATGCAAGACTTGTCTCATTCTCCAGAATAATTGAACCTGTTAAACTCATGGTAACACCATCTATTTCCCTTATATATAGTGTGCTAAATTAATGAATAATTAATGTAATTTTTTTCTGGATTTGGAAAAATGCTTAAAATATACTTCTCGGTATAGTTGCTCTGACACATAACTAAGATAACTGGAGTTCAACATACAACAGGAATTCTAATCTACCTGTTATAATTCTTTTAAAACTAAACAAAAGTCCTTTGATATATACTGACTTTACAAAGCCATATATTATATGTAAATGCCACATGCTGAGAGGGCATAAGAACAGTTTGATTTACAAGCAAGTTTGAGACTGAACATCAGTAATGTTGGGATTTTTTTATTATTTTTTCTTTAGTCCCTGATGTAAATGACAAAGGGGATGACTGTCTGATACCTATTCAATTATAAACCACCACAAAGTATTTCCAGCTATGTCCAGACAGTCACATTAAAATATAAATGTATCTACCTCTCACTTGTAATGATTCTTTATCCCCACACAGTTCATTTAGCAACCATCTCCCTGGGCTGTACACCAGACAGGCATCTCGGAGAGGCTAGAAGCTGCATAAGTCTCTCCTTATGTGTATTAAAAAATATTTTTGTAACTAATTAAAAGAGAGGAACTGTGGCTTAGTTAAGAGAAAGATATTTAGAAACCCACAGGTGCATCTAGCCAGTAAGAAAAGGCCTGCTTTTCATGTCATAATTTGTCTGGCATTTTAACAGCTGAAGAGCTTAACGTATCCCTGTTGAAGTCGGTGAGAATTCTCTCATATCAAATAAATAGCAGCAGAAAAAAACATAAGAGTTTTATCTACAAAGGCTAATTTACTTCCAAGTACTACGGCATTAAAACCAGTTTTGTCCACTCGGAAAATCAGTGCAGCCTAATGTCAGGGATTTGCTTACAGAACAACATCTTTTACATTGCAGAAGAGAATGACTTCCACCTCCCCCCCCCCCCCCGGCTTTTTTATTTTTCTTTGCTTGTAATCTCATTTTCTATTTATTTTATGACTCAACAGTAATTTTACAAATTGTCCTTTATAGAAAACCATTACTGTACTTTGATATCAGGAAATTGTCCTAGATATGTATCCAAGGTCAACAATGACCCATCCACCAGTTTTTGATGGAAGTCTTCCCAAAGTTCATCACATTTCTGTAAAGGTAGAAAAGAGGAAAATGCACTTAGAAGTTTGATTCCACTCCAAACCTAGGAGAAATACAAATGTAATTGGTAAAGATTAGTCTTTCCGAAGTTTTAAAATGTTCTTCGTTAATCAGAATAAATCAGAGTCCGCTTATAAAGTAAATGAAAAGGAATACCTTGACATTGCAAGTTTTAATTCACAAGAAAAGATTTAGTTTAACAACTAGTTTGTGCTTTCACTCTTTCAAATAGTAACTGCTATGTGAAAATAAGGATAACAAGGATTCAAGTTCTTCCTCAGGGTTTCAGGTCCCCGAGGGCCAACAACACAGAATCTGAAGCTGCCCTAGTTCTTACGGCATCAATGATGAACCCTCCTTACAGAGAAAAGAAGCACAACTAAAATTAGAAGACTAGATAAAATAAAGGAACAAAAATAAAGTGGGTTTCCCATAATTTACATGGAATTGTAAGCTTAGTTTTGATTGCTCATTTTTAAAATAAAAGCACCTAAGAAAGGTGCTTCCATCCCATACTTTTTGTGCCATTAAGGTATGTTTGATGAAATGGCCAATGGACAGACAAGAACTATACCTCACACTGCTAGAGAACTGGGAGGCCAGATATGAAATGTGTCAACATCAGCAGGCAAACCAAAACAAAATTCCTCCCCCCACAGAAGCTACAGTGCTTTTGCCCAGCCCCCTTTGCAGCTCTGGGGTAGTCACCAAGAGACATCCCTTGTAGTTTTCTGGTTTTTAAGAACATGCTAATGCTGCTGATGTGACAAGGACCCCATAGGGAGCAGGATGAGATTCCTTGCCAGAAGCAAATCCTGTTACATAGAGCTGGAGGTCCCAGGCTCTGAACTGAACAAGTCATTAGCACGTATTAAACATCCTGATTCCCCCTTTTCTTTGCACATTTCAAAAATCACTGAGCTCCCGCCTTTGATGGGAGGAAGGCTAAAGAGGGTGAGCACTGCTTTGCAGGGCTGTTATTCTCACCGGCTAGTCGGGAAAGCTATTCCCTAGTGTTTGTTTTATCATGAGCCGCTACAGGATATATTATAAATTCTGTGTGATGCCAGCATTTAGTTCATTCATTTCTTACCCTAACAGAATCCCTAATGAATTATTACAATCTATTAATCATACTTAAAAGAAATACCTAATTTATTAACACAATATTTAATCACAGTGGTCTACAGAGTAGCACAGCATTAGATCATAGCAAGCAACTGCCAGTCCTGTGCATTTGCCTTTGTATCTTGCTGATACGTATTTTGGTCAAATTAAAATCATGGAGGTTTTCTGAAAGCTAATGGGCTCAAAAAACATTGCTGTAACATTGCTGAAGAGTTCTTTAAGGCATCACCTTTCCTACCATACAGAATAAGGTCATTTAGGGGGAATGATCATTTATATCCTGGACTGCACAAATATATCATTATATTAATATCTCATTATATCAATATATCATTTATATAATTACTTTTGGAATGATCATTTATATCCTGGACTACACAAATATATCATTCTTCGTTACTCCAGGTTGAGGGATGCATAAGTCTACATTTGTGATTATATAAGGAAAAAAAATCAGGAGCAGAAATTTTGTCATGTTGTCCACATGAGTCTCTTATTAAGAAGACTGTCGTGGTTTAACCCCAGTCAGTAACTAAGCACCACGCAGCCACTCGCTCACACCTCCCCCTCCTGAAACACAGCACTATACCGGCTACTAGAAAGAAAATTAACTCTTATCTCAGCTGAAAACAGGACAAAGACACATCTAACATTTACCCCTGTATCTAACAGAGATTAAGAGCCAAATTTTGGTCCTTTCATACACAATTACAAATTTCTAAGTGTAAAATCTAATAGTCTACAGCATGATGCAACAGGAGATCTTCCAGCTGTTTAACCTAAAACAATATAAATGGTATGGTATCTTAACTTATACAGTTTGGAAGTGGGGTGCTTTTAAAATCAAAAACATGTCATGTCTTCAGCAGCACGGAAGGGTAGAGGAAAGCAGCCACAGAGAAGAAAAGCAAATATTACACTGATCTGAGAAGATTGCTCCATCTTCCAGTTTCTTGTTAATTATATTATCCAAGTAGTCTTGTACACTGGATGCTAGGTGGTTAAAAGCTGCACTGATAACAGTTTGCACTATCTTGTCACTACTAGCACACTTGCTGACAGATTCCCCCTAGAATTAAGGCTGTTTAAGCAGGCAATTCAGAGCACCTTGAGTTAAGCGATGTCCTCTAGAAAAGCTTATTTTTCTGAAAGGATCACTGAAGGAACCTCAGAAAGGCTAAAATGAATAGTGCTCTGCAGTCTAATTTGGCCTTTAATTCCATATTTTCGTCAGAGCTAGGTGAGCATCCCATCAAGTATCCTGTTTAGCACCACTGGCTCAACAGTTGTTACACTGCACAAAAGGATAAGCACATTTGATAATTTTCAATCCTCAGTAGAACTGAGAATCCTGACTGTGAAACCGTATGCAAGATACCTTGTACAAACTTGTCAATCAGTCACTATCAGGACCGATTCTGCTCGCACTGATGCTGACCTCAGTGGGAGCTTATGTAAGCTAGTTCATAAAACAGACGTTGCAAATGCAGCATACAGTCAGCAGGAGGTGCATTTCACAAGACCAATAATTTCTATGCTCAAAACAGGATTTAAGATGCAACGAAAAATTAAGAGAAATTTTAGATGTACACTTCTCATTAGCTCAGAAAATCCATTTGCAGCCAAAATACTTTTTTCCTCTTTCCACACATCTTACCTCTCCAATCATTTTCACATCTTCTCGTCCATACCAATCTGGTTCATACACTTCATGAAGAGACTCTGTAAGCTTCTTTGAGGCATCTTGCATGCCTGTAATTAGACAGAGGGAGGAACATCTAACTGCAAACTACAAGAAACGTTTGCTAAATATCTTCATTTCAACCCTACTATTCCCTCTGGCATGTTTAGAATATCATTTTCAAGAGCTGAAACAAAACCTTTATATTCACCCAGCTGCCTCAGGTTAACAAGAAATCTCCCTCTCAGAAGGATTAATCTATATTTATACACAAGAAAAAAGTTTCTATGAGATTAGGGATTCTGTTTTCTATTCCAAACTAAACGTGAATAACAACTCAGAGGGTAGTCCTGCCCACTAAAAGACATTTAATACCCAACTGAAAGACTATCACTGAGAATGCAATTAAATAGAAACCTGTCTTTGGTTATTCTCCGCCCTTCTACCCTACAGAACAGTTTCCTACTTTGTCCATAATAAGTAGCATGCCCACCTGTGTGGAAGAGGATGCATCTCCAGGGTGGTATGGTTAAAATGGCAGAGATTTATGGGAATTGCTGGCTACAAATAAATGGACTTAGGAGAAAAGCTAGAAGGGGTAAAGCTAACCAAAAGTGCTCCCCAGAATGAGGAAGGTCGCACACAGGCAGAAAATCTCAGGATTTCTCCATTTCCTTGTTTTCAAAGATATTTAAGTCTCAGAAGCTTTCATATGTGAAGTGAGTGGTTAGGAAAAAGAAGCTTGTTATTCTTGTGCCCACAATAATGACGGTGACCTAAAGGTATGCAAATAATGAAGCAAAGGACTAGCAAGAGCTGAGGCAGTGTCCACAAGTCTAGGGAAAAGAGATGCCTGCACCTGGGGAAGAGTGCCATAACAGACCTGGTTTTATGAAGAATAATTATCTTGTACGCTCATCCAGTAGGTTTAGAATATGTGGACCCCAGCTTATTTACACTTGCAGCATGGTGGTGTCTACAAAGAAGTGCACTGAGCCAACCTGCATTAGTCACCTTTGGAGCTCTTGCTATCACAGGTGAAAAAAGAATGGGGACTATTGATGGTTATCACTCTGTAAAACACAGAGGAGATGGTTTAAATGTAAAGTAGCTTTAATGATATTATGAGAAAGAGCCTAAATCTATCTTCAGTGAGATCAGTTTGACCCCAGTGAATAAATTACTGCCCTCAGTGAAGGCATTGGGGTTTGCCTTTCCATTTTGATGGAGCACTAATACATCAGATGTTGAATATGGTTCTGAATCCAGTGAAACCAAACTGATCTCACCTAACATGCTGAGTCAGTTCAGAATCAGTAATTTTAAAATGACAACCTTATTTCAACTTCTTTGCAAAATCTGAACAACACGGCTATTTTTTTTACCTAGCATTAACTTTTTTTTAAAAAAAACCCACATTTTTTCTCCAGCCTAAGTCTGTTTGCTGCAGCACATCTGTGGTGTCTTGAAAATATCTCTAGCATGATCTTCAGATTTAACTGCTTAGTGGCTGAATTTAGAAATAACATCGATATTTCTGTTTTCTGCACAAAGCAATGTTCAGGAGTGGAAAAGAAGAATTTGTTTGAAACTTGAATGTCTAGAAGAGCAGACCTGGCTTAGTCAGTAGCTATTCCACCATGCACTCCAAAGCACACGCTCAAGATACAACAGGAAAATAAATGCAGTAATGCACACTTCCTAATATAAAAATGGTGGTTTATGGAATGGGTAGGATAGGAAAAAGGATACTGAAAAAGCTGAAAGCAGATGGCTGTTCTCATACCTTGGGTTCAAGGGAGAGAATGGCATGGGAAAGGGGGAGAACAAGTGCAAAGGAAACCCTAATGCTCAGAAGGTACAAGCTTTCACCTTTAAATCCAAAGGTGCTGTGCCAAAACAGAATAATTGATCTCTTCAGGGATTGTCTTGGGGGTGCTTTTTGATGGCAAAGCTCAGCTTCAGAGAACGGGTATAGCACAAGAACTTAAGATGCATTTCTTCCTTTTCTCCTTTGTGGTTAATGCTTAGGATGATGTATCACTAGATAAGAAAGGGTTCCTGAATGAAGGGGCTTTTTTGCCTAGAATATGCCAGATTACAGTAAAATACAGATTATCTTCACATATTTTTCCAGGCAGGACTCATTTAAAATCTTCATTGCCACTACAAATTAATCAACTCAGGAAGTAAGGCAAAACCAGCACAGTATTGCCATGCTTAAGAAGTCTGCTTCTGCCCACTCAGGGCGAACGCACAGACCAGGAAGGTTTGTGCATCCCTGCTCATGCTCAATCCTTTCTGATACCTGAACTTTTGCCCTTAAGCACGCTGCGTGCTAAACCTGCCACGTACACTTCTGCGGCAGGCAGGCTAGCATAGCTGCTTGATAATCCCTCCTGGAGCTTGCATGCAGCTCGGTCACAGATCAGGCTTGGGTAGAGGACCTTTTCCTACACAGACTTTCTTTTTTAAGTACTGCAGGACTCAGGCTTAGGAGAATAAGTAAAAGACACTTAATATCTGACGCTTGAGGCTTACCAAAGTTGCACCAACTTTTACACTTTTTTTGGTTCTGAGAATCTGGTAATCCTCCATTCTACCACGTTCCTGTACAAAACACCAATCAAATCCAGCTGCAGCGTGAGGCAAGTGAGCATTACAGCATTTGGCTTCCTCTGTCAGGGGCTTCTGTCTGAAATTTCCACATGCCAAGATCACCCGTCCTACTCCCCTCCTACTGTACCTACACTAGGTTTACTGCAATGCCCCAAATGAATGCTTAGGTAAATATCAATCTGGTGGCTTCCCATTCTTTTCCATGCCTGTGGGCATATACTTACAATGTCCAATGATTTTTTTATTTGGTTAGTTTTCACACAGAATTATTTCTTATGCACTGATACCTTTTATGCATTATTCAGCACTAAAGTTAAGAGGATTAGTGTCAGCCACACACTGCAGGCTGTCTCTCTCTGCTGTTTTTAACTGCTGTCACTAAGATGAATTGTTTAAAGCGAGTCATTAAAGTACCAAGAAACGTGAAAAAATTTTTTACTGCTGATGAACAGTCAGAAATTTATATTTAATATCAATTGTTTCATTTAGCACCGCTTCTTCTTGGTAATTGGGTCACTTATTAAATAACTACAAATGCCAAAATAATTTAATCGCTTAGGAAAAATGATGCTAAATAAACCAGATACTGAAGTCTGAGGCTCTTGCATGAAATCTTCCCTCTTCCTATGGGAAAGATCTCCAGTCTCTGGAACCCCAAAGGACTCCTACAGGCCCCCATGTGGTAGGGATCCTGGGGGTGGTGGTGCAGAGACTTTCACATTAAGCACCCTAGAGATGGCAGAAGGTACGTGACTCTCTGCCACCACATTTCCAATGTACTCAAGCTCCCATGGGCCTTGGGACTCCATGTTGGCCATAGGACTTATATACTGTAGGGTTTACTCCCCACCAGGGAAATCTAGACTGAATCATGGAGAAAATTCCATTTTCCTGATGGAGTGAGGCACCTTGATCTGGCTCTTAATATTTAATTATTTGAGTGGAGAAGAGAGCTTCATGTGTGATTCTCCAGGGAAGTGACCTATCCTGCCATAAGGGTTGTATCTGTCATTGCTAGTTAGCCATTAGAGTTTCCACTGGAACAATTCAATCATTTCATAATTCATTACAAAATTTTACAGAAAGATGATGAATATTTTTATTGCTTCTAAGAAATTACATGATTGATTTTAAGATTTGTGTGTCTGAAGGATATGTGCAGTTCTGTGAGCCACAGACTGACAATTAGGCAGCAAAACTGCTTACAGCACTTCAAAACCTCCCGTTCCCTTCCTGTGCACTGGTTATTATTTCTCACAAAGTTAAGCCACCTGAAAAGTATGGTGCTTCTTTTTCATGATGCAGGATTCCTTTTCACCTCTACTGCCTTGCCACCTGCATGCAGATCCAGGTCTGTATCTCCCCATTTGCACTGGTATTGGCATAAAGCTCAGGGTAGAGAATGGGAGGCTGATTTAGGGTTTCTTTAACAATTAGTCCATAAAACTGTTCAAGTCACCTACAGCTCTCAAAAGCTTAAAAAAATAAATCATGAAGTAGAGAACCCAGATACACGTTGCCAAGGAGACTGGAAGAGACAGAAGACTGAGGCATGAGATGACTATAGCTGTGGAGGGTAGTATGCAGTCTCGTCAGTACAAACACCACTGCTACACGGCAGACGTTAAACTATCACGCAGGTGAAATAAAACAGCACATAAAAGCTATTCACAAGTTCAACAGCTTTATGACATGGTTCTTCTGAGGCCTTGAGTAACCAGCAGTAAAGATCAAGACTCAGCTAAGACTAAGAGGCACCTCTGAGCAAGAGGAGTCCGAATGCAGCAAATATTCTTTTATTTTAAGAATGTGTGATACTAAACCTCAAACTGTCAAGTATATTAAAATGAAGGGATATAGGGTCATAAGAAAGCTCAGTCGACCATTCCTTGCTTAAATCATGCCCAGATCTCATACTTCCAACTTCCAATATCCAGTCACTCAAAAGTCATGCAGCAAAATGAAACTTATTACTAGAGTTCACAACATAACAGCTTCATAAAATGTTTTTAGTTAAAGTTAGCTATATTGCCAATTCCTGAAACCCTTTAAAATGAACTGCTTTTCTCACACCCGTAACAGTACAAGGAAGTCAAGTGCATTATTTTCCAATAATACGACTGACCTTTTCCCCTGCAAAACAAGCCCCTGGTGACAGCATGCCTCCAAGGCTCAGATGTCCTAGTCCACAGAAATCCCAGTCCAGTGCCTAAATTTGGGGGTTCCCACGCTTTTGTGCATAGCCACCTGAAAATGTTTTAACAATGGCAGTCCTTCAAAGAACAGCAACAAAGAGGCTGTAGCAGTTGCTGGATTTGCTTCTGCCATTCAAAATCTGGAAGTGCCTTTGCCACTGCTGAGCTAGTCAGCTTTGGGGAAGCCCCAGCCAGAGCTGTGTTTGTGGACTAGTGTCTTGGGCTGTTCTCCCACTCCACAGCATGAAGGTGTGACAACACGTGTGCCAAGGATGCCCGCTGGTAGCTTGCTGGCTTTGGACAATAACATTTCTAAGGCTTTTGCGAGCTGCTTATGACTGGGTCTTTTTTAAGACACGAAGATACTGAGGTGTAAGCAAACACTTTTCATTCTCAGTAAGAAAGTCAGTCCAAATTATTTTCAAATATGGACTTACAGGCTGCAACAGGAGAAAGATGCTGAACAGAAAAACATGTTTAAAAAAGCAAAAGTTGCACAATGAAAAATTTCACACCAAGTTAGAAAGAAAACTCAGTGCAAAGAGTAGCCCACTAGACGGTAAACCAGCAAAAGGACCACGAATGCACAAAGTACTGGAAAAGAAGAGAGAGAGAGAAAGAAAATGAAACATGGAGTGGAGGATTGTTGTCACCAACACGGAAATCAAAGCAGCATGTAAACAGTCAGCCTACGTGACAGAAAAGCCATCTGGCCAACAAACAGCCTCATCACGCTGCTTCAGAGTATCCATCTGATAATGTGGGGGGGGGGGGGGGGGGAGGGATAACTGAAAAATAAGAAAATAAAATCAGCATCCAATGGGTTCCCAAAACTGACTGATGCTGAAATTTCCTCTAAGAACAAAAGACATTATGCAAATCCCTACAAGGCAAAATATCTTTAGTCTGGTACGGGATTTTCCTTGCCCGGCCCAACCAGCAAATAATAGACAGTCAAAGACATTAAGCTACTGCTTTGCTCCCCATTTTACAGTTCCCATCAAAAAGAGCTTTCTTCCCTGCCTGTCACCAGCTGCTGAAGCTTTATTATGACACAGTGATTTCCAAGGATGTTAATACTGGTTTGTAATGTTTTCCCTACTGGACTGGAGCCAGGTTAAAAATATACAGACATGCATATATACTTATCTCAAGAAGCCATTAGTGTCTCTCTGTCAGTCACCAACTTTTATTCCCTTCCTTTAGCACCCGGCCTCCAACTCCTCCAAAGAGAGGTGGCATGAGAAAGAGAATGCTCTGTATATGGTGCTAAGTTGAATGCACCGGATTTACAAATGTCCAGTGGGACTTAAATAGCTGTTTACTTAATCTCTGATATTTAAGCGCTGACCAGTGAGCTTCTGCTACTTGGATTTTCAACATAATATCGAAAGAGATCACATTTGATTTTTAAACTTAAAAAAAAAATTGATCAAGCAGTCAGAAATAAATGAGAAATCACATCATCGCAGGGAGTACGGTTTTGGAGGGAGAAGATCATCATCCAACTAGTAATACCTGGAAATGTTACAGTTGTGGAGTTGTGGAGATTAAGCAATCCCTTGCCTTGCACGGGATATATCGTATTCTAGCATTTGCAAAGATGAGTAACAAGATGCATAGATTTTGTGGGTGCTCAAAATGCATGCAACGTGAGAATCTGAGAAGCAGTCCTTCACACAAAGGACAGCCAAGGATGAGCCGTGCATGCAAGATTGAGTCGACATTGAAGGTGCAGAATCCCTAGCAACAGGCTAAAGAGCCTGTGCTGGATCCAAAGCAGAAACGTGGACTATTAGTGACAAAAGCAGTATTATTTGTATTTGTCTTTGTCTACCTTAAACAAGCGTACTTGTCTCAAATTTTAATAAAAGTTTGCTTTCTGAAAACATGACGTAAAACTTAGAAATCACCTTTGATCGCTGCTAGATATCCTCTCAGTTCTCTCTGGAGCCTGGAACCCTCTGCCTAGAAAAGAAAAAACAAAACAAAAAAAAAAAAAAGCAAGGAAGTGAAAACACATTTTAGTTATGCTATTGAAAACACATTTCAGGTACATTTTATGCCTTAAAACATGCATACAGTATGTCAAGCTTAACAACAAAAAATAATGTCAGGAGCTATCTAATGAATAGCGTCATACGTTGCAGGCACGCACAGGTTCATAGAAAAAAGGTGGTCTGGCCAAGATGCTATGCATAGTGAACTCTCTAGGCTAAAATTTCTGGGTTTATTTTATCAGTCATCTGCACAAGGAAGAATTCCAGCCAAAGGCAGGTATATTTTATGGCCAAGGTCCAGTTCAAGTCAGCCTGGCCAATGTCCTAACCTGAAACACAAAGAAGTATAATCAAGGACAGTGCACCTCCACTTGAAACCACTCAAATGAGGCCAGTCTAGACTTGCAGAAAATCCATACCCTCACATAAACAGCTTACTACTTTTGCAAACAGTTTTCCAAGAATTTTAACATTTTAATATTTTGCAAGCAAATAACTACTAAAAAACAATAGCATTAGTTATTTTGTTTAGCTTGGCTAGGGCATCTTGCAGTCTGCTGTGAAATCTCAACTGTTTCTTTGGCAAATACATCAAATTGATCTTTACCTGCTATCAACAGCCTTTGAAAAACTCAGACAAAACCAGTTGCTTTACTTTATCTCTGACTGTATCACAGGTTGGACTTCACAGCTTCTAGGATTTGCAGTAAAATCTGTGCTACACTATAGCACATCCTTCATTGTTGAAAAGCTGTTCTCCAGGACACCTCCAATAGCCTGAAGATTCTGGAAACACTCTACGCTTATCAGTTCCCAATATCCTTCAAATCATTTATTTAAGCAGTTGGAAACTATAGGAATATCAGCTTGCAGTCACATTTTGTCACATACAGCTATACCATATGGAAAAATCAGCTGCAAAATATGACTGACTGCTTTGGAGCTTTTCTTTTTTTTTTTTTTTTTTTTATGCTTTTTTCATATTTTTTGTGTGAAAGTTAGAACCCAACAGGTTGCATGTGTGAATACTTTAGAAGCCAGAGTCTCAACTAGTATAAGCTGTTATAACTTCACTTAAGTCAAAGGACTTTGGATGTCAGTAAAGGATCTGCCATCAGCAACAGTGATACTCAGAGCCTTCAGACACACAGAGGATCATAAGAAATTCAGGTTGAAAGGGACCACATGGATCTTAGAATCCATCTACCTGCAGCTACATTAAATCTGAATAGTGGTTCTCAAAAAATACTGACCTTCCTAGCCACTACGTCTGCCAAATTCACTTGCCTCTCCCAGCTCCCTGCAGGGAACCGAAGGCCTTTAGAACTGGATCAAAAAAAACCCAAATTTCAATACACTGTAAGAAGAGAACAACTGTTTTAAGATCCTGGAAATAATAAAAGAATTTAGAAGGTGAAAATGGCTGAGTGGACATAGAAAGCAAACGGAATTCACTTTATGGATTCAACAAACAGAAGGTTGCTTTTACACTAACTTGATCTGAAGCAAAACTCCTTTTTGAACCTAAATCCATCAATCAACTAAATTCTGAGCACAGGAATAGACCCACCAGGGTGATATCTGAAAAGCTGCTGAGCAACAGTAAGAGCACAGCAGCACCCAGACCATCAATTTGCCTCTGGTTTGAGATCATATTTGATACTCCAAGGAAAAGCAAACCCCTCCCTTGCTTTGGGATCAAATCTGCATATCAAAGCAGAGGCCAGACAGGCACAGGTTGAGTAATCTGTGGATTAATCCTCAGGCTTAATTACTCACAAAACAATGGAAAGTTCTGAAAGTAGTGGTAGCTTGATGTTGCGTCCCTTAAGAAAATACATGTACACCTTCATACTGCTTGGTAAAAAGTACCACCCTAACGCATCATAACACATTTTATCATCCTACATAACATGGTAGCATCCTAACACACTTCAGAAGCTGACTTTTTTCTACTTCTTTCTTTGCTAGAATGGGAGGTAGAGAGATGAGAGAAGTTGTTGGCTTTCCATGGAGCAAGGCATTAAGTGAGTAACACTGCCACTGAGGAAAGGAGCTTGAAACCAGGGGCAAGATTTCTCACTCTCGGATCTGAAGAGGAGTATCTGTAAACACGTGGCAGAAAGAGGAGGGAAGTTCCTCTTTTATGCATGCCAGTCTCCTCCTGAGAGGATCCCAGGTACTCTGCGAAGTCACATGAAGGTATAGAAGTTATCTTTCCAATTCATATCTTCTCTGTCCTGAGTGCAAATATAGCCTCTTAGCTTGCAGTGAAAATAGGAAGTAGATACAGCAACTTGACTCTTCCCCACGGTCCAGCCAAACAGGTGCCCATTTGGTAGCAGATTTTAGTTATTAAAGAATTTCTGATGTTTCAGAAGCAGCAAACTGCAGCTGAAAGGCTCGGAACCCCGTTAGCTGTCTTATGTCCAGTAAAAGGCCTATATTTACTCATACACGTGCCATTTTGTCACTAAGACTAACTAGCACGCCACAAATGGCATGTCAGGGACATGCATTGCTCAAACACTATGTTTATAACCGCACGGTTGTGTAGTTTTAGTACTGGTACACTAAACCACTGAGAGATCTTTTGTGGCTGGTTAGCCTCGTGAGTCATCAGCAACCACTGCTCAGGAAAACGTATCAGAAAAAGTCAAAGCAGTAAAGCACGATGCAATATTTTGCCATATGTGCTATTATGAATTTTGACAATTCATTCAAAAGAATAATTTTAACACGAACCTCCCTCAGTCTAGGTTAGTAACAGGTCACAAGCCACTGAAGTATGTAAGCAGCATAGAACCATATGACTTATCCTTCATTAGCAAATGTACGACACACAACATTAAAGCACCCATGGGCAAGGGCCAGCTTCCATTGAATCTGAGAGCAAATCTCTCAGTTCCAATGGCAACAGAATTAGACCTTTCTGTAAAAAAACAGAAATAAAAATTTGCATGAGAAGTCTTCAGCCCTGTGAAATGTGCAAAACACACCTCTGGTCTACACATTTTGCTATAGTAAACTCTCTACTAGTGAGGGTAGGTATCCTTTTTTCATCTAACAGACTAATTAATATTCACAGGGTGAAAAAAATGCATTGCTGGCTCTGCAAACCTTGCAAACCATGGCGTAGTGATTTTAAAAAGCACTGTTTTAAAAACTGCCACATATTTAATATTTCCCCACTTTTTCTCCTTTCTGGTCTATTAGATGAAAACATCTGGTGGCTCTGAAACCTCTGCTCCAAGTATCTTCATTAAAGCTGTCAATTTTGTTAATTGAGATGCAGTTTCTTGAAGAAAATGAAAAGTAGGTGTCATTTTGCAGATGATGTGCTCTTCTGAAATGAGATTTCCCAAGAGAGCACTGATGCTTCCTTTATCATTTCATAATTTCCTTTATTTGTTCTACATAAGGCAGCAAAATGAGTCAGAGTTTCATAATAGCAAGAAAACTCCAGAGAGAAATCTCAACAGCATACTTAATAGCAAACCTTACAAACAGGTTGTTTGATAACAGCAAGTATGTTTTCACCGGACCTCAGCACCAGAAATCAGTGGTCTTAGCTCACCTGGCCAAACTCAACATAAAGTTACCAGAAATCTGTCAAGCAATCCTGTTAAACTACACATAAGAGCAAGGCAGGTATGCTGACCACCCAAAACAACATCCCTCACTAGGAAAATCAACACACATCTCCACAGCGATGTCTCAAACAACTAGTTCTGATCACTGTAGCATACAGTCAGTGCCACCATCAGCTCCTCTTTTCTACTCTCTGGTCTTATTACATGGTCAGTATTGTGAAGCCAGTAAAGACATGTGCACCCAGTGAGATATGGAGGCTCAGTGTTTCAGGATCTTGTCATCTACACCCACAGGTCTTACACACATTTACAGCAGCATTAAGTCTTTTCAGTAATACAGATTCCTCTGGATGGTTAGTTTTGGTTTTCTTTTTAGAGAATAGAATTTAAGTATACCTTAGCACTGGAATTAAGACAAAGAGAGCCATAGCACTGTTGGCTGTAAGACTGATGAGACCTATAAAAACTTAATGACTAAAGCCATAAAAAACATGGTTTGTGTCTTACCAGCCTTTGCTTCCTGATGCATTAGAAAAATCATTGCTTCTATTCAGAAATTAAAGGCCACCTTGCCTCCACAAAAGCTGGAATTGGACGACCTATTTGCCAGGCATCATTTATTCACAGCTTTCCAGGCAGAACAGAAGAGTTTGATTTTTTTCTGTCATGTCACATAGAGGATGTAAACACAATATATCTTTACACGAAAGGTCAGCACGGCATGTGCTTGATACCAAAAACAAATTAATCACTCCATGTTAGCGAGACTCAAGAGCACTGTCAATGCTGAACCTGGAGCATAGTTAGTTAATAACCTGCCCCATAGATAATAGATAACCAGATAATTATTAATGCAGCTCTAAGTCTAATACTGGAATTTTGTCATTCCATCACTAGAGGCATTTGGGAAATGGCTCAAAAGAAAGCTTTTTCTGTATTATCTGGAAGATTACCTTTATTGTAATGTGCAGTTATTACCACAATGTAAAGCAGCACTGTCTCTCTGTTCACAAATACTTTAGGTAGTATTTACTGGTAGTTCTTTTAGGGAACTCAGAAGTATGAATGCAAATGACTATTCACAAACTAAGCGGCTATTGGGATAAATCCATAATTCAGTATAAAATATATCTACATACCAGCTGTCCTGGTTCTGGCAAGGATAGAGTTAATTTCCCAAGGATCCAGGACAGGTGAGCCAAGCTGGCTGGAGGCTAGTCCATACCATGTGACGTCATGCTCACCATAAAAGGGGGCTAGGCAGGCAGGGGCGGGCTCAGCGTGGCTCCGGTACAGGTTGAGCGTCCGGTTGGTTGTCCGATCGGTAAATCGTTCTCTGTTATCACCCATTGTTACTATCTGTTATCAGCACTGTTGTTGCTGTCCCAGTAACCTGCCCTTATCCCAACCCTCGAGGCTTTGCCGTTGTTTTTCCGTTCTCCTCCCCATCCCGCTGGGGGAGAGGTGAGCGAGCGGCGCGTGGCACTTAGCTACCGGCTGGGCCTAAACCACGCCACCAGCATACCCTATTTTACCATTTCTCAGTCCCCTTTTAGTTCCTAGAACTGACTCCCAAATTTTTGAATCTTTTTCTTAATGAAATACATTTCTTCTTTTCTCTTTCTACAAGCTGTAAGACACTTGGGTTTTGAATTATTTGTCTAGTACATCACTTGAAAAAAGTTGGGTTTGCAACCTTCTCTGGAAACACCTTTTTGGCATCCCAGCATGTACCAGGACAGCACCAGATTTGCAGTCCAACCACTGAGGTGGCTCAAGAGTAAGAATTTCATTGTTCTAGTTATTAAGTAACATGATGAGTTGAAGTAAACTGCATCAAATCAAACATGCTCCTCAGACAATGTGAACTAACCCAAAAAGTATGAACTCTAAAGGTAAGAGCCACCAAGCTCTGCCCCATGTTAGTAGCGACTCCCAGTAGCCAGGTAGGCAAGCTCTGTGCTTGCAGTGATGCTGAACCAACTAACTCTTTTACTGAACCAGCGGTCTCTGTTTCAGATGAGGACTGAACAGAAAATACTTTGCACCCTCCTTAAACAAAATTCCAGCCTTCTGGCCTCACAACTAAACCTCTCCCTCCCCAAGCTAGGATCCTTCATACCTACTAAATCTTCCCACAAGCATATTTATGTCCTCAAAGCAGAGTCCAGACTATTGGCTTTAATGAAAATTTGAGGTGTGCAAAGAGAGCAAGTGCATAGTCTACAAGTCTGTGGATAAAAATAATCTATC
Source organism: Balearica regulorum gibbericeps (assembly GCF_011004875.1). Classification (NCBI taxonomy): domain Eukaryota; kingdom Metazoa; phylum Chordata; class Aves; order Gruiformes; family Gruidae; genus Balearica; species Balearica regulorum. The sequence continues at coordinate 113,036,795 of NC_046185.1, read as the reverse complement.
CACATTAAACGTCAAGCTACACTTTCTGAACATGTACTTGGCCTCTGTTTATGCGCATAGCTGCATATCCGTAACTATATTCTTAAATCACATATGTAAACTATACATTAAACAGGTCTGGTAGAAAACTGTCCAGAAATATTTGTTGTGAACTGGATCACATTCAGTCCGTGTGTTAAACCCCAAAGCTGGGCTATGTTAACTATCCCAAAGGGCTCCTGAAGAAACATATACCAGTCTGCTGTAAAAATAGTCAGAAATAACTTGAACATTCAACTGCACTGCCTGGGAGAAAACAATTAGCACAGTTACTAAAGCTGCAGAGGCATAATAGTTCATATCCAAGGGGCAATCAAAACCAGCCCAGTGTGACAACAGTTTAGGCTTTAGATTTGGAGCAATCAATAGGCAGAATGAAAAAAGCAAAACATTGGATCAGCTACTCTCTCCTTTGAAGTGAGGAATTAGTTGGAATGGATCTGGGCTGTTCCTGCAGAGATAATTTTGTAGCATAAAACAGAGGACCTCACCTTCTTGGATATCCTGCCTGATTGGAAATTAATGATGTCAAGATGAGATTTAATGGAACGCTATACCTCTTGTCTTGGGAAAAATGGTCCCTCAGACATAAGATATTTATTAAACATACATTTCAGGATGAAATGGTAAATCAGCAGAGAAAAGTCTCCCACAGTCCCCAAAACACTTTGCACATTTTATTGCTTGTATTTGGCTTGGCGGTCATCCAGTACATGAAGTACACTTTGGGACTGACCCTGAAAAGATGCATGTCAGATGCAGTCCCCCTGAACGCACTTTGCAAACAGTTCCTGGCTCATGGAAAAAAGCTTCCTCCTGCTAGTCTAGATTGTGTTTTCCTGTGTCCAGCTTACTTCACAGCATCTATCAGGGACAGCATTTGGCATCACCTTTGTTTAGCAAGGGAGTCTCCTATGGACAGAGCTGTATTGAACCAACAATATGTTCCAACTTAACAAGTATCAAGAATCTCCTGCAGTTTAGTACGGGATTCCACAGACAACCAAGGAAATCTGGGTATCAGCTAAGGGGAAACAGGGCTTCCCAGTCAGAGTAATTTTAAAAGCTCATACTTTTTGTTTATTGCCTGGATTTGTTTCTCAGTCTCAAGCCCATGCACAAGATCAGTAAAATGAGGGGTCCAAGGGGAGGACATAAGGCAGGTTTAAAGATGGTCAAGGAGATATATGTGTGTTGTGGTTTAGCCCCAGCCGGCAGCTGAGCACCATGCAGCCGCTCGCTCACCCACCCCACCCCCTCCGCCAGTGGGATGGGGAGGAGAATGGGAAGGAAAAGACAAAACCTCGTGGGTTAGGATAAGGACAGTTTACTGGGATAGCAAAGGGAGAGGGAAAAAAAAACCCACAAACAACAGTACTTAATAGAATATACAAAACTGGTGATACACAATGCAGTTTCTCACCCGATGACTGCACAACTCAGACCGCACGCTCAGACCCATCCCAAAGCCGGACCATCCCTGAGCCATGCATCCTGGAGCCACGCCGCCCCTCTCCGACTAGCCCCCCTTCAGTGGGATATATACTAATTCCTGTGTGTCACAATCTGGCACTGGATGACCTTCCAGGGGCAGGGTTCAGCTGCCAAAACATGCATCTGTTGCTGCTGGAGATCCCATGGGGTGCTCAAGAGGACCACTGAGCCAGCAAGCATGACACAGGACTGTGGGCAGAGCCACGTGCCCACACATTGGCTGGAGCAACCGCTGGGACACAGATGGGACACTGTAAGGCACGTCTAGTGCCTATGTGTAGGTGGTGAATCCTATCTTTGGTATCTTCGGTCATAAATTGTAAGAAATCAGGGGCATATCTGACGCAAAAAGAGCGCTTCAATGAATGTTAATTGTTCCACTCAACTTAAATCAACATCGTCCCATAGCTGTGAGGCAGCTAAGTGTGTTGGCGTGAAATGAAGACCTGGCCACGCTAAAACTTTTCAGGATCCCTAATAATTACACCCAAGGAGCAGCTCTTACTGTGAAGCACACATTAAGTAAAGCAGTCCACAGAAGCATGTTCTGCTCACTCAACAGCAAAAAAAAAAAGATCTTCTTTGCACCTAATTCTATAAACTAGCAACAACAGCACTTGACATTTTACTTTATTCTGACATGTCATGGGCAGCTGCTTTTGTAGTAGCAACTAGTATATCTCTGTATGTACATACACAAAATATAATGGTTTTAAATATTAAAATATATTTTAATGGTAGTCTGTAAAATAAGTCTTGTAACTACATATGGAAAAATAATGAGAGGTAAATATGCATAGACATGAAAGAGTATATTGATCTCTTACAAAAATGAAGCAAGCACTGTGAGTCATTAAAATGTACTTGGGGATAAAGGAATTGCTACTTTACTTCCTGTCAAAAAAAGAAAGTGTAAGATGCAGTTGCTTGAACAACAGAATTGAGATGAAATTTAGGTAAAATCCCAAGGGACTTGATATTTTCATAGTGGAGAGAAATGTGCAGGAATTGTCTTTTCTGTTTTCCTCTCTCTGAACTTCAGAGTTGATTAAGAGGCTGAGCACATCCACAATTAGCCATGCAGAGAGCCACGTCTAAGCCTCAAGAAATTTCTTCCAATACACTGAAAATCTGTGTCATATGAGTTTATATATGTTTTGTTTGTTCCACAAGTTTTGATTTTGAGTGGCAATTTGCAGTTTACAACTTAAGTGGAAGGTGAATAACAGCTGTATTCGCTGTTAAAAATCAAAGTGTTTTTACTGTTGGTTTCAGCTGCAGCATGTTACTGCTTCTAATAGGGAAGTCCTGGGGCTCTGCAAAGCCCCTGTGCTCTGTTCTCTCCAGACCTGGGATGACTCAGTTTCTCCATGGTGACTCATCTGGGTAATTCGACTCTGGGTTGTCAAGTCCAGAAGGGGCTCTTATCCAGCTGTATTCAGAAAGAGAGGGGAACAGATCACTGGGGAGATTAAATGAGCTTTTCCTACAGATAGGTCTGCTGGACATACCCTTACACAGAGCCTTCTGCTGAGTTTGGTACATACCCACCATCTAATCTGCTACTCAGGCAAGGAATAGCATGTTAAGATTTCAGTTTTTCAATTACCTGTTTTCTGGGTACTGAGCACTATGCTCTTTCCTTTCCCTGAGCTGAACTGGGAGTCCTCATTTATTATCTTTAGAGAGTATTAATAAAAAGATCATTCTATCCATACAACCAGTTGACCTCCCAAGTGTTGCAGGCTCAATAAGGTAGGGAAACAAGAAAAATAGTCCATTTTCATAGCTTTGAGCTTACCAGGATTTCCTGAGCCTGCATGGCACCAGCTGGTACAAACAACTTACAGACACAGAACTGAAGTGACAGCCTTCCTCAAAACCAAATGTAAGTAGATGAGATGGCCAGGAAACAGCTAAATCACTGCTAAATGAGACCGTAAGAAATAAAGTTTGGATCTTCTCTCTAACTGCCTCTGCCATAGAAAGGCCCGGTTAGGTCAGCAAACAACATGGAGACAATCCTGGAGGGAACTGCAAAAGATAGGACAGCCTCTAACAGACTTGCAAGCCACCTCAATGGCCCATATCAAGAGATGTTCGGTGGGCCTCAGCACAAGGATTAATCACCCAGACTGCCTTTTTATTCTTTACTATCTAGAATTTCATTTTTCTTTTTCTAAAGGCTCTAGAGTCATAGAGATAATCTTGAAAGCAGGAACACAAACCAAGAAGAAATGGCTGCCTGAGTTCAGAGAAGATAGCAGTTCTGCAAAGTATTAATCAGTAAGAGCGATAATTCAGATGCACATTGTAATGCTTTGTATCTTTGCATTGTTAGTAAGTTGTAGATCAAAGCATGGACAAAACTAAGAAAATTTAAGTAATTTATATGCTTCTTACTGGTGAAGATGGCATTAAGAGTGCTTTTGCAGCGTTTTTTCCCTTTGTACTTGAAAGAACTGCGCACAACAGAACTCTTTGAGAGCAGGCCCAGCAGGGCACAGTAAGCATGTGTGATTAGTTTAATAAATATGCAGTGTCTCTCATTTGGTGTGCCTGTGGACCTGGGCTAATCTGCATGTGCCCCTCAAGAAAGTGGTAGCACTTCCCTCTGCACTCACTCTTCCCTACCCAATTCCTCCCCAGCCCCAAAGTCACATTCGCATCTGGATTTAGCATCATGCAGTTCCTGCAGAGTCCATCACTGTTAGTTACTGCCTCCCCGTACATCAAAGGAGGAGGAAAGAAAAAGGCAGAAATGCTAAGATCCTCTTCAGCCCTCAACAAGACTTTCAGCTGAAAATCACCATTATGGAAAATTCTTGGTTAAGGACAGAAAAAACAAACACGAGACATGCATAATTTTGCTTAAAAAGAATATTTTTTTCTCTTTCATATCTCTTTTTTGATTTCACTCAGAATTTTTAGCTAAAAAAAAAAATCTCACAAAACTCTGTTTCTTCATGGGGATGCTCCAGCTGCTCCTCCTGCACCCAAGAACCGCCTTATAGATGCATCTTATTTCTAGTAACACAGTTAGTAGCTGTGCAAACAGCTGGGATATTGACAGCAAGGATAAGCAGCAACATAAGACAATCAAGAAAAAAGAAGTGCTCTATTGATATCCCAGCATACTCAGAAAAGAGGAGAGGGAAGAAAAGGGAAAATACAACATCTCTGCAGAGTTTCAAAGCTTCTGAGTGCTTCTTCAGGCCTATTAACTCCCACTATCTTCCTGACATCAAGAAATTTGAGGGAAGAACTACCCTCCTCTGAGAAACAGGTTCTTTTACTTCCCATCATTGTCATCTTTGGAGAACAGCAAAGATCTACACAACAGGCCAGTTGTGAAACCCCTCTCCATTCTACATTTTCTGAGAGGAAAATAAAGTGACCATAAGATGCAAAAGAGTTAATAAGCATCCCAGCAGTCAGGATGCAGGGTTTGTGTTTACACAGAAAGGACAGAACTGCACATGGTAGATAGGACTGATTCAGGGCAGAAATTGCAAACATTGACATAAGCCAATTTTTTAAATGGTGTAAAATGCATGGGAGTAGTTCTCTCACCCTCCAGTGTTTTTCTATATGAGCTTGTCCTGGTTTCAGCTGAGAGGATTGATTTTTCTTCATAGTAGCTAGTGTGGGGATACGTTTTGGATTTGTGCTGGAGACAGCATTGATAATATAGAGATGTTTTTGTTCTATGGACTTATTGTTGAGCGGTGTTTACACGGGGCCAAGGCCTTTTCTGCTTCTTGCACTGCCCTGCCAGCGGGATGGCTGGGGGTGCACAAGGAGTTGGGAGGAGACACAGACAGGACAGGTGACCCAAACTGACCAAAGGGATATTCCATACCATATGACGTCATGCTCAGTTTATAAGGAGCTTGGAGGAAGGGGGGAGGCGGCGGCGTTTGGAGCAATGGCGTTTGTCTTCCCAAGTAACCATTATGTGTGATGGAGCCCTGCTTTCCTGGAGATGGCTGAACACCTGCCTGCCCATGGGAAGTGGTGGATGAATTCCTTGCTTTGCTTTGCTTGTGCGCGCGGCTTTTGCTTTACCTATTAAACTGTCTTTATCTCAACCCATGAGTTTTCTCACTTTAACTCTTCCAATTCTCTCCCCCATCCCGATGGGGAGGGAGTGAATGAGTGGCTGTGTGGTGCTCAGCTGCCAGCTGGGGTAAAACCACGACAGAGCTCTAAATGATAGCTCACAAAGACGACAGATACCTCAGTTCACACTTACATAACAAGATTATTTTCTTGGTGGCATTAATGCAGCTCATGGTAGGCATTAATTTGTACTAGAAAGCTACTATATAATTAACTGCAATTAATCACCTCAGAGCCAAAAATTCTATCCAACAAAACAAGGAGTAATTGAGGTTAGTTTTTAGGTTTGCATTGGGACTAGATTATGAACTCTTCAGGGTACCTTCGTTTTCACGTCTTGTATTTACAACACAAAGAGCAACTGAGCCCTGGTCACCAGCAGTGCTTCATCAGCACTGCCACCACAACCCCCTGCACCAACAGGCAGTGGAACAACACACAACAGTCTGAAACTATTCATCTATTCACTTTGTATGAAACCAGTATCATTATATAGCACTGATGAAAATAATCCACAAAATGAAACCAAGGAAATACATCTCTCCTTTGTAAGAAGGCAACTACAAAGCTGTATTTACAGATTCACAAATTGGTAAGGATTGGAAAGGACCTCTAGAGATCATCGAGTCCAACCCCCCTGCTAGAGCAGCATCACCTACAGCATGTTGCACAGGATGGCGTCCAGGCGGGTTTTGAATATCTCCAGAGAAGGAGTCTCCACTTCCTCTCTGGGCAGCCTGTTCCGGTGCTCAGTCACCCTCAAAGTGAAGAAGGTTTTTCCTCATATGCAGATGGGACTTCCTGTGTTCCAGATTGTGCCCATTGCCCCTTGTCCTGTCACTGGGCACCACTGAGAAGAGTCTGGCCCCTTCCTCTAGGCATCCACCCTTTAGATATTTATAAGCATGAATTAGATCCCCTTTCATTCTTCTCTTCTCCAGGCTAAACAGACCCAGCTCTCTCAGCCTTTCCTCACACGAGAGATGCTCCAGTCCCCTAATCATCTTTGCAGCCCTCCGCTGGACTCCCTCCAGTAGTTCCCTGTCTTTCTTGAACTGGGGTGCCCAGAACTGGACACAATATTCCAGATATGGCCTCACCAGGGCAAAGTAGAGGGGGAGGATAACCTCCCTCGACCTGCTGGCCACGCTCTTCTTAATGCGCCCCAGGATACCATTGGCTTTCTTGGACACAAGGGCACACTGCTGGCTCATGGAGAACTTCTTGTCCACCAGGACTCCCAGATCCTTCTCTGAAATGCTGCGTCTCAGCAGGCCAACCCCTAACCTGTACTGATGGATGGGGTTATTATTATATTGTGTGATAATGACTTATGATAAGATATCATTGACAGTCATGGGTCTGAGCTGGTATGTGTATGTAGCATTTAGGTCAGGCCCGTACCTCGGTCAATATCTTTCAGAATTGATTAATAATTGGACCCAATCTATGGGGAAGACAGGGGGGGATACCTTCTCCCACTCTTTCACCTCCTCTTTTCCCTTTTGGTTGGTTACAACAATTTTTGAGTATTTTGAATACCCTTGGAATGTTCAGGCCATTATATTCTTATTGCTAGGTCTCCTGAATGCTTTCCCACTCCTGTTCAGGGTTAGCAAAAATCTTTTCAAGAGTACCACCCAGGGATCTTCCCCAAGGCTGAAGGTTGAAGAGCAACAGGTGCCGATTGCTACTACAACTGTGCACCGGCGGCAATACCGCACCAACAGAGACTCCCTGGTTCCCATCCACAAACTAATTCATCAACTGGAGGGTCAGGGAGTGATCAGCAGAACCCACTCACCCTTTAACAGTCCCATATGGCCAGTGCGGAAGTCCAATGGCGAGTGGAGGCTGACGGTAGACTATCGTGGCCTGAATGAAGTCACACCGCCCATGAGTGCTGCCGTGCCGGATATGCTGGAACTTCAATATGAACTGGAGTCAAAGGCAGCCAAATGGTATGCCACAATTGATATAGCTAATGCATTTTTCTCGATCCCTTTGGCAGCAGAGTGCAGGCCGCAGTTTGCCTTCACTTGGAGGGGCGTCCAGTACACCTGGAATCGACTGCCCCAGGGGTGGAAACACAGCCCCACAATTTGCCATGGACTGATCCAGACTGCACTGGAAAAGGGTGAAGCCCCAGAGCACCTGCAATACATTGATGACATCATTGTATGGGGCAACTCAGCAGAGGAAGTTTCTGAGAAAGGGAAGAAAATAATTCAAATCCTGCTGCAGGCTGGCTTTGCCATAAAACGAAGTAAGGTGAAGGGGCCTGCGCAGGAAATCCAATTTTTAGGCATAAGGTGGCATGATGGGCGGCGTCAAATCCCAATGGATATTATCAACAAAATAGCAGCCATGTCCCCACCAACCAACAAAAAGGAGACACAGGCCTTCTTAGGTGTTGTGGGTTTCTGGCGAATGCACATTCCGAATTACAGTTTGATAGTAAGCCCTCTCTACCATGTAACCCGGAAGAAGAATGATTTTAAATGGGGCCCTGAGCAACGACAAGCTTTCGAACAGATTAAACAAGAAATAGTTCATGCTGTAGCTCTTGGGCCAGTCCGGGCAGGACCAGATGTAAAAAATGTGCTGTACACCGCAGCCGGGGAGAATGGCCCTACCTGGAGTCTCTGGCAGAAAGCACCAGGGGAGACTCGAGGTCGACCTCTGGGGTTTTGGAGCCGGGGATATAGAGGATCCGAGGCCCGCTACACTCCAACAGAAAAGGAGATATTGGCAGCCTACGAAGGGGTTCGAGCTGCTTCAGAGGTGATTGGCACCGAAGCACAGCTCCTCTTGGCACCCCGACTCCCAGTGCTGGGTTGGATGTTCAAAGAGAGGGCTCCTTCTACACATCATGCAACCGATGCTACGTGGAGTAAGTGGGTTGCGCTGATCACACAACGGGCTAGAATAGGAAGCCCCAATCGTCCAGGGATTCTGGAAGTGATCACAGACTGGCCAGAAGGGAAAGATTTCGGAATGTCGCCAGAGGAGGAGGTGACACGTGCTGAAGAAGCCCCACCGTATAATAAACTAACAGAAGATGAGAAACCATATGCCCTCTTCACTGATGGGTCCTGTCGCATTGTGGGAAAGCATCGAAGGTGGAAGGCCGCTGTATGGAGTCCTACACGGCGAGTTGCAGAAGCTGCTGAAGGAGAAGGTGAATCGAGCCAGTTTGCAGAGGTGAAAGCCATCCAGCTGGCTTTAGATATTGCTGAAAGAGAAAAGTGGCCAACGCTGTACCTCTACACTGACTCATGGATGGTGGCCAATGCCCTGTGGGGGTGGTTACAGCAGTGGAAGCGGAGCAACTGGCAGCGTAGAGGCAAACCCATCTGGGCTGCCCCACTGTGGCAAGATATTGCTGCCCGGCTAGAGAAGCTGATTGTAAAGGTACGTCATGTAGATGCCCACGTACCCAAGAGTCGGGCCACTGAGGAACATCAGAACAACCAGCAGGTAGATCAGGCTGCCAAGATTGAAGTGGCTCAGGTGGATTTGGACTGGCAGCGTAAGGGTGAATTATTTCTAGCTCGGTGGGCCCATGACACTTCAGGTCATCAAGGAAGAGATGCGACATATAGATGGGCCCGTGATCGAGGGGTGGACTTGAGCATGGACGCCATCTCACAGGTCATCCATCAATGTGAAACGTGTGCCGCAATCAAGCAAGCCAAGCGGGTAAAGCCTCTGTGGTATGGAGGCCGATGGCTGAAATATAAATATGGGGAAGCATGGCAAATCGACTACATCACGCTCCCACAAACCCGCCAAGGCAAGCGTTATGTCCTCACAATGGTGGAAGCAACCACTGGGTGGCTAGAAACATATCCTGTGCCCCATGCCACTGCCCGGAACACTATTCTGGGTCTTGAAAAGCAAGTCCTGTGGCGACATGGCACCCCAGAGAGAATTGAGTCAGACAACGGGACTCATTTTCGGAACAACCTCATAGACACCTGGGCCAAAGAGCATGGTATTGAGTGGGTGTATCACATCCCCTATCATGCGCCAGCCTCTGGGAAAGTTGAAAGGTGTAATGGGCTGCTAAAAACCACCCTGAGGGCAATGGGTGGTGGGACTCTCAAACACTGGGATACACATTTAGCAAAGGCCACCTGGTTAGTTAACACTAGGGGATCTGCCAATCGAGCTGGCCCTGCCCAGTCAAAATTCCCACGCCCAGTAGAAGGAGATAAAGTTCCTGTAGTGCACATGAAAAATATGTTGGGTAAAACAGTTTGGGTTATCCCTGCTTCAAGCAAAGGCAAGCCCATCTGCGGGATTGCTTTTGCTCAGGGACCAGGGTGCACTTGGTGGGTGATGAGAAAGGATGGGGAAGTCCGGTGTGTACCCCAAGGGGATTTGATTTTGGGTGAAAATAGCCAATAAATTAAATTGCATGATATTAATAGCGATATACTGTATCAATGGTATGACCATAAGAATCACCCAAAACTAATGAAGGATGGACTTTGAAACTGAGCAAAGTGCCACGATGATGGAACTAGAACTGCCTTCAACTGGTGCCCAGAAACTTCATCGAAAAATCACATCTTTGGCATCCAGACTGTGAGCATGGACCATACCAGATACACCGGCTGTGAAGACTCCGGATGCAGCGTGCAACAATCCAGCTGCACGCACCATTGCTCCTGCTCTGAGAGACTGTAATGGCAGATGGAACCCAGAACCCTGGACTAAATGAACTCGACAGACATTTTAGAGCAATAGCCCATAGAGTAAGGCAATGAGTTCTGTAAAATAATCTGGGCATGACGTAGATGGTATGGAATAAGGGGTGGATAATGTCCTGGTTCTGGCAAGGATAGAGTTAATTTCCCAAGGAGCCAGGACAGGTGAGCCAAGCTGGCCGGGGGCTATTCCATACCATGTGACATCATGCTCCCCATAAAAGGGGGCCAGGCGGGGAGGGGCGGGTTCGGCGTGTCGGCGGGGCTCCGGGACGGGTCGAGCGTCCGGTCGGTCGGTCGTCGGATCGGTAAAATCGTTCTCTGTTATCAGCACTGTTGTTGATTGTTCTCCCTCTCCCTTGCTGTCCCAGTAAACTGCCCTTATCCCAACCCTCGAGGCTTTGCCGTTGTTTTTCCGTTCTCCTCCCCATCCCGCCGGGGGAGGGGTGAGCGAGCGGCTGGGGCTAAACCACGTCACTCCCTAGGGCCAGGACCCTACACTTGCCCTTGCTGAATTTCATTTGGTTCCTCTCTGCCCAGCTCTTCAGCCTGTGTCCAGGTCTCGCTGAATGGCAGTGCAGTCTTCCAGTGTGTCGGCCACTCCTCCCAGCTTAGTATTGCTAGCAAATGTGCTGAGGGTACACTCTGTTCCCTCGTCCAGGTCATTGATGAATATGTTGAATAGGACTGGACCAAGCACTGGCCCCTGGGGCGTATCATTAGATACAGGCCTCAAGAAATTTAGTCAGGCTTGTGTTTTGCTTTCAGTTACGCTGTTGAAAATGTGTTCTCTGCTGATCGCAAGAGGTTCGAGCATGATGGTGTTATATATGATTACAATATGTCCTTGTATTATGATCACATTTCTTAGCCCTCTGCATGCACAAATTCAACTGTTCTTTCCATTTGAAAATAGAACAAGATCTTACACCCTTCCCAAAAAATTTCTTTTTACCTGTTACCCTGTAACATTATCTTCAAAACTGACAAGTTCAAAGGCACTGCATTTTTCTTAAGACACAATTAAAGAAATTGGAAAAGTAACTGACCTCTTGCCGTTTGAAATTTTGAACATATTCTTCAAACTGTTCATCTTTTGTTTCATCTGCTTTTCCTAGTTTCTGAAGCACCTATATTGAAAAGAAAAAGGAATAACTTAACATTTATTTCACAAAGCAAAAACGCTGCTACTTTCAACACTTCTGCTCTTGCAGTTAGACTTAAATAGCATTTTATTTTTGTGGGTATTGCGCGTACTACCGTTTCCGAAGTTCACACAGGAAACCATTTTGTCAAAATAAAAAAGTATAAAAACGAGAGTATGGTGTGTGTATGGAAATACACCTCAAAGTATGGAGCCCTTGGGGGGTATGTGGGTTTTTTTAATGAAGCAACATTTCTTTTAGCAAAGAATCCCAGGGTTTCAAAGCACGAATGAGGGAAATTGCTGGCACTGCAAGTTCTTCTCCCATTCAGACAAAGAAAAAAAAAACAGTGAAATTTCATTAGTTTCATGGCTCATTACAAACAGAATTAACATTATCCTTATCTGCTTGATTTACAACATCAAGTCATACACTGAGAATAAAGAACTAACTGTAAGGCTGCATGAGAAACTGTTACAGCTGATGCTTATTTAAAACTTCTATTGTGTTCACATTTGCTCCCCTCATTAATTCAACAGTGGATTGTCATCCACTAGATAATAAATATACTGCAATATGTCAGCAATAAGGGCTATTCATGTGATAGCAATCTCAAAAGTAATTTGACACAGCTACACTTTACGCTGTATTTAACTACAGTAAATGCATTCTGTTATTAAATCCCAGCACTATCCATTCATTTTAATATTGAAGACTTATACGTAGCTGCAAATAGGCTTCACCCTTTTTGTCAAGCAATCCCCAAATCTTTTAAGAGCGCTGTATGTGGGATGAACCATCTCACACAGTGGTGTTAGGAATGCTCTCTCTTGACAGAGTGTCCAAACTTCCCATTTTCAAAAGAAAAAACAAAAACAAATTTTAAAAAGAAGTGCCAGAAAACAGAAACAGTAGCAGTTAGCTGGCACTATGAATAAACATATAAACATCCCCCTTCTATTCTTCTACTCACAACAGTCCTGGCATGTTCTCTCTCTGACTGCCTACCTCTCCCAACCCCAGCCAGCCCCACACCATAAAACCAGGCTGCACAAAGGTGGGGTGAGCATTGCCACAGTGGAAAACGGGGAGCAAGACGATCATGAAGGTGATGTGATGCTGCTACCTGTGGACCTGGCATATGGAACTTCAAGGAAGTTTCAACGTATTTACAGCAGAAAGACAGAAAGAATGACATCAGAGAAAAAAATGACAAAAGACTAGCCTTTTGTTGCCTAAAGCTGTATTTTAGCTTTTCATTCCCCTAGCTTATTTGGGCATTCTGGGTTGCTTTTAAGCCTGCTGACTACTTCCAAAGACCTCATATGCTCTCATCACCAATCTCTTAATAAAATATTTAAAAGTATCACAGATGGTTTTACAGAGGAATCATTTAATTTAACATTTCGACTCATCACAGGCCTTTGCATTGCTCCTTGTCACCAATGAGCCAAACAGTCTGCCCCTGACTGCAACATGACTTTGATCCACACCAGGGAGCTCTCTGAAAATCCAACATTTCCTTTTCAAAGAGGTGGCTGCCAGGTAAGCATACTGAACATGATCACCAAATCCAAAAAAGAAATAGGCAAAAAGCTACCCCATTTCATATAATTAGACTAAATCATCTACCAGTAAGTCTTCTCTTAAAATGCCATAAAAAGACAAAAAAAAAGTATCAAAGACAACACAAAAATCAAAACAGCTGCTTTATTTTTTTCTTGATTTAACGGTGATCTCCAAACATGATACTGTATGAGTTGCTTAATCCCCTGAATTATATTAAGGATCTAAAATTAATATCAATGTTGATCCAGCATGTTGCTAAGAATATATGAACTAAATAGTTAAGTCCAGTTAGCACTGAGAATGAAGTTAAATTTGATCTGATGGCAAAATGGTACACCTAGATGCTGTTGAGTGAATACATGTATAGATGAATTGTCTGGCAATGCCGTACTGAGATAAAATAAATGACAGATTCTACACAAACACATAAAATTTGAGTAAGGACATTGATCATGTCTGATATAATTCATAAGTGTCATCAGGAGTGCATGTCTAGATACAAAATGCAAGAATATTTCCATTTGGGGGACGATGCATCTTCAGTAACGCTTTTGGAAGACAAAAAACTAAACAGCTCCCCTTTAAAGTTATCCAAGTGCCTTCATTTACCAAATAATACATTTCAGTTCTATGAGGATCTGAAGTGTTAGGAAGAAAAAGTCAATAATTTGCTGATCTTGAATTAAAATGATCAATTGTACAATGACTATGAAGTGAATGTTGTTAAGTGTCTGCAACATACCAAAGAAAGGAAACCAATATAACAGAAAAAATTACAGATGAACTTGAGTAAGCTTGATTATATTGAAAACTCATGTCTTGTGGCAAGGCTGACAGTGTTATAAAAGCTACTGAGACTACTACCTTGACAGGCCTACCCATTCTCCCCTAAAAAAGTTTCCAAGACTATGGCAATTCAAAGAAAGAAGAAAAAAAAAAAAAAGAAAAGACAAAAACCCACCACCTTGGTTCTCTGAAGTAAACTGTGGCCTCCCAGGCCTCAAGAGCAGCTCAGCTCCCTGCACAGAGCAGCAGCAGGAGGGTGGACAGGAGTGGTCAGTAACCTCATCAGACATCCCAACATGCATCATCCCCAGTCATGCATGTATGCAAAGGAATTGTTATTATCGTAGGTGGGGAAACTGAGTCATGGGGTAAACAAGGTGGGTTTTGTTGGGGTTTTTTTCAGGTTTTTTTTCCCCTAAGAATTTCCATTTGAGAATACTGGACTAAGTTTCTGACTAAACAGAGCAAAATATCAACATTCTTTGGCTTTCATGCTAATAAGTTAGGCAGTTGAGCACTTTAGGGAGGAAAACAACCCAGTATTTAACACTTTCTTTTGAGGGTGAAAGCCTTGGGTTTCCAAACAAGCTGGTTTTTGGCCTAGCCAGAATTCATACCATATTTAACGTTATTAGGATTTTGTAAAGTAAGTAGATCAGCAACCAGAACATACCCAGTAAGTATAAATTACCATTTTATCACAGAGTTAAGATACACATCTGAAATAGCACAGTGTATTGCTCAATTTCAGTTCTGCTACAAATATTTTGATCCCAACGTAGCTCCAATGCAACACGCTCAACTGCTTCACTTTTCCAAGAGGCTGACTGAATTTAATACTTTCCATGCTATACAGCCTATACACTTTCCAAGAATTCAGGCTTGCCTTTGTACTGCTGCTGCTATTCCACCATCACGTTCCTGCAGAAACAACAGCTGACAGTGACAAATGTTTGCCCAAGCCTCCGTTCTCATTAATATCTGCTGGAGGATTGTGGAAAAGTAATCCCTTTGTCATTGACAGAGTCTCAAAAGCCTGAAAACCTGTTTAAAACATCACACTGAGCATTCTACTGAGAAGGCTATGGAAAACGCAGAAAGACACTACAATAAAGCTCTTTGCTGATAAACAATTGCTTCGTGTGGTGCTGGTTTATCACAGAACTACTTCAGGCATCCCAAGGACTACAGCTGGCCACCAGGCAGAGACGGGAGCTGTGTCAAGAAGGGTGATGATGTGGCCTGGTTTTGAAGTCCCAAGAAGATCCACTGGTGTGTAAAACAAAGAGATGACAATTTAATAAAACATGCTTTAAATCATTAAGGAGCAAATAATGACCCTCCAACCCAGAGCACAAGTGACTTTTCTTTAAAGACAGAATTGCTGTGGAGATGGCCAATACATTTACAAGGGCTCAACTGGACATAGAAGGAAACAGAAGACTTGCAAGAAACACCTATGTCCTCAGCCTCCTCTGACTACTCTCTCTTCTTCCTCATCTTCAGCAGAATCTGCACTCCAGATTGTTTCCATTACTGATCTTAAGAAACGACTAAACTTAGCTCAGGTTTCCAGATCAACATTAGGTGATCTGTAGTTACCAGCCCTTGTTTCTGTGCACACTTGCAGTACTAATGATATAGAGAACTCCTGAGCATTCAGTAAATTACAGTCAATCTTCATTGTCATGTAATGTATCTTACATCTCTATTATTGTACTCGTTCCCCAGCCTCCCATTTAGATCTTCTCTTAAACAGGGCAAAATAATCCTCATTTGCCCACCATTTACAGTTGAATTTCATTGCTGAAGTTTGACACACTGGATCATATATTAGGAGAAAAACCATCATGGTAAACTGCAATTTGGGAGCGTACCATTTAGTGGAAGACTGCAACTCCACAACTGCTATCCTAATATATGACAGAGACAATTCCTGCTATAAAGGGTCACAAAGCAAAAGAGAAGTTCTGCCCTGAACTGCATTAATGTATGAAATATGGCCAAAGCAATGGAGGAGGGCAGCTGCTAGGTACCATGCACTCCCTGGTATGGAAGAGCATGAAAATGACTCTACAGGTCACACTAATTGACCATATAATATATCAGCCTTTCTCCATCCCCTCCTCAAGAAGATGCCTAGGGAAGATACATGACAAGTGTGCAGTAACACTCCTGCAGAACCCGCTCCCAACCCCTAAAAAACTGAATTTCAATGAATTCCTGACATGGTCTCTACATTTTATAGCCCTGATGGATTTTTCTTATTGATGGATTGTCCTGCTGTTTGTGAAGCTCTGGTAAGGTATTTGCTGTTTCAAGAAGCATGAAGGTTCACTTTTCTCATGGCTGCTTTTCTTCTGTTAATTTTTTTGTCAGCTTTTGCTTGCTGGTGCTTTGAGTATTGTAAAATACCATGATGCATGGGAACAGTTTGCTAACAAATGAAAATAGTACTGAATAATATCCAGACAAGCATAAAATACTATGATAAGGCATGTTCCCTTAATCAAAATTGAAAGGGGGAAATGTTGCCTTTCTGCACAGCCTAAATGACAAATGTGAACATTATGCTATGAGAGATGATTATAATAACCTTTGTGCAAATTACAGAATCTAATTGTACATCATTGCTAGATGATGTAAAAATGCTCTAGAGAGATCCACAAAATAAACAAGATTATGATTCCTCTCAGAATGAAGCCACAGGCTTCTACATTAGTCCTTGGTCATTTGGTTAAAACCAGAAAGTACGTTACAGAGAGCACTGACTTGCACATCACAGGGCACCACAATGCACAGACCGTTCCTCACCCTTTCCTTGAAACATCCAGCAAATTTGTTCTACTGGAAGTAGGCACCCTTGTAAAATTTAACATAATAGTAGCTGGCTATCGTTCTCTGTAAGTGAGATCCTAAGAGGTACAGTAGCAAAGCTTAGCTGGGCAGTAGGAATTTAAGGAGACTGAAGGATGAGCTTTAGTGTGCACAAGGTCTTGCTTTGCTGTTGAGAAGGGAAGGGATACTGACAGCTATGACAATGTACTGCTAGAGACTTCTGCTTGTCTGTGGGGACCTTCGCAGGGTTTAATGCTATGGGGCTCTCCCACATGGTAAGGTGGCTCATCAAACACTTTCTGCATGTAATCTGAAAGGTGCTTATCCCCAGTGGATGTGAAAGCCTGGCACAGCTTCAAAGAACTGTCACGTACTTCAAAAAATAAACTACAGAGAGGCACGCCCTTAGACCAGCTTTTCTCAGTCAGCTCTGTATAACTAGCCTGTATAATAGAGGACAGCATCCAGGTAGACATGCCGGAATGGTGTGTGGCAGGTGATTTTCATGGGATGTAGCTTAAAGAGGAAAACAAAATGGAAAGAAACAAGAAACAACATAGACCAAGCTTAGATGTAGAGAGAAAGAAAAAAAGAAAAAGAAAAAAGTGAGAAATCAAAGAAAGACTTAAGAGGGAGAAAAGCCATTAGGACAGAACAGGGACCAAGCCAAAAACAAAGAATCAAGTTTAAGAAACAGTGAGTTTGATTAATTTGCGTTCCCATTGGCATCTCAGATGGCACAGAATGTCTCAAACATCTCTGTGCAGGTGGCAAACATGACACAGAACCTAGGAAGTGTCTTCTGGAATAGCAGCTTGAGGCGAGGCAGGATACAACTCAAGCAGCCTATGTGTAGGCAGCTGAATTGAGCTATTAATATCATAGCAACATCTACAATCCTCAAGCTTTTGAGTGTTCTTTTTCCTCACAAAATCTCTTAATGCAATAACAGGTCCTTCCTTGCTCACTTTACCATTAGGGAAACAGGGCACAGGAAAGGCAAGTAACCTCTATGTCAAGTTCAGAGGAAGTTAACCACAAGCAGGGTACCAAATCTGATTATTCTAGACCAGCATGTTAACCTCTGGTCTCTCCTCCTGCGAAAATCCTCCTGATTCACAGTACAGAAGTCTACTGTGTTCAGATTATCTGCATCAGAGCTATACAGAAGAGGAAGGGTGAACAAAAAGGCATCTTAAAGAACTGGAAAGACAATCCGTTTGCCCTTCTCTGGCTATTGTTACTCTCACACTTCTTGAAAAGATTGATTACTTCTTTTGGTTGAAGAAGAGCTAAATTTAACTGCCTGCACAATTAGCAATAATATCCTTGGCTGAATTTCTGTGTCCTTTACTGTATCCCAAATAAATAAGCTACTCTGCTGAATTAATCAAAAATCCCATCACAGTTGCTGTTGCTTCTGCCTATACCTAAATTACTTATCTAGCTGAAAAGTACCTGGATATCTTTCTAGTAGGGAGCAGAGCATCTCAAACTTGTAGAAACTGGCTGTGCATCCAGGCTCACTTAGACTCTCCTCATCACTTTATTTCCCTCTTTCTTACCAGTTTCTCCACTTTCCTACTCCCCTTTGGTTTGTCCTATACACTTTCTGTTGAGCAGACACTTTCCTTAATACTGCTCCCTCCAAAAAATAACAACAATTGAAGAAATACATTATTCACTGTCCTGATAATGTTTCATTCTGTTCATGTGACAGCTTCATTTACCCAATCTCCTATTCACTTTCGTTGCTATTTGGCCTGCAACCTTTTCAAAGGAGAGATCATCTGATCCTTTATCTGTGTACAGCACCAAAGAGAAGGGGATCATCATCTTGATTTGTCTGAAGACCCTACCAAAAAGCCATGATTAATAATAATTTATCTTCTGATGTTTACATTCACCCAGTGACCAGCTAGCTCTTTTCATAGAATCATAGAATGGTTTGAGTTGGAAAGGACCTCAAAGATCATCTAGTTCCAACCCCCCTGCTACAGGCAGGGACACCCTCCACTAGACCAGGTAGCCCAAAGCATCATCCAGCCTGGCCTTAAACACTTCCAGGGAGGGGGACTTCACAACCTCTCTGGGCAACCTGTTCCAGTGCCTCACCACCCTCACAGTAAAGAATTTCTTTCTAACATCTAATCTAAATCGACCCTCCTTCAGCTTAAACCCATTACCCCTTGTCCTGTCACTACACTCCCTCATAAACAGTCCCTCACCATCCTTCCTGTAGGCCCCCTTCAGGTATAGGAAGGCCGCAATTAGATCTCCCCGGAGCCTTCTCTTCTCCAGGCTGAACAATCCCAACTCTCTCAGCCTGTCCTCGTAGGAGAGGTGCTCCAGCCCTCTGATCAGCCTCGTGGCCCTCCTCTGGACTCTCTCCAACAGGTCCATGTCTCTCCTGTACTGGGGCCCCCAGAGCTGGATGCAGTACTCCAGGTGGGGTCTCACAAGAGGGGAGTAGAGGGGCAGGATCACCTCCCTCGACCTGCTGGTCACGCCTCTTTTGATGCAGCCCAGGACACGGTTGGCTTTCTGGGCTGCAAGCACACACTGCTGGCTCATGTTGAGCTTCTCATCCACCAACACCCCCAAGTCCTTCTCCTTGAGGCTGCTCTCAACCCATTCCTCGCCCAGCCTGTAGCTGTGCTTAGGATTGCACCGACCCATGTGCAGGACCTTGCACTTGGCCTTGTTGAACTTCCTGAGGTTCGCACGGGCTCACCTCTCCAGCCTGTCAAGGTCCCTCTGGATGGCATCCCTTCCCTCCACCGTGTCAACCACACCACACAGCTTGGTGTCACTGGCAACTTGCTGAGGGTGCACTCGACAGTACTTTTGCTGTCTGTTTACTTGATACTCCTAGTCCTTACAAACTAGGGAAAAAAGGCTAAAGCAGCCACTTGAAAAACTTTTTTCACCATATTTTCCATGCACAAAAAGTTGCATAGGACTAACTGTGACATCATTACCATTCACAAAACTTTAATTATTCAAATTAGATTTGGATAATTATAAAAAAGGAGTAAATTGCCTATATAGAACTTTTTTCAAAAGTAACTTCTGAGATCTTGTAAACAGAACATTAAAATCACCTACAAAGACACTTAGCACAGAAGTATTTTAAGCTGGAAGCAGCCACAATGCAATAAACAAATCTGTCTCCTGTACAGAAGGGCCACTATAGCTCATCCTTGCCCAAGGAACCTAATATAATTTATCCTACCAGAGTCCTCAGCAGTGATACCTGACAGGCAATCTGTTATCTCTAAATTAATCAAGTTTTTCCTAAGCCAAGAAGAGAAATATCAAATACAAAATTGTAATTTATCTGTGGCTACCATAGTTTCACTTTCTTAATTAAACATTTAAATTCTACCTGGAAAAAGACAACTTTGTCCATTACAGACTGTCTCTCTGGATTTATCACAGCAAGTATATGATGTTCTTCCTGTCTGCTGGGAGTCAAGTAAGAAATAATGAAGCAAAAAGCTTTTCAGTCACAAGGCCAAAATAAGGATCACATTCAATACAACAGACCTCGAATTTGAAATGCACATGCATTCTCCTACCATCTAGTTCCACAGGGTATAAATAGCAGACTCTTGTTTACTTTATTTAGCTCTGATGTTATGCTTTCAGTGGATCAAAGAACTTAAGGAAACCAGGCTTTCACTTTAAGTAGTGATGCTCTTCAGGCTATTTCCCCTTATATTCACATTGCGGTACATGATTATCTGTACTCAGTTCCAAGATGCAGTGACAATATTTCCTACTGGTCTTGATAGAATTCAAACAGAACCCATTTATAATAAAAAAAAATGGTTTTTCGCACTAAGTAGATAAAGAGTGTACTGGTAAAATATAATGTTCCCACAGTAGAACAATATGAAGTTGGTAAGTCTCATTTGATAGCATTATAGGTTACTTCTCATCACAAAGGGCAGACAAAAGGTAATTTACAACTGAAAGTAATTTCTTCAACCTGGAGAAAGAACCAGATAAAAGTTTTTTAAAAAATATAAGAATTGCTGGGGAGAAAAAAAAAAACAAAACTTATTTAAAAGAGATATTTCAATTTGATATAATACATTTTTCTAATGGTTGCCTGTGAGATTATAATCCACATCCTTAGACCTGGAAGTGTTTAAGGCCAGGTTGGATAAGGCTTTGGGCAACCTAGTCTAGTGGAGGGTGTCCCTGCCCGTGGCAGGCGGGTTGGAACTAGATGATCTTTGAGGTCCCTTCCAACCCAAACAATTCTATGATTCTATGACCTAAAATTACAGTTACATCAATAACCATGCAGAGATAATAAACAAAGACAAGAGTTCAAGTCATTCCTGACATGGGCAATTAACAGAGCTCACACATTTCTCATTGCATGTCCTCAAAGAGTTAAAAGGTGAATTTACTTTCCTTCCACTTCACCATTACATCTACAAGACAGGCTACTAGTGTTTTTGTGTCTTATCAGTTTGGCTTCTAAATTAATCCATATGCTCAAAGCAGCGATACAGATGCCTAATCTTGACTGCCTCCTCCAGTCTGAGCTGTGACATTTCCACAGATACTTCTACTTGAGAAAGGTGTTGGTTGCAGCTAGAAAGAGACGCCCACATTTGGTCCAGCACATATGGAAGTGCAGATGCTGCCCACCCTGAGGGTCCTTCACATCCAGCAAGGATGGGATTTCTCTCTGTGGACTCAGGGCAATCTTCATTACAGGACTGATAGCAGAGCCCTGGTGAAACAAACCCAAAAGTTTCCAGCATGGTTTGATGGCTTGCCAACATAGTATTTCACCACCTGGTAAGATAGTCTCATGTCATGCCACACATAGCAACGCAGAACACGAAGATAACTTTGTCTAGTACTTTGAAAAACATTTTCCAGATTGATGTTCATCTGTGGAGGAATTTACTGTTTCTTCATAGATCATGAATATATTACACACTAAATATCAGTGATGTGCCTGACATGGCAACACTTGCTGATGAGCTGCTTTTCACCTTTCTTCTCTCTCCTCATCCAGAGGAAGACAGTGACACTGACATAATACTTCCAGGTGAATTCACTGCTCTCTAAATGGAATGATCAATAAGTTTGTTTCAATAAATTGAGGAAATTATCTCCAAACAATATGAAAAATTAGAGCACATGCACTTGGTTCAACTAATTTAGCAACTCAGGAAATCTTTGAAGCCATCCAGGTCTGTCTGTCTTTTTTAAAAAACTGATCTGCAAGAGATTTATTTCTGAATTATTGGAAGACTTTGTGAAGGCATAATCTCATTACAGCCACAAATTCCCCAAGACCAGCTCTATAAAGGAATAATTAAACCAGCATAACGTGGCTAGCATTATGCGCTAGTCAGATTCACAGACTAGTAGGGGCTGGAAGGGACCTCTAGAGATTGAGTCCAACCCCCCTGCTAGGGCAGGATCACCTACAGGAGGTTGCACAGGATGGTGTCCAGGTGGGTTTTGAATATCTCCAGAGAAGGAGACCCCACAACCTCTCTGGGCAGCCTGTTCCAGTGCTCAATCACCCTCAAAGTGAAGAAGTTTTTCGTCATACGCAGATGGAACTTTCTGAAGAAAATTACCAGTTTTCCTTCCCATTGCTTTTTAGAATTATTCGGCATTTTTGCGTTACTGATGGTCAGTACTGATGGTACAAACAGTACCTCACAACAGTAAAGTATTCTAAAAGCTGCTCAACATATTTCTACTTTTTTCACAAATTGCTGCTAAGACTAAGCTCCTGTTCTCAAGTGTTTTATGTGCATCATTTCTTCACGCTCACCCCAGGTCATGGCCTTTTAGTTATTGAAGAAATTATTTAGAAGTCATTTCAAAAGCATCATCTGGAGTCACATTCTGACACCTTACAATGTTCCTTACTTAGATAAACACCAAGTCAGAGGAATATACTACAGCAAGAACACAATTAACAAGGAGAGAGAACTCAGTATCTGGACAAAGGACATTTCCAATACACAGAGAGGTTTAAGACAGGTAAGAAAAAAATATAACAAACCTGTAAGTGCAAGGAAATGTAGAAAATAGCACTTCCAGAATTGAGATAAAATAAAACAACAGTGCAATGCTGTGGCCATATGACCTGTTAGCGTAGTCACCAAGGCATGGTGTAGAAACAGCAGCAGCAAAGACAAGCTGGAGTGACCTTCATCAGCAAGTCCTGTGCTGCGAGGCCTCTCAAACTCTTCAGAAGCACTGAGACTGAAGCCATGCTTCAGTGAACAGATCAACAGAAATCTTCATCATCGCATGTAAGGTGGAAGAAACTTCTTCCACAGGAAATGAGCACAGGCTAGCTACTAGTGAAAATCACTGGGAATAGGGCACATTGCTGAGTTCAGCTGGAGAGAAGACGACACTACGTTAATAAATAGCCTTTCACACCTTAAGTGTCATGGAACAGCACAGGACAGTGGCAAACAACTCTAGACTTTCTTCTGAAGATCAGCTGTGTCCTCCATCCAGAGGCAGAGATGGAAAATTTATCACCATTCTCCTTAAAATAACTTTTTAAAAAATGTATTCATTAAAGTAAATTGGAAGACTGTTATCATTCCTGCCTTCACTCTACTCTTTTCTACATTGAACAAATGCCATGACTTCAACCTTCCCTTGTGGTTAAGTTTTCTAATGTTCAACTATTTTCTTGGCTTTTCTCTAGACTCTCTTGAGCTTGGAGGTAACATTTTTCTCTAGTAATAATATGTCTAAATTAGAGTTTCCTTAAATTACTCCAGCTCCTTGCATTCCCTTTGATTTTCCCATCTTTTCAGTGGCTTTGAAAAATCAGTCATAGGTAAGAAAAAATTAGAAAAACACTTGATATATTTTAAAATCAGTGGTAGAAAGAAATGTGTTAAGCACTGAAAATCAGCTTACATGTGAAAATGGATCCAAAAATGGCATCAGACATGAAAAAGCAGCAAAGGAGATTAAACTACAACAATTTGATATTCAGGGCTAAATCCTATGAAAAAACACTTTGCACATCTCTCATCAAAAAGATATCCATTCCTCAGCATCTCACTACATTTGGAGCTCAAATGTACAGTCAGTCTAAATACTCCTATCCACCATGATCACCACAGTGACTTATCTCCCAAGCACCTCTTACAGTTACTCTGGGACTGGATTATAACACCTCCATTTCTAGGGGAAGGAAACCAAGGCACAGGAATTGATTAAGCAGCCGTGCCAGCCTGTAATTAATCAGGCAACATACCAAAAAGGAGAGCTTTAAATTGAACATGAAGATGTTGTACATCAACACTGTGCCCATACAATCCTTCTCAAGAACTGTTGAGCAATGCAAAGAACTAAAAAAGCATGTATAACAGTACAAGTATATAAAAAGTCCAAATCTCGATTATTTCACTCAGGTAATCAGATTTGTGGATCTGAATGTGAGAGAAAGACGAGCGGGATTAGTTTCTCTGTCACTCCCAAAAATAAAGTGATACATATGGCAATGATTACTTAATATTGTCTATCATACCTACTCAAGCTGTCATATTTCTTGTAGCAAAAAAGTTAAAGATACTGGTGCAAAAATAAGTAAATCAAAGCTTACTGGGAATATTTCTGTAAGTGTAAAGCCTGATTTGATTTTTTTCCTTTGTATCAAATGCAGTCCCTGAAATTTTCAGCTGTGTAAAATAGCTTCTGCAGCAAGTAGTTTCTTAACAAAGACATTTTTTAAGTGATTTTGATTATATGCTTTCATAAAGGATGCTTTTCACATAATGAACCATAATGGCTTTAAAAGGCAAGCAGAACTGTAGGCATTTATAAATAAAAATTTAACCTCTGGCAGCTACTAACAGATTAGAAATGCACCACAGTCATAGCATTTTGTTCATTTATAGGAACATAAAGGACTTTTTCTAGGAATACAGAAGTATTTGTCACTCACAGGTAATGAAGAATGTTAGACAGGAGTACTTTAGGAAATGCATGATATTCTTAGGTGTCTTAAAAAAACCCTTTTTTTTTCTTATTAGTTAAATGTATACAGACATTGTTTCTGACTAACAAAGATCGCTCCATGCATTGTAATAGCACAGAAGATTGTTTAATGGAATAACTAAAGATGCAGGGATAAATTGTCTGTCCAGGAAAGTCGATCTGAAGTATCTTCAGGATTCCCTTGACTGAGGAAGTTCATAGCTTTAATGATGTAAATCCCTCCAAAGCCAACAGGATTAATCACATCGGGGGAACTATGCTGTGGTGTTTAGGCCTTGGCCCAAGTGTAAGAGAATCAAAGCCTGCCAGTCTCATTGGAGGGCTCCTGGAAAATCCAGCCTGACACCAAAGACTTTCTAGCATTTACACTCAGGGTGAATGTTCCGATTACCAGATGCCTTATGCTGTTGCAAGGTAACAGGAAAACAAGATCAAGGACTTTGAGTACTGCAATGAAAGTTGAACCAAACAACAAATCTATACAAAAGGAAGGAACTTTCCTTCTAAAACCTGCTAAAATATAGACTGAAACCAGATCAGAGATGAGTGGCATAACTCTACAGTAACACGGAAGTGATCCACACTTAGAACTCTCTGTTTTGCCTGCCTGTGTGGTACAGAAAGCTCTCCAGTTTGCACCCTAAAAATGTGTTTGCACTCCCTGATCTCTCGAGGTCCCCTTCAGCTTGGAGGGAAGCATCACCCTTTAAAACCAAATATAATTGCTGTCTTTATCTGGTATTTTACTCTGTTAACCAGATGATATGAAGCATAGTATCAAGAGGATTTGTAAGAAGTTTGATGAAATGGTTTTTAAATGTCAAGGTGAAGACTGCTACCAACTCAGTCTTATTTTTATCTGAAATATCTATATGACAACCAGCTTGGGGTAGCAAAGTATATACCATAGTTGATCATCAGATCTATCCCTAGAAAGCCAGTTTTCCGCTCAGTGGTAGAAGGTATTGATGGCTGGTTGCTGAGTTATGCAGAAGAAGGGATGGCTACAAAAAGGCTAAAAGGAAGGAGGATGTACCCTGCTCCATGGTGTGCAAATCCTTTTTCTGCACATGATGGCGAATTATTATAATACAGGAGTATTACGGACCCCCTCTTTATCCAACACACCTATGAAGAAATACTTGTACTTCAGTCTGAGTCTCAGCACCTCCCTGTTGCTGAATTCCACCTCCCCGCTCCTTTCATACAAGATGGTCAGGATGGTACTTGAAGGCAGCAGCTTCCAGAAAGGCTATGGTTTCCAGGGAAATAGATGATTACTTTCAGAATCCTCTTATCTACTATAACAGTAACAAAATACTCTAACAGATTTAATGCATTCCACAGCAAAAAGTCCCATAATAGCTGGACATTAGAAGTTGTGGGAGTTAGCCAATACTTTGCTTCTTTTATAATTTATCCCTATTAGATTACAAACTATAAGATGCAGTCTATTAAATTTTGCCCAATGCTTATATCTGCATAGACAGTGAGATTGCTGATAGAGTTCAAATAACTGCAGTTCTCCAGGGGAACTATGCGGGGGGAAAAAAAGAATGGTACCCACATTATGAATTTTTAGAAACAAAAGTCTTTAAAGGCCTCCCAAATGCATCAATCAGCGGGATCATAGCATATCCTTTGCTCAACCCTATTTATGGGGGAAAAAAGGCCCTCCAGGTATTTGCAGTGATCAACTTGCTTACTCTATAGGCAGTTTACATCCTTAGTCTGTGGACCAGAGGTTTTAAAAAACTGTCAGGCCAGCTTTTTCCCCATTGAGGAAAAAGGTACCAAGTCTTTAGTATTGTAGTTAGATTGGACTTTCCCAAATTAACTAACCTCTGCCTTGTTCACAAAATGCAACTACTGCAGCAATACTCTGGCACCCAGTTTCCTTTTAAATAAGCAGCATTTGCTGCCTTTCAGCAAAGACTCTCTTTTCTCCTCAGCAAAACAACAGGTACTTCAGATAGCTAAATGCTTGCAAGCTTTAGAACAGGACCATTAAACTGCTTCTGTGACAGGAAATCAGTGTAACATTAAAGTCAACTTTTACACTTTACTACAAGTCCTTATTCTAGAGCAAGCTACTAGTATTGTCTCTGCTCTGACTTTGCATATGGGATGCCCACAAGGCTATAAATCTGCAAGGATTGCAGGGAATGAGGCATCCATGGGTAAGCATGCCCAGGGATATATATACATATACATATATATATGGCATATATACACACATACATATGTTTGTCCAGTGGCACACATTATATATATGTATATATAATTTTTCATTTTTTAATATATATTCACACACACACATGCCTGTACATATACTCTCCAATACACTCCAGCCTTAACCAGGCATTCAATCCAGGCTACTGGAGTTAATCCAAGTTAAAAAAAAAGATAGAAATGTGCAGGGTGCCAGGTCCTCAACACGTACTGTTTTGATCTAGACATAGACCATCATCAGTTCACAATCCTAATGTACACACAGCCCACGTGTCCTGGCCTCCAGGAAACTGATAAAGACAAAACCAATTGCACTGTGTGTCAGTTTATCCTGGATGGGAGATGGTGTGGCATAACTTAACCCCAATTCACATAGCACCTCTACTACAAGTAGATGTTATAGACCCATTCAGGTCTCGTACTCCAGGAATGTCCAATTTTGGAGGTTTGGTGCTGGGCTTTTTTTAAAAAAAAAAGCATTAATCACAAATGAGTGTGGATCATAACACCACAATTCTGCTGTTCACCTGTTTTCAAAGATTCTATAGAAGACTATTTTTTTTACTCATCCTTTATGTTACAACCAATATGAAATAGTTTAAATTAAAATACAAATATTAAAATTGCATAATTATAAAAGAATTAAAATCTTAAAACTACTCTTTCAAGTCTCCTTGAAATACATAATTTCTAAAAAAATTCCTCTAAAATATACATAAGGTACAGGTCAACATACTAAATTGAGCAAAACATTTTGATTTTTTTAAAATTTGTCTATATCTGTCATGTTTATTAGACTTCCTTTTACAATGCAAAGAACTCCACTTGTACTGAAATTTGAACCACAACATTAAGGAAATGTAACATCATCAAGTACCACATACAAACCACTTCTGACTCCATTGATAAATTAGAATGCTGTGGGAAAATAAAGCAGGAAAAGCTTTATTTAATACACATTATAAACTCAAGCAATCAGCTGCTAGCGAGTGTAATTTTACAGATGTAATTTCCTAACTCTTAATAATGATCCCAGAGCTAGGAGACAGAAACCTTAAATTGACTTATGACCTATCCTCTTGTAATCTAAACTACAAACACACATTAAAATCTGATGCCTCTTTTAGACTTCATGTCATGCTGAGTGATAAAAACTTTAGGACAAGACTTTCACATCAGCACTCCTGGTCTATTTATGCCCCGTCCATTGTAATATCAATGTGACTCATGCTAATTTAATCCATGCAATGGTCTTGACTGCTATGATTCCTGTAGGCCTGCAGGTAAATTGATGAAAATAAGGGCAGGTGATTATGTGAGGCATTCCTAAACTGTGACAGTGTTATGGCAACCAAAGCTGACAAGATGCAACCTAAAGGAAAGGTTGCCTGAGTAATGACACTATCCTCTGAGGGTAGTTCTTGCCAAGGTACCCGCATGCTCCTCTTTACAAAGACCCAGGGCTCTACATCAAAAGCTCATAATATGCAAAGTAATAACAGGACAGAGTTATTATAATAAGGCACAAAGCTAAGAATAACTTTTATCTTTTTTTTTTTTCCTTTAGGAGATTAATTTTATGCACTAGATATCTACGAAGATTGATAACGACAATGGAAATCCTGGATGCTGCAAGAAATCATGTTAGTTATTCAGTAGACACCATCGCTTCCTCAAATTTAAATTAATCCCAGCACCCCAGCAGGTTGCTAGGAGGCCATCAGAGATGCTACATTTTCATAAAAGTAGTGAAGCTAAATCTTGTTAGTCCCAGGTATTGATCACAGCATATTTTTCACAGCAGTAAAAAATAAAACTGTTCAACTTGCTATATTCTAACTTTCTTAACTTCCTCCTTTCTCCTGTTCTCCTCTTCCTGCCCTCAAGCCATTGTCAGCACTGCTATGGGCTGTGAGACATTTGCCACATCCTTCAAAAGGAAGCTGTATTTCAGTGCTACCTCAAATGGGTTCTGCATAAAACACTACAGTCCTCATGGGCGCTAAAACAATACAAATGCAAAGCTCTGTGATTAATGTAAGATCGTGTGATTAAGTGCAAGTCAGTGTGATTAACAGGGCTACAACATACGAGTCCTCTGCTTTCTCTTTCCATAATTAACTTAATTGATTCTAAATCTGCTCTGAAATTAGGATGACACTATTTAAAGCAAGGTTTTCAGATTCAAAGTACCATGTTGGTACACCATTTCTTGGTCTAACCTTCAGCTATTTACTATTGTGTTTCAGAATAAATACACATCTGTGAATGCCTGAAGATCTCTCTCAGTGTCACGGTGGCAGATTCCAGGGGAAATCACTGCACATGGATTACAACACTGGTCTAAATATAAATGTTTCAGAGATTTCAGGGTCATGTTTGGGTAAGAAAAAAATAGTTTTACCACAGCAATACAAGACTCCTTATGAATATGGACAAGGAAGTTTTTTCATTATCAGGTATGAAACTAGTATTTGAAAGTATATGAAATCTATTAAAAATTCACAGACCAGAAGAAGAATTTCTCACCCCCTGGAGAAAGACAGAGAAGAGACCAGCTTGGGTGTTCAAAAATCAAGTAAACATATACTGCTCAAAGCAGTATCCTTCTAAAAACCAGTTGTCCTTAACAGGAGTCAAGCTTGGTCACCCAAAAAGCTTTTTTTTTTTCCTTCTTACAACCACCTTCCTACATCCACCAGGCTGTCCACACAGTGGAAAAAAACACCGATGGTTCACTAAAAGGTTACGTTGCTGCTGCAGGCAACGCCGAGCACCACTCTGGGCTCCTGGTTCCCATAGCCTAAGTCAGTGTCAGCTTTGCCCCACGCAAATCACTGCGGGCTCAGAGCCTTACGTAACAGCATCCAGCGACCTTCCCATCACTACCCGCTCCCCCTCACCTTGCTGAGCAGGACCCCCTCATCACAGCACCCACAGTCAAGTATTAATAGCCCGAAATAATAGAAAGAATCAATGGAACAAAGACCAGAAATATAAGAGATCCCAAGAGCTGCTGCCTTCCCCCCCCCCCCTTTTTTAACTTCTTTTTTTCCTTTTCCTCAGTGCAGAACTTAGATGAAAAACTCATGACTGTGCAACTGCATAAAAATCACTGCAAGTAAATCACATTCATGGAGAAACAGTGTGAGAAAAAAAACATAGACATGAGAACAATCCCAGATAGCACTAAGCAGCCTCAAATATATGAGGAGTCACAGTAAAATTTTGCAGTACCACAAGAATTTGCACTTCAAATACACTACATTCAATAAATGCAAAAATTTTAATAAATAAAGATATATCTTAGTCTTTGTACTGTATCTGGGTTACAAAATCAAGCACTCGGTATCCAGAACACTTAGACTAAATTATATGTCTCAGGCTCAGGCTGAGCTCTGCACCCCGGAGGGGCTCTTTCTGGAGAGAAACGGCCCTTGTGCTGTCCCATCTCCCAGCCTGCAATGGTCAGGAGCAGTTGGAAAGTGCTGGGCATATTCACAGATATGCTGAATAACCCCTAGGAAGTCTGCTAGCCTCTGGTCAGAGTGGATTGTCCCATCACTCCCACATCTCCCCTTCCCAGTATACAGTGCACGTTTAACGCTATTTTATGCTTAAGAGTTCTTCTCTTCTTTATATAACCTTTCTGATTAAAAAAAAAAAAAAAAAAGAATATTTGTTTTTTCATTGTAGCGAGTCTGTCCATTCTATTAAAGAACAAAAAAAAGGGGGGAAAATCTCAGAGATATTGTTTAAACTTAAAAGAAACCACAAAAAAACCCCAGCAAACCTATTTTTAGCATAAAAGAGACCCTGCAAAACTTCACCTCCAAGTCAGGACAACTTGGAAAGCCATCTCTATAAAATTGAATGGGTATCAGAAGGGAATCAATCAAGTAATCAAAGAGATTAAGAATAAGAATGCAACACCTAACTCTCCTGCCAGGATAATTTATAGAAGAATTTGAAGTAGCCACAGGGGAATTTACCCTGTTACCTTGTACAGGATAGAAAGCCCCAGAAATAGAGGAGGGATTACTACACAGGTAAAAGAGGGACACAATGCATTTTCCATAACATGCCATAAAATGTAAGGCTTTAGCTTTACAGCATTTTACCCATTAACCTAAGAAATCTAATTTCTGCCCAAACAGCCATGCAATCACTGGCCATTAATTTCAATGCAATTATTTCTCCTCTGAGCAGATTTTACATTCCAAAAAGATGCCAATAGAGTACAGATGCCAATAGAAAGAGACGAGGACTGAAAGACAATTAGACACTCATATGGCCACAGTTCAATGACCCTAAAGTTGAGCTGCATTAAAAAAATATTCAGAAATTAAATTGCAAGATACCTCAATATTATGGACAGAAAAACCTCATCTATGGATGAACTCGAACCCTTTAGCCTGTCCAAAAGCTATAACATCTTTTGCCAGTTTCCTATATCATGAAGTAAATTATACTCAAAAGGATTTTTCTACAAGTTTCAATTCAGAACATACTGCAGTAAGACTTACTGTAGATAATCAGGCATGAAAAAAGTTAATAGTCTGTGAGCACAGATTTTTAACAAGGGCTAATCTGAACCCAACAGGGCCATTCTAAACACTTCCTTCAAAAAAAAAAAAAATCATCACTATTTGAGAATCTTCCCTCTGCACTGTATCATTCCAAATCATAAACCTGGAAATTCATACACAGCTTTCAGATAGCTAAAGACCTTTAGCAATAGCTGTGATGTGAAAGGTAACAAGTTTTCAACTCTTCAGAGTTGCCACTTTGCACCTAGCCTAACTTAAAGGAAAGATACATTCCTCAAGATGGTAGATAGGTTCCATATCGGGAGAAAGCGTTGCATACTACACGTAGCAAGGGACAGGGCAGGAGAACCTCCAGCTTGCCCCTTGTACATTGATGGTGCCCAGATTCCTCCCAAGCTTGCAGGTCCTAGATCTCCTTTTGCAACTAGAATTCTCCCCTTCTCTTTCTGTGAAGTACTACAATGTTCAATAGATTAAATATAAGTATGCTGTCACATATCAAGCAAATCACAGGCAAAGACAAAAGCTTTCTCTGTCTCTAAAACGCAAAGATAGAACATTTCATTAAGTGAAAGAGACATGATGGCCACGGTGCTGGCCAGCAGTCCCAACCCACGCTGCTTCATTGCTGTGGGTTTTAATCTTCTTCTGTTGGATCCAGAGAGTCCGATCTTTGTACACTGCACAAAGAGGCCATTGCACTGACATCTCCAAATTTTAACTGGAATTTGAGGTGAGAGCTGTGCAATTCAGGGATGAAATTCTTTCGAGAACAACTCATCTGCTCAGTCAACCGCTTTCACACAGTTTATCAATCTACACAAGAAACTGAGCAAGAGTCCATAACTAAGGAGAATCACAATTACCCTATTCAAAGTCAGAAACTATTTTTTTCTTATCTACCTACAAGGTTTGCCCTTTTGAAGTCCACTTCTGGTTAAATTGACCTTTTATTCAAGAAGTGCAGCTCCTGTGTGATTAAAACCCATTATATAAAAATACCTCCTTACTTAGCAGAACAATTTTCCAATGCCTTCCAAGAAGCTTGTTTAATGTTGGCTTTTAAAATACAATTATTATACCTCATTTTGTTACAATTGCTGTACCAATAGAGAACTGGACTGTATTTTACATTAAATTCACCCACAGATTTTGAAAAGGAAATTCTGGTTGAAAAGTCTATTTTATCATCAGTACGCCAGCAAGAATTTAATTTAATTTCTACATTTTGGGTTGTGTACGCCAACATATCAGACTAGGAAAGTTTTTGGGGTTTTTTTAATTGTAAATTGAGACACTTTACCCTTGAGAAATATGGTGGACAACTGTGCCATTTCTAGAATTTCTTTCTTCTCCAGACTATCCCAAATTTAGGAGTTTTTCACATGTAGAGGGGAAAAAATTAGATATGGAAGAATGTTACTGAAAAACTGAAAGCACATCTGGGTATACAATAAAGCCTGTACTATGTGTTCTCATCATTTATTGGGTAATTTACATGACCTTGTTTGCAGTCACCAGATTAGAAGGATCCTCTGATATTTCTGTAGTGGTTGAGCAGGTCTCAGAACAGTGTATCTTCATTTTCTTAATCTTTTCCTTAGAGATCAGATAAATGCTTCCCAGATGATAATACAGTCTCTGATAGGAAGATGCTGTCACTTCTGTAAGAAAAATGTACTCTTGGAAAAGAAATTTTGTGGGACTGAAGTATCTGTTTGGTTCTTTTTCCCCTCTTGGGGGGGGGGGGGGAGAAGAAAAAAAAAAAGTCTTTTTGTAAACAAACATTTTTCACAACCATGCTTATCTGGGGTCTGCTGCTCTGGTTGAGCTTCTCTGCGCCAAGCTGTTCTGCTGACTCACCACATCCCTGGGCAAGGTGAGTCCTGTCGCTGCCAGCTCAGGAAAAGGCTGTGCATGAGAATAGAAATACACACTTACTGTCACCGCTTGAGAAAGCTGTGGAAAGGAGGATGCTGCCAGAAAGAAAACCTATGAGCAGCTGAGCTTAGCTGGAAGCCCTCACTGAAGGTTACCTGCTTCTTAGCTTTATTTAATATAGCACAGGGGAGCACCAAGACAGACAC